>NC_088248.1:47174066-47482281 GCF_036013445.1 Caloenas nicobarica | reverse complement strand
GCTCCAAACAGGAGGATGGCACTATAAATTTGCTTTTCAAAGATGCATTGAACACCCTAGGAGGGATACAGCTATCCCTGAATGGTGGTTAAATGGTTCTCTTTTTTTATTGCTTTAATTGCCTTTTACTAGTAGGTTGCATATTTTGATTATCTTATGTACTGCTGACTTTTGAATTTGCATGTTTGTAATGATACAAAAATGGATGCATGGCAGCATAGCAGAAAAACACTAAAAGAAAGAGAACACAGTGGGAAAGAAAGGCGATATGGTATGGGGAAAGATGGAAATAATAAGAAAAAATGGAAATAGCACGGATGATTTATATTATGACCAAATGTATGAAAAAATAGTAGAGCAGAGCAGGAACCAAATAGCTAACAAACTGCCAAGAGGAGGAGGGGGGGAAATACGAAAAAATAACAGCCATTATTAACTGGAGTAAAGAAAATTAATCCATAGTTCAGTAAGTACTGAGTAAATATTTTAAAACCTAGCCTGACTCCATTACTGTGAAATAGGTTGAAAGTAGTTTCTCCTGTCTAAAGAATGCCAGCACTAACACTTTCTTCACTACTCTCAGACATATACACATTCAGGTGAACCCTCTCTGGCATCCTTCCTTAATATTCAGCGTTTCTCACCTTCATATTTAAAAATAAATATAAAATGACCTTGTTGATCTATGAAATATAATTTCGTAGATTAAGGACATGGCACTCAATCTCTTTCAGAAAAAATTATCTGCTCTATTCAGCATCTTTTGGTTTATGAACTCTGGTCTAATACATTTTTCTCTCTATTCTTCTTCCCTTGCAGGATGATGCCAACGCAGCCCCGTCATGCTGCAGCAGTCCCAACGCTGTTCACCCCTCTGAACACAGAAATTAAGAGTACTCTTGCAGTGCTGAAGAAATGGGGAATGAGCCAATTTAAATTACGGTTTGGACAAAAAGCTCATTATGACCAAGGGTGCCTACCCGCAAGCTAAAGGGACTGACAGTTTGCACCACCGAGATGTAACTCACAGCATTTAGCTTCCACGTTCTTTGTTAACAAAAATAACCCAGACAGCTGTACACAAGATGACAACAATCGTCGTTCATTCTTCTGCAAATGATGCATCCCAGCATCTCGACCAAAAATAAAATAGCCAAGCCTGACATGGGGCTGCAGAGCAGCACAACCTGCAACCCGGACACCCAGTGGATATTGTGCAAGTGCAAAGACGTACTGAGTGCAATCAAATGCAAAAATCAAGCTCTAATGACAGACTTTGCTGATAGCTGGCATTTTCTCCCCCACCCCACCCCCAAGGAAGCTTTTGGCTAAAATTCTGAAGGTGTTTTAAGCTGAGATGGGCTTATAGTCTTGGGAAGCTGCTGTTTGTGGGGAGGGTGGGATTGGGTGCACAGAAGAGGGCCTAATTCTGCGTAGATAAGATGTTAAGGGAACATGGGTCATCTAGATGTCCACAGTCGTCCCAAGCCTTTCCTGCAGTCCTCCCCTCTCCCCAAAACCATACTTGTTCTCCTGAAAGCAATATAATTCGCTAGGAAAAGTCTTTGAGCAAGCACAAAATAATACAGCAAGTAGCGTGCTCCCAAAATATTTTAAACCAGATAAGAATATTTTGAAATTCAGAGATATTTAATAATATGTCCTCTTCACAGAGGATGAGGAGATTCAGAAACTGCAGAGATGAAGGAGAGCTTCCCAAATGAAAAGCACGTCAGGAGGCAGAACAGCTGTTGCATGCCCATGGAAACCAGCCTGTTCCAAGTAACTACTCCTCTCCTCGACTTCACAATGCCACCGAAAGTTAAATGCTTTACCTAGTCATTAAAAACCAATACAAAACCACCAACGACAAAAACAACAACAACAAAACCCCACGAAAAAAATCCCCAAACACCACCACCACAGCACCCAAACAAAACCAACACCCCAAGCCCACCTGCTCTACACTTTTCTCCTTGGGTGAAGCTCCAGCAGATTCAAAAGCGTGTGTGCTTTTAGTAAACTCTCATTAACTTTCGCTTTGAACAAATCATTGTTTCAGTGCAACGTTACACTATTTACGTTACAGGTGTATGTGAAACCGAGCGCAGGAGCGAGTAAGGACTCGTCAAACACCCCGATAAACACCAGAACTCGTCCCGGCGGCCGGAGGAGACATTTAAAAGCTCCGAAGTCCGCGAGGGCAGCGCGACGCCGCCTTCGATTCGCACCCGTGGATTTAAAAACACGCGTGGCCTCCTGTCGCCCACCACACCCGCCCGCCCGAGCCCCGCCAGCCCTCGGGCGGGCCCGGCCGCGCCCCTTCCCCCCGCACCGCCAGGCTCACCGGGTCCGGCGCCCACACCAGCTCCGCCACGACGAGCAGCGCGGCGGGCCACAGCAGCGCCCGGCGCCGGCCACGGCCACAGCCCCAGCTCCAGCCCGCCATCCTCCTCGCCCGGCTCCGGCGCGGCGCTCCCCGGCGCGGCGGCCACATGACCCGGCCCGGCCCGCCCCGCAGAGGCGGGAGGAGGCGGCAGCAGCGCCGGGGCGGGGGCACCAGGGCCCGGCCGCCGCCGCCCAGGCCGCTCCACCGCCTACCCGGCCCTCCTTTTGATTTTTTGATAAAGCAGAGGTATTGATTCTCACCCGCGCTTCTAAAAGGGAGAAGCTTCGCACAAGATCTGAAGGAAAATCGCCTCTCTTAGGCAATACCGAGAGCAAACCCGTGGCACCGGTTTTCACGTGGTAAATATTCTGATGTTTTAATTACTTTGTGACCTTCGGAGACATTTTAGGCAGGTTTTATAGTAATGAAAGGCGCCTTCTTTAGGAATGAGCTTCTCCTTGTCTGCTTAAGAGTGCAGGAAACGAGCAACTGGAGAGACAGCCTAAGATGATGAGAAATACAGGGTTTGAGATGCCTCCGTCTAAGCTTGTTGCCTATTATTTATTCACTACTATACATAAGTGGTGTATTTGTTGTAATATCAAAGTACAAGTCAGCAGCAGAATAAGGTGCATATTCCAAAGAGGCATAATTTTGCTGTGAGCAAATGAACATATAATGAGTGTATATATCAGCAACAATTGTTGGAAGCACCATGAATAAATACTAAAAACTTTCTAGGATGCCTGTGTTTTAGTTCATGTCTTGCACTTCACACACTGCCTGAGATAAGGCACGTTATTAGGCACACAGAAAAGCAGCAATACAGTCTTTCATGTCGTGACTTAGTTCCATGTGCAATTAACTCTCTTAAAACAAACCAGGGGTGGGAAGAAAAAGAAGGGAAGTCCTTGGCAGCTGGTTGATTGGAACGTTGCATGGCATTGCAGAAATTAAGAAACAGGAAATGATAAGAGAAATGCATGGTGAGGTGGGAAAGCCCTGGGCAAAGGGAGGGTGTGCTGCGGTGCGTAGGAAGGAATCAGCTCAGAACTTGAGATTGGAATTGCACAGAGCTTTAGAGACCATGGCAGAAAAGTGTTAAGCACTGGTGGAAAAAGGTACAGAACCAATCAGGGAATTTAGGAAATGAGGAAAATTGCAGCATTAACAGGAGAAACCTTGATATTTCAATGAGAGTGTCTTTCTCAAATAGAAAATAGAAATCAAGCAGTTTCTATAGGGCCCAGTCTTTTTTTTTTTTTTAATTAATCGAAAACATACCTGCAAGACAGTAATTTGATATTTACTTGCAGGTACTAGAAGATCGTATTATGGTCTATGGTAAGAATTTGCCAGATAAAGTTGGTCCCGTTACTTGCAAAACATCTTCAGCCTCTTTTGCTCAGATTTAGTTTCTGGAGCAGACATTTTTAACAGTAGGAAATAGAAGACTTTGGAAAATTACAAACTCTGAGTGCTCTGAAAGAAAAAAAAATACCATGGTACACATTCACAGCTTAATTTTTTGAAGCCTCTTCACACTTTTGGTTTAGCTCATTCACCAGTAAAGACATTCTAAGTTTCTCGAATAGTTAACATCCTCCAGTACCTGTATTTCTCAGTACCTGTGTTTCTCTCACTATGGCTATCCTGCTGTCCTCTACCAGAACGCCTCACCTCCAGGGTCCACATCAGTACTTTAGGCACTCCATTTCATTGTCTAGGTTTCTTCTATCACGAAATCTAAGTTAAGGCAGAAGAAAAAAGCTGCTTCAGATGTGCAGTTTACTCGTTAACTATCCTACCTGACAGCTGGTGTCACTGATACCAGTATTTCACACATCTACCCTTCTGCTTTCTCACACATCCATCCAATATTGTATTGCTACTTCCCAGTTCTGTTGCTTCTTCCAGAAGTTCAGGCTGCACAAATTACTTCCCCTTTTCTCTCCATTTCAGTTAAATTAAAGCTCATTGTGCTAACACTACTGCCAGGACATGGTATCACCAAGAAGACTCCACAAATGCCTCCAGTAGGAAAATATCCCAGTGGACTCCTTATAGCAACAATTTAAGACACATACTGATCTTCACTGTTTTGTCATACTTTCTATTTCCTTTGTCTGGGACTAAAATTCCAGTGACTTCCACAGACCTCTGCTTCTGTTATTTCATGACAATTTTTAGCAAGACTCTAGAGTCCCAACACAGAGGGCAACCCCATTGCTACTGTGCTGTCCTTAGTCCCCACGGGGCTGCCAGTCCCTTGATAACTCCAGTACTTCCTCTTGTACTGGGGACAGTTTCATTTCATTGGGCCTGGCATCTTTTTGCTTCTCTTCTTCCTAGCTCTGTAACAAACATGCCTCTTGGTTCCATTTTTCTTTTACTATCACTTAGAACTGCTTGTAGTGCCTACACGTTCCATTCTCCTATTTACATTGATAAACAGGAAAACTCCTTTCTGGGGCTCTTCTTCAGATTCTGAGTACTCCTTTCAGCATGCTTTCCACCGGCACAGCAGACTTCTGCTTCCAGCTCCATCTGTGTTTGAGTAATCATTTTTATGAGTTCTACCAGACAGGATTTTATTTAAAAAATGTTTTTGTGAGAGGAAAAACAGATGCTGTAACATCAGTTTACTTTAGCCATCATCATTCACTTCAGATGCGTTTAAGATCCACACTGGATTGTGGGTCAACACCTGCAATGAACAACCCAATAAATAATTACTCTGGCCCAGAGCCTGCTCCTTGTGACGCTGCCTCCTTCCCAGTGTTTTTGGAGTGTTGGCAGTAGGACACTTTCAGGTCTGTGATGTTGCAATGGATGTACATCAGGTCACTTACATTTCTGGGGAGGGACATGCAGCGTGGTACCTACAACCAGAACTACTTAATGAGCCCCAATCCCCAGTCCTACACCAAACTGAGGGGCTCTGAGGAAAAAGGAATTACTTTTTTTTTTTTCCTATGATAGCACAATCTACATTTTCATCCAAGAATTCCTCGGACTCTGGCCAGGAGTGTTTGCCAACAATCATCTATTTACTTATAGCTTTTGGCCTTCTCCCTGCAAATTCAGCGCTCACACTTCTTTCAGACCTCCAGGGCATGCTCAATGCACATTTTCCAACAATATAGGAACTCAAAATATGTCCTTTACTCACTGTGGAAACAGCAGCACAGCCCTCTTTACAAAAATTGAGTCACAGAGCATGTGGACACACACTGCAATTCAAAAGCTTCCAAGCTACATATACAATTGGTTTCATCTGCTTGACCATTTCTGCTATTGCTAAAAAGTTAGCCACACACTATGCCTACATGGCTCTGATTGATGGGATGTCTGTTTTTATTTGAGAGCAATCAGGTTATACACAGAGTTCCCTGGAAAACCCAACTATTCTCTCTCAAGATCACTAAAAGCCAGGGAGCTTTCTCTCTGGACCATATCATTGTACAGCCCTGTCTCCCAGGGCTAAAGCTGTATAGCAAATAGCTTACCAGTGGTATTTTATACACCCTTAATACAAGCCAAATATTCACAAGTGGTACAGTTAATAAGATTTTATAACTGGGTTATTGATGAGGGAATTTTAATAGAACTCTGGAGATAATTAAAAAACTAGATTCAAAGATCAGTTCTGTTAATTACAGCTTCTTTTTGCAAATGTTTAATGCAGAGTCTCACTACAAAACACATTAATACTCTCAGCAATTGATTGCTTTGAAAGAATGTGTAGTTATAGAAACTAATAGGAAAGAAAAATAATTTTCAGTCATTCCTGCTATGTGGTAGGCTTAAAGAGTAAACTCAAAGTTTTGCCCTAGAACCAGAAATAAAATCTGTGAAAGCTTTAAAATGAAGCCATTGAACTGGTAAAAAGGTCAAGCATTTGATCACTTTCCATGACCATGTGATCCGATCCCATTACCTTTTTGTTAACAGTATATCCTGAAATACCTTATTTAGATCAGTGACAAGATATGGGAGAAAAGACAATTCTCCTTTAAGAAAATAATTTACTTTTAAAACAAACAAAAAAGCCACAACTACAGAGGGGTTTTTTGTACCTCTAAAAATGGAAGGAAAAATTCTCATTTGATAATTTCATTCTAGTATTTTTTTTTTCCATTCAGCATAGACCTTGCTTTTATTTAATTTCTCTGCATTCTGATATAACTTTTATCAGCATTAAGACGCAGCTGGAATGACAGGAAGGTCTCCACAGATTTGGCCACTATCCCAGTATCGCTGCACAAACCGCTCCCCAGAGGGGGCACTTTGATTTCTCATTTAATATCTCCCTCAGCAGAAAAAGCTAAAATTGGAAGAAAAGGAACTAATTCCAAAACAGCTATTCCTGCAAGGAACTAGTAAGTATGCCTATTCTTGTAAAATAGGTCTTAAATGAATAGTAGGTTTAACATATATAAAAGAGGGAGTTCTGCCACCTTGGAGGGAAAAACCCCGTGACAAAAATCTCTCTACTCAGCTGGATAGAGCTGGGTATGGAAAAGCTTAAAAATGCCATCGGGGGAAGGTTTGGATTTTTGTTTGCTTTTCTAGAAGCAAACATTTCTAAGAATCCCTATGTTACATCATGAATGTGCCCAGCCTGTGGAGTTTTACTTCTTTTGGTTCCATAAAATCTGTATGGGCTGTATTTTTTTTTTTTTTAAATTATTTGAAAAACAAAAGCTTTTATTACTAAGCTTAGCTAGCCTTCCCTAACCAGCTATAATTACTTTTCACACTGAAAAGTCACTAGAGGATTTAAACAATTATGATGTACTTAAATTCTTTGTGCTTCTTCCTCAAGACCAACTGCCTATGAAATTAGACTGATTTTAATTGCCATTACTGACTAGACTTTTTTGGTCCATTCTTGTGTTCTTTTTAGACACATCATTATCTTGCAAAAGATTACAGTTTTGAACTATGTATGCAGTTCAAACTGACAGGTAGGAGAAGCTCCACGGAGACAATTCAAATGATTGCCATAAAAATCCTCAACATTGTTACAAGTAATCTTTGTGACACCGATTAGAGAAGCTGTGAAAAGAGTAAGCAATTGTTCTGAGGTAGTTCCTATGGAGAGGCTGTTACTGAAACGCTTCTTGGTAATCAGAGCAGATGGGGATAACCATATTTTATATGAGATCCTAGGAATGTGTATTATACTATGACCTTAAAGAGAGTCCCTGCTGTTTTATTAAACAAATTCAAGTCCATGCCGTAGAGAAACCACCCAGTTTGCAAAATCAGTTTCTCCCTCTTGTAAAATAAGCAGCCTGCTAACACAGAAGAGCTATCCCCTTTTCTTATGAAGTGCCTGCATTTTCATTTGTAATACAGTTCTTGTGACTCGTCAACACTCTTTCCGGCACATGGATTATGCCATTTAGCAACTTGACCAGTGGGGCTGTTCTGAACGTTGTTTTACAGACCCTGCACCTTCTGGGCCAGTCCTCACCTGATGGCTCCACAAATGTCCTACTCAGGATCTGGCAGAATGTGTTCTAAGAGATGCATTTTCAGTTACTACTTCTTGTTCAATACAATTATGTATTTCTTGATGGTTCAATGTCTTAACGACATTTTACTTTTGAACTTCACTGTCTTTCTCATCTGCTCTTAATGTCCTGTCTTTAAGTTCAGATTCCTTTCATCAACTCTGGAACATTCAGGGGGTCAATTTCTTCTCCATTAAATAATAATTTCCCTATTTCAACAGCATGTAGTTTTAGAGTAAGCTTAATAGTATTCATTACTGAAAGACAACATTAGTTTGATGCTTAATTATAGCTCTCAGGCAATCCTTTAAAAATAAGGTAATAAAAACATCAGCAAAACACCTTCAATGAAAAATAAATTAGAAAACATTTTCCTCTTGTTTTCAATTTGACCCTGGCAAAGATGCAGAAGAAAATGGACCAGCTGGTTGTCACTTGCAGTATCTATCTGCCTTCACTTTTGCTCTCCTGTATGGAAAGAATAATGAAACAAGATTTAGATTAAGACCCAATATGATTACATCTGTGTATTCTATCTGCCTCAAAGCATCAAGGAAGCATTGAAAGCAATTTTTCTTAAACTTTACTTCAAAGCACACATAAAGGCCTAACACCAATTTGCACTTGTTTGTTTTCTTAAGAGCTAGAACTGCAATGTCTAAAGTTAACCTTGTCTTTCCCTTCAAATCATCATGAATTGTGTGTTGTCCACTCTGAGGAATGCAGTTCAGATTCAGCGTGATTTGAAACTAATACTCAACCTGTGATGGCTTGCAATTATAAAAGATTATGGATTGCAATTATAAAAGACAGTCTTCTGCATTTCCACCCAGTGAATTAATGCAAATATTTATACTGTATACTGATACAAAATGTTTTAAGAATTCAAGACAGTTTCAACAGTCTCAGGTCAGGGAAGAAAAAAGTATTCCCACTAGATAACTTGAAGACTGTTCTTAACAGAAACGCTATTTCTCTTTAAAATGCAGCATTCTCGTCTCCAGAATGCTGTGGTGCCACAAGTACTGAAAATGTTAAAAATTAGCTTAATTTTTGTTATTAAAAAGATTCATCCCTCAACTCCTCCATACTGAACAAATTTAACAACCTAGTTAGAGATTTTCAAAAGATTTCTGAGTAAATCCAAACCTGCAAACTTTAGCTAGAGAAGTAAAAAATTTAGAACAACAACAAAAAGCCAACCCCAGAACTCAGGCAGAGCACTGGCCTGGAAATGCTCAACACCTCACAACCCTGAAATCTGGCTCTCTTTTGTATCCCAAGTTTACTGTAATTCCACCTCCCTGTAGTTTTTCAATCAGTACATTACTTCTTGTACTCCGAAGTACCTGTCAAGCAGCATTTCATGAAAAGTGCCTTCTTTCCTGGCTTTTCTGAGGGCTTTTGTATCTTCTTTGCTTATTTTAAGCTTTTTGTCTTGAAAGCTTTGGAATTTCTTTCTGTAAGGGGCGGGGGGGAATGTAAAAAAGTGTTATTCAAACACAAAACTTGAAAGAAATGAAACAATAGTTGTGATAAGAATCTTAACTTCTATTATGCAGGAGGCAACTCGCCTAATAAAATCCAGCAAACCAACACAGTATCCAATATTGTAACTAAGAGTTCTGTAGGTGAAAACTATTCAGGTTTTTTTGGCAGTCTAGGTGAGAATGAGCCCTACATGATCGGCATGACATGGTTATAAGTTCTAAAGAGCCTCTTCTTTAACTGCTAGCATGACAAATCAGGGAGCAAGTGTTTTGGGTGTAGGTGGCAAAACTTTTGTCTTTGTTTCTCACTCCCTAAATGTGCTTTAAAGGGCAATAATTTTAAGTAATTGTCCACAAGTTGTCTGTTTTGCTTGTGACAGTAACTGGTACACAATCTCCCTGTCCTTATCCCAACCCATGGGCTTTCTCGTCTTGTTTTGTTCCCCTGTCCTGCTGAGGTGAAAGCGAGTGAAAGGCTGGGAGCTTGGCCCTTCCACCAAAGGCAGCCCCAAAGAGAAATGAAAAAAGGACTTGAGCCCAGTAACAGCTCTAAACTACATACACATAATTGATTTCACACTGTTTAACATTTCCTTTGTCTTCTTGTGGAACATCATCGTTCTTCTTAGCTTCTCTTTCAGCACAAGTACGAATCTAGTAATTGAGAGAAAAACAAACCAAACCAGAAAACGCCTGTATTTTTAAAACCAGAAAGTACGGGTTAAAGACAACAATATACCCTTCACAACAGAATGAGAGTCATGGTGACTTTTTAAGTTCACAGCTTTCAAATTGTTTAATTCACAGCTGGAAAAAACTACAATAAAAGCACTAACTGCATGAAGCATGGGAAATACTAAGTGCAATCGTTGATACTACTGTAAAACATAATCCCCTTCATCTCAAAGCAGCACCATTACAGTTCTTCACTTTAGCAGGGGTAAAGCGCCTTTTTCCAAGACTGTCTTAAAAATATTATTGCTTTGACTAGTAGACAAGTATCTCTATTTGGAAGCACAGGTATATTTTCCATATCCTGATGAAGTCAAGATAGTTTTATATCTCTCACTTAAAAGATCTCTTCTGCATCATTGTGATAAACACTCCTCTGTCCCTGCCGCAGTCATAATTCATCTCTCTTGTACCAAGTTGTTCAAAACTATCTAGAATATCATATAGATGGTCCTGCCCCCAACATGTTGCCCTTCCATAGGGGTAGAATAGCTTTGTATCGCTACTGGAAGCATCGCAGTTTATGCAACTCTGGAACTCATTTGTCTTTCTTGTAGCCAAATCACTTGACAGCTTATAGAAAAAAATTATAGCTGTATTAACAGTAAATTGTAGCACACAGACACCTGTTTTTCAAATATCCATGCCAACTCCGTATTAATTATAGAAGTCACAGATTACCTTTATCATTTCTTCTTCCCCTGCAGTTTTGCTTTTGGCTTCTATGTCTCCCTCTTCATTACATCTAATAAAACGGCTATTTGCTGCCAGTAATGCCATTTTCTTCTGCAGAAACAATATCACATATTGTTAGAATAAAGAGTTTGTATGTAGTCCTTGATTAATAACATTTATCCTTTACAATACACTACAAAACTCCATAAATGTCTTTTATTCTTTTATACATGAACACTTCAATAGCTAGCCAGCAGACTTGCTGGCTCCTGCATTCTTAAGATGCTTATAGCTGCCAAAATGCAGTAACTTGAAGTATTTTAAGAACTTCCAATTGTAGTAAATGCATTGCAGTTGGGAAAACAGAAGATTAAAAGTTACAATATGGAACAGATTGCAAAAGGCTTTTACTACACAGACAAAGAATATCAATATACATGAAGTCAAAATACAGTCAAATGTTAGAACCATAAAATGAATTATTCCAAGCAGCTTACATCTTGGAAGACAGGTTCCCATTGCTCTCTTGATCCTATTGCATCTGAACGTCCAATAACAAGTCCATCTGAATTTATACCAAGGTATTTGCCATAACCAGACTTCAGAGCAATCCTCAAAGAGAAGATGCAGGAAAACAATAAAGAATATTTTTAATTCAAGCAACTCACAATATCCAACACATCACAGATACATTCTTAGCAGGCAATGTATTTCAAGAGAATATTAAAACATGTATTCACAGGAGAAACAAACATAACATAACAAGTTTCAAAACTTGTAACATTTTGTTACAGTAATTACCTTGTATCAGACAACTTTACTGCTGTAAACTGTTCAGGGGGACTAGGGCCTTCATCATCTGTGGAATGCATTTTCCGTTAGCTATGTATGAGGTATTAAATATACAATATTTTAACCTGTTAATATTGCAGTTTCAAGAAGAAAAAAGCCATTGCTAAATACTATGGAAAGCTGCAATACTTCGTTTCTTTAAAAATTCCTTTTTTCGAATATTCACTTCTCAAAAAGCAATGTAGGTTCTCATTATTCATGTTCATATATTTAGAGTGCTTTGAACAAGACAGAAATAAAGACAATCCTTGTGTCAAGAAATTTACAGCCAAGAATATTTTGTAATTCTCCAGGTGGCTTTGAAAACCTCAGTCTCCTTGTAATGCTATTTTTTCCATAACAAAATGTTACCATAGCTGAACTGTAATACTAACTCAGTATCCTAAAAACTACTAGCCTCTCCACCCCTCAAAACCAAAGCGAGATAATATTGCCATTGTTGCTTTGATCTCTCCCTGGAGGTGAAACACACTGTCAGGCTTCTGGAACAGTCCTTGTCTGATGGATGGCCCTCAAGGTAAAGACAAGCTAATTATCCTGCCACATTAGCAGCCCACTTGTGCAGCAACAAAAGTAGTATATTAAGATGAGGATGCTGCAATAAGGCTTGAAAAATCATCTCCCTCAAGTTTCCCTCTTCAACTGACACCATAAAGATTTTATAGTATTTAATAAAAGCTATACTGCTTTTTACCCAGCAAGTGGTATGGCCTTTAACAGGTGATCATCCCCAATGCAGTTCAATTTATTGTACACGTAAAACAGCAAGAAACTAGCTAAGTGAAACTGATTGGTAGTCATTAGGTTTAAATCACCTGCATGGTACAACTAGGATTATTGCATTATCTGTAATAAACTGCTTCTAGCTGTAAAACTGCCTGCCTTTAAGTGATGCTACTTTTATTCTTTTATGCCTTTCATTACTAAACCTGCTTGCAAGTTTCCCAAAACAAACCTTTATGTGGTGCTCCAAGTGTAAACAAGCCATTGTCGAGGGCATGGATGTAAGTTCCTTTATCCATTTCTATAGCTATAGTTCCTGTAATTTCACCGAAATTACTGACAGCCCACCAGTTTCCTAAAATATGAAACCATGACAGTTAGAGTAATTACAACTTCTGATTGCAATGGTCAAGAGATGATATTTCTGTATCTTCTCTGAGATTTGAAATTCTAAAGATACAATTGCTATTGCCATCTCAAGATCTTTGCGCATTATACTACAGAGCAAATTTAATGATATTGCTGCTGAAATGAAGTCCTGCTGTTCCACCTTCCCTGCCACCCCCAGTCACAGGCTCCTGTGCTTCATCCCTTCTTTATGTTAGTCCATAGAGCAAGTTGATCCATTCAGCTGATCCACCAAAAATACACCTCACAAGGAAGGTATTTTTTTTTTTTTTTCCTCTGGACCAGCTCCCTGCAGTTTTGGGGTCATATCCAATTATTACCTTTTCCAACACAAAGAGATTGAACAGCAAAATGAGATAGTTAATTACTTCATGTCAGCTGTAATCCTTAGACATCAGTTGTTCAAACCAATCTGTGATGAATGTTAGAGCTCCACAAAATTCTACCAAAGTTAAAGGTAGCCCTACCCAGGTGCACAAATTAGAATTATTACCTTTATATTTTTCTAACTGTAAAATTTTCTCTTGGTGTACCGCCTCAGAAATATTTTCTACTGATTAAGATAATAACTATTTTTAATTAATCAGAATATCATGTCTTTTTTTGACATGGTAAATTTGTCACATCAATCTGCCTTCAGCAGAAATAACCTTCCCCTATCTTTATACAACATATGGAGCTAATTGTCTTGTCCTATATGGTCAGGGCTCGTAGATTGGTGTATGAATTTTCCAAATTTCTCCCAGTTTTTGAAATCTGGCTAAATAAAGAATGTGGAACATCCATAACATTCTTCTAGTTTAAGACACAACAACCCATTTTCTCACATGTTATAATTTGTTTTAACACAGGAGCAAGGATGATTTCCCCTTGCACTGCTTTAGCTTACGCCTATATACACATAATAGAAAAATGACATTTATCCAGTAATGTGTGCTGTGCTACAGTATATATCTGCATCTCTCATGACTTCATGGTTAGTTTTTAGCTGGTTCTGTTTGTGAAGTGAGCTGTGATCAATCAGGGACATGACAAAGCCAAACGGCAACAGTCTGTCAAGTCACCACTCATGAGTATACATACTTTGATCTTTTCATTTTATGAAAAAAGAAAAAGTAAAGTTATATTTTGTTACTGGTAACGTTTGTGTCTTCAGCTTCAATAACAGTAGCAAATTTATAGTGTGAACACATCACAGCAGTCAAGCAAGTATGTGAAACTAAAAACATATAAACAAACTAACCAAAACTCTTTTCCTTTTGAAAGGACCAAAGGTTTGAGTAAACTAAAGAAGGCTGTCAGAAAGTAACTAGTGGCAGAGTAAGCACAGAAAGCACAGGTGATCCAAACACTAATTTTTAAAGTCATAGTAACAGATACATGTACATGGAAATGCACTCATTAAATAGCAGCGTTACAGTGCTAGAAAAAGTCTCTCCTCCTGAAGCAAACACCGGGGGAGGGAGGGGGAAGAAGAAAAAAGATCCAAACTGATAAGTAGCTTGAGATTATATAAGAACATATTTTAGCTAAAAACATAAGTGGAAAATCCATTCTGTTGGTGTCAGAATTTCCATTTGGAGTCAAGGAAAATCCCAACATACAAATAACATGTTGTGAGAAACAGTTATGAATCTCCACAGGGACTACACTTAGTTTACACAGCGCTACACCAACCTCCTCAGCTTCTGCTCTCCCCTACAGTTCCCGCACTACCGCGTAACTCCTGGAGCTCACCAACAATGTCAAGTTCCTCGGCCGCATCCTCTTCCCTTTTCCTTTTCTTCTCCTTGTGCTTCTTCTTGCTGCAAAGGGAGACATATGAAAATAAGAAGGTGTCTCCGACCCGGCCGTTCCACGGCGAGCTCTCCCGCCCGGCCCCGCTCCCCAGCCCCACAGCAGCGGGTCAGTCACACCAGCCGGGAGCGAGGGGCAGACAACCCGGAACCCGCGGCCGTTCCCGCACCCGGGACGGGGCGGCCCAGCCTCGCCCCACAGCCGCCTCCGGCGCGACGCCAACGCAGCGCGGGGAGCCCGGCCGGGGCTCCCGGCCCCAGGCACGGCCCGTCTGTCAGCGCGGCGGCTGCCGCAGCGGCGGGGCGGGAAAGCCGCTCCTCACCTCTTCTGTTTCGCCCCTTTGAGGACGAGCTTGGTGGATTTCACGCAGGAATACTCCGCCATGTCGGGCTACGGCGAGCGCGGGAGGACACACCCAGCTACGTACCGCGAACGGACGGAAGCCCCGGAGCGACAACCTTCGCCCGCCCTCGTTCCGTTGCTTCCTAAGCCTGCGCCCGCTTGGGGGCGGGCGGCAGCGCCACAGCGTCCGCTCCCCATTCCCTGCACGCAGAATTCGAGGGGAAAAATAGACCAAGAAAAGTTTAAAACTACGTTTCAGGGCGTGTCCCCCAGCACCTTCCCCTTGGCTGGGCTCCTGCGGCTGCTGTCGCGCTTTGCAGGACCGCAGGCCCCTAGCGCCGCGGAATGAAGCGCCTACAGCTTCCCCTCAGGTGTGTGGTAGCAACGTGTTCGTGGGCAGCTACGGGCACATCGAATGGACTCCCAGCACAGCCCCGTGCCCTCTGCCAGGGGCGGCAGGCCTTGCTGCTGCAGGAACAAAAGCTTCAAGGGAAGCCTGTGAGGACAAGCTGGAGAAATGAAGCTCGTAAGTCAACCAAATGCACCAAACTAGGGCCAAAGTTTATGATGATTTTTCCACGTCCTCTTAGCCAGTTGTTATTCCACAGAGCAAAATCTACCTCAGGCTTCCCCCTGGGGCTATAACCAGCTTTTTCTCACACAGTTAACTTACCACCTTCTCAAGAGGCATCACTTCTTCTTAGGGGAATGGCTTTACTAGTACATGTGATTAGACTCCCAATTTGAGTAGTAATTTCCGTTTAGTCTGTTGTTTCTACTTCACACTAATGCAGGGGCCTTTGTGCCCCAAAGCGTGTCTGCTGATTATGTTAGCTGATGAAATGAAATGGATCTTAACACATACACATACGGAGATGCTTGCGTTGGCTTGCTTCCTTTTGGCTTCTGCTTTTGTTACCTATGCCTCTAAGTTCTCAGCACCTCAAAGCCATCTTCTCCAAGTAGGAAATTAGAGTGTTGCAGAGGCACCTCTAACGTCAGTTTAAGCAGGTGTTAAGCTCCAAACAGACTTTATTCTAAGTGGAATTGTTCAGTGGAAAACCAACTAGAAACGGGGCTAGTCGAAAAATTATTCAGCATTGCAACATTGTAAAACACAGATTTGGGTACTGGTTAGGAGTTCAGTTACTACACAGCTGATTCAGACTCAAGGGATGCCTGAACTCTAGAATGAGGATTCAAAATGTGCGTCTTCCCACTCATCAAAAGTGAGCACTCTCAAAAGTACCTAGATGATTGCTTTACCAATTAGGCAAGGTGACTTACTCCTCAGAGACATTTCCTTAGATACCACCCCAGTCTGAAAATAAACCAACTCATATGGTGTGTCTGGGGGGCTCCATTTATACTTGAAGTTGAGTCCAAGCTGTGGTAATTTATGGTAGTGGTCCAGAAACTTCTCTCAACCAAGGCATTTCATTGGTCAGGGGCCCTGTCTGTCAACTAAGGGGTGTGTGCATGACCACGCTGGTCTGTTGCTTTCAGGGCCGGAGGTGGGCTGTGCATCTGCTGCAAGAGCCGTGTGCCTCGTACGTGGTTATGTCAAAGCCTTTGAAATTACTGAAATTGTGGCCGGGTGACAAAACTCTGCATGTGTAATGTCCCAATGATTGATTCTGGAGTTTGTGGATGACTGCAGGTGTCTTCCACAGACACCGTGGTTGGATCCAGGACTTTGGCACTTCTCACCAGAATGCTTTGCATTTCTATTTATGTGCCTAATATGACTAACCCCATAATTTTATCTGTGAAAATGGAGTAGTTACAGCTGCCGCGTAAAATGAAAGCAACAGTAATGGACTTTCAGGACATTTTGGCAAGTCCTCGATTTTGGAGGTTTAGGGAGAAGGCAGTTGGGAGGAGGCATGGGCTTGTCAGCAAAAGAAATACTTGAATCAAGCTGCTGGTGCGTTTGAATTCAGAACACTTTTCTGTTTCTCTGGCACGCTACTTTCCTGCTAGTGTCTTCTTCTGTTGTAGTTTTTCAGTGAAAGACAGTCGTGTCCTTGATCAGTGTTTGGGAAGTGGATAACCTGAAGCAGTGTGTTGCTGTAGTAGACAGCACGTGACTTTATTGATTTATTGACTTGCCAGTCCCAGGAACTTGCATCTTGCAATTAGTTCTTCCAGTAAAAGCTGAAAAAATAGGCAGTACAGAAAGCTGCAGGCAGTGACAGACAGCTTGCTGACCACTTCTGATCTCTGCATGGAGCTGCAATCAGGGAAGTGCTGTGTTTGTAAAGTCTTGATCCAGTCAGGTTGCAAGTGTCCCACACATCTTCCTGTATGTGAAGGACCAGAGAAGATCTAGATTTCAAAACACAAGATCGAGATACCTAGCCAGACTCCCCCAAGTACATTCTGTTCTCTGTTCTCAGATTTCTAGAGATTATTGCCTGGCTTCTAGGGAGCTTTCAATACTGCCTTAGAATTTTACAACCGATAATACAATGGTTGTTCCTTAGTTTGCATCCTCATTTTTAGTGGTAGATACAATGGCTTGTTCCCTTTTAAAACATTTTGGTCAATTATATTCATGTTTTGTTCTACATTCTCATGTCTCCAACACATTTGAAATAAATTCAAGCTAACCTCCGCATCAAGCAATTTTAGCAAATAGTTATAATTTTATTTGACTCTCATTTTATCACTAAATACTTTTTTTTCCTGGTTCTAAAAATATGCCTACAAGGCAGAAATTTTAGTAAAGGAAATATGAAAAATGAGAGCAATTACATAGGAGTTAGAAGAAAATCTGGAGGAAATGAGTGAAGCAAAAAGCATGCCTGTCGGCAGGCTGATCACTCGCCTTCACCCTCGCATGCTAAGTTGTCCTTCAGTGTTTTGGTTATTTTGGGGTTTTATTTGGGGTTTTTTTTAGGCTTTGATTCTGTGGAGAGCAAATACGCAGGAATTCTTTATTGTTTTCTTAACTCTACTTTAACTTTACAACATTATTTGTGATTGATAATTTATTTTTTGATTGCTTAATTGTGCAACCTTAGCATTTGTGGGTATTTGTATACTCTCGACAAAGTGGACCAGTATATATTGATACACCATGGCCAGCACTTCAAAGTACACAAGCACTTGCCTGAGAGGTAAGATGGGAGAGGGAAAGGTGGTGTTTCAGTACGTTATGAAACAAAGATGCCTTGACCACTTTTGGTTAAGAATATAAACCATTTTATAAGAAGTGTGACAAGTTTAAAGTTATTAAGAATTATCTAAGTTAAATTGTTGGTTTTACTTGGTAAGTTTTGAAAAACAAGAGCAATTAAAAAGTTCGTATTTTAAAATACATATATTTGTATCACATGATGGAAGCGCATAGGCTTTATGTTTTGCTGTTTGTCCACCAGATGTTGCTATAGCCACAAAAATAAATGCAGATGAAGAAATTTGAAAAAAATGTTTTCTCTGTTTTCCTCACAGATCATTCTTATATATTCTGATCCTAAAAAGAACTGCACACATGCTTACATTTTTGCATTGAGAATATTCCAAATGAATTCAATTAAGCAACTCATTCTGTATAAAGTTAAGCATGTTTACAAACTTTCTGAGGATGGGGCTATATCAATTATGTTTGCTATTTTTGTTATCTGCTGTTCTATTTTTCCTGTTATGAAGGGAAATAGGGAAAGACAGACACCATAAATTTCTAATTTTAAAAGAAATGTGCATTCGTTTCAGGCTCCCAGAATGTAAAATGTATCTTTTTGTTAATGAATATAATTTTATTTAAAATTCACATAGTTTAGATTTCTTCTTTAATTTAGTGACTCCAGCAAGAAACAGACATCACTACAGTATATACAGAAGACAGTAAAACCTTTTCCGGCAGGAGAAAGTGATACCATCAATCAGAAAACTGTATCTAAAATGGTACCACTTTAGAAAAGCTATTTAAACTCTAATTTGCTAGTTAGTATTTTTGAAATTAAAACATTTCCAAAATGTGCTGGCTATGATTGTTTAAGAAAATATAACAGTTCATTTTCTTAATGGCAATGGAAATAAATGGAGCCTTTGTGTTTGCACATGTAGAAAACAAATCACTTTTTTAATGACTGGATTTTCCTGCCAGCTTGGAATTTGCCGCATGTGCATTTTATTTTGAATGCCTGAAGAGTGAAATCATTTGCCGTCTCTCATGCAGATGGGGCAGATTGGCTGAGGTGTCATTTGCAAAATGTGCACTCTCATCATGCACGTTTGGAGGGGATCATTATAAGCACTATTTCCTATAGACACTCAGCATTGATGAAAACGGAGGGCTGAGCATCCGTGGGTGTAGCCTGCAGTCGTAAGAGCCTGGGCAAAAACTTGGGTGCTTTGGAGCCTTCTTCTGTCTTGTTTATTTATGTTAGGAGGTATAAAAATACCTCCCCAAACCAGAGAAACTTGAATTAGCTCTCTTGATAGCAGAGGTGACAGATAGTTTATATGCTTTTTTTTTCTTTCATTTATAAGTGTGGGGCCCTTGTGAAATATCTAAGCTGCTGACTGATTTAACAGCCAAAACTGATATAGTTTTGTTTACTCATTTACAGAAGGAGTGAAATCTGATGTGAGTTAGAACCAGAGCAGCTACATTTTATTTTTTGACAAAGTACATACAATGGAATGTTGTGGCTTTTTCTCATAATATTCAGCAGCAGTTGTGTGAGAGTGTTGGAGCATCCCCAGGACATGATGGTACATACCACAGTGATGTGACAGATGTAAATAAAAAGTTGATTTGATTCTTGGCATTTTTGGCAGTGCATGCTGAAAATGCTTTTAAAATAACTTCTAAATTGGAAATGTGACCTGACATTACCTTTTTTAAAACCTAAATTGTTAGTATTAGATTTTTAGAACAGGTAAGTAGATATTCTCAAAATGGTATTTCTACTTCTCAGCTTATGGTGTAGTAGTTAAAGCCTATTTGGAAAACAGGGTTTCTCAGTCTGTCAGGGGCAGGATGGAGGCCCAGCTCCAACCTCCCCACTCTCAGCATCCCTGGTTCAGAGACCCTGTGTTGGTTGTGGCTTCTCAGCTGTTTCTGCCTTGCCTGATCACTCCTTCACTTTCCTATGCTGTTGCTCTTAAAAGTTATTGTAGCTACGTTTTTGTAGCTGGTCACTTTCTCAGTATCTGCTTCTCCAGACATTGAGACCCTGCTCTACAGTTTGGCAATGGGGGACAGAGCACTCGCCAAAATCCCGTTCTGCTGAACACTGAGGGTACATAAGAGAGTAATGAAAAGGCAACCATGAATGTGCAGTGGTCTCATGCAGATGCCAACTCTGTGTGGTGTTTACTTGGGCTCTGGCCTTCTGGTTTCTGCTTATCGTCCCAAATGCATTAGCATGTGTGCTTCTTCAAATTCTGTTATTCTTTTCCACTGATCGCTCCGATTTTTATCCTGATGTACTAAGGAAAATTTTTGTGTGTGTATGAACACATTTGTCTCTCTGCCTATTAGTCTATGTTTCTTTACCAATATTTTTTTAAGTGGCCAGTTTTGTTCCAATTTAACAGATAGGTAGAGGCCACAGCAATAATTGAACTCTGGTGAGTTCTGAAACTGTTTTTAGGTAAGTAGGAAAAAGACCTATAACTGCCCCGATGGAGGAAAGGGTTGCAGTATGAACTCCTCATCTTATTAGAGGTGGGAGAGAACCCTCAAGCAGGAAGGAGTCTGTGAAAAAACTCCTAGTAAATCATGGGACACTAATGAGTGAAAAATCAAACTGCATTATTTCCAGTGCTTAAGGAGCAACTTACTGCTATGTACTGTAATTTCAGATTTTATGGGATGGAAATTTGATTCTGTAAGTTGAGTGTAATTGATGTTTTTTGATGTTTCCTGACAAATAGCTAGCATGTTTGATGCAAATGTAGTTGAAACTCCCTTCCCTTATTCATTGGTACTGTAGGGCAAATGTGGACTCAACTACAAATTGAACACAACAGGATTTTTGTGGCAAGTGACCTACTTTGTGCTATGTGTTCATATGCAGACTTTTCCCTCTCTGGGACACACTTTTTTCTTGTCTCCAGAGAGCGTCGTTTCCCTTGTTATATGTGGTTGAGTTTGTTTATCTCATTAGGAAAGCCACAAGATCTGTGGGGAAAGATTTGCTGTTTCATGTATACATAGCACTGTCATCATTGTGCCTTGTTAGCCTGTAATCAGGTTTAATTTAAATACAGTTTCTCACTAGTGCCTTTTTTAAAATGGCATGTTTAAAATAATTTCTACCTTTTTAAAAAAAAATTTCTTCTGTGACTTAATAAGAAATAAACAGGTGGTTTCACATGGTCTAGGAAGGGTGTACTCACCTTCACAACATTCTTTCTGAGAAGTGGCTTACTGAGCCCCCTCATCCCCCTGCAAAAGTATGTGACTTCCCTTTGGGCTATATATTTTTCTTACTCCATGTCCTCTGAGACTGCATGGGTGTCCTTTATATTTTCAATGGAGATATGAATTGGCAGGACATAAAAGGAGAATGAATCTGTGGCAGGGTGTTCTTTTTCAGTGCTGCTGTCCTCCTGGCCATAAAACTGTGCACTTTTTCCTTGTAAATTATGTTTCCTCTCCCCCAGGATTGTGATATAATTTCTTTCTGCATTTTTTTTTTCTAAGAGGACTGGAGCATTTACCTGCTATGATTGTTTTCATTGCCTGTTTGAATTTGAAGAGCTTTTCTAAGCATTTTCCCCTCTTATCCTCCATAGCTCTTGATTCTGTGTAATTTGTCCTGAATGCAGATGCTCTTCCACAAAAAGACAATTTTTACTAATGCAGTGGCAGTGAATGTCTTGTAAAAAAAATGCTTTTGTATGGACTTAGCAATTGTGGATGTGAAAGGGAGACCTGTAGACTACTGCATAAAGAATAGGTATAATCCAGGCAGAGATAGAAAAAGCTTTGTGCTCTGGAGGGAATTCTGAGCTGTTCTTTATCCCTGTCCACTCACCTCCTTGTAAATGCATAAAATGTAAATGGAAAGTAGTTCCACTTGTGGTTTTTTGTGTGGTCTTTTTTCTGAGAAATAAGTACACTTAACTGCTGCTCTTTTGTGAGGTCCTGACTCAGATTGTCCTACTTGTTTTTTCATCCATAGAACCTTCAAATGATGTCAATATTTATTAGATTTTGAAGCAGTTAAAGAGATGAAAGACAAATGTAGAGCTTCCTGATCTTCACCTTAATCAGGACTATCTTTAGTATCTCATTGTACTTTTGTTTTTATTTTTTGCTCATCATATATCTGTTAAGTCTGGTTTGGCCAACTTTTTGTGTTATACTTTCTAAAAGCAGAACAAAACAGATTCTGAGTTTACAATCATCCTTTCCTCCTTCACATTAGGAAATAAAGTTTCTAACCTCTAGCACAGTCTATGAAAACTGTTTGGAAATACGGCAGCCAGAGACGGCAGCATTCACCACCCTAATGCAGCTTGACTTTTTTTTAAAGCTGCAGTAACCTGAACAATTGAATGATGTCAGATTTTTAACTTCCACTGAAATACAATGCAGTCCAGAATTCCTGTCCCTCATGGTTACGGAGAGACATAAAACTTGATTGTCAGACTTTAAAAATTTGAAGGGCAGAACAAAAGAAGACTGCATCTATTGTGTTTTTTTTTTTTAAATACTGCTTTCACATTATTGTGAGTTTTTTAGCCCAACTAATGATTGTTGAGTGCTTTGAGTTGGCAACATCTGTTGGTTTGTGTCCTGTCACAGCAGGTAAGTAAGTGGGAGTTAAAACTGCTGATCTTCCCATATTCTGATCCTGAGAGAAAAGGAGAGGGAACATTTCAGTATGTGTCACCTGCTTTCAGGCAGTTTTCCCCACAAATTACCTTCAGTGTACATCAGTGCTTTTCTTACAGTCTAGGTGCAGCATGAAATACTTTTTCCCAATTAAGCTTTATTTTGCTGAAAGGGTCTCTCTTGTTCCTGAAAATCCCAAATCTAATTTGCCAAAGATAAAAAATAGTCTTTTTGCTGTCACAGCTTCATGAAACCATGTTGTGACAAGGCATTATCTGGTTTAGATCTTAAAACGTGAAGTCTGTGAGACTGGTTAAGATGTTTCAGTGCATCCCAGAGTACCAGTTGGCTGGAGAGGAGTCCTAGGGAATAATCCAGGCAGAATATCCAGCATGTGCAATAGATGGGGTGTAATTCATACAATTAACTTCTTAACAGAGCACTGAGCCACATCCATGCTGTTCTTCAGCCTGTTTGACAGCTGGAGTCCCTAGGGGTCTGTGTGAGGATCTGCCGTAGCCAGAGCACTAGACTTGAAATGCTCCCCAGATCTGCTTCAGGTGTTGAGTCCTTTGGTGGGTAGAGATCAGTCTTGGATGTGGTTACTTTGAGCTCCAGGTGAATAATTCAGCATTGGGAAGGTCCGTTGTTGCTGTTGTCTTTGTTGCAGATGACCAAGATCTGGCTTGGGTTCCATCACTGCCTGAGGTGCCCAGAATTGCCATATCTAGGAGGTACAAAATGTCTAGCTCTGCTAGATTCATGAATGAGACATGCATTTTTCTCCAGTATCCAGTGGAAAGCTGCAAGTAGTCGAGCTGAAAGAAATAACATACTGCTGGGTCTTCAGCAGTAGCAACGGGCAGTCTATGGATCTGTGGTCATTTTCCCCTGGAGACAGGGAGATTCCCTCTGCTCTGAGCAAGGCAGTCCATCTCAGCAAGTGCAGAGGACACCTCACCCAGGGACAGGACATGAGAGGATGACAAGTGCAGCTGGCTGAAGTTAGAGTGAAAAAAGAAAAAGAGCACTGTGGGGGGTTTTGTTTGTTTGTTTGTTTATTTTTCCTTTCCCTCAAATGGGATGAAATTCAGGGAATGGGCTCACGTTGTTTAAGTAGAGCAGGCTTTTCAGTGTAAAAATAATTTTGGTGGTCTTGTGGTGAGAGGCAAGAAGTGAGCCCTGCAAGCCAGGCTGCTCTTAATAGTCCTTCAGTGCTCCTCTGCTGTGCTGGGCCATTAAAAAGAAAAGAGGATGCTTATGCATAGGTTAGGCTTCTTGTCAGGGATTGATGGAGTGTGTAAAGGCCTGCCCTTCTTGGTAGCAGTGTATAATAGTCAAGGTTCACAACCACATAATATTTTCAAATATTGTTTGAAGCACTATTCACGGTAGTTTACTGCAGCAGTCTGGAAAGCTTCAGCATCAGTTCAGACTTACTGTACTCCCGTGTCATGCTTGGGTTATGGCCTGAGACAGATTATTCACAGGAAGACAACAAACATAAACACTGACCACACTGTGACCTGATTGCTAAAGGCAATGAGAAACAAAAGCACCCTGTGGAATCAAGATGAGTCCAAGGCAATATAGTTGTTAAAAAGCAAGGGTTTGTAGCAGCATAAGACCCAACTTACCCGTACTCATGCATGCAAATAAAGCATTTGTCCGCTAAATGATAGTGATAGGGAAACGTGGAAAGAGAGCAGTCAGGCTCCTGCATGCTGTGTGAAACCCCCTTCCCTGCTTTACCTCGTAACTCTCTCCACCCTCTGACCTGAAGGTGCCGGGTCTTTTCTCCTTCTGCTTCCTGGGGTGTGGGTGCTGATGAGAGATGCTAAGAATATTTGCAGGTGACACCTCTTGTTTCCTACACATGGAGGCACATGACAGGACTCCCCAGACTTGGTGTCAGTGATGTGTATTTTTGAAAGAACATCTAAAAAGCAGTTATGGCTTCAAATGTGATGCCAGACTGAGAAGCAGTCATCCATTTGATCAATTCTGCTCTCTCCAGCAGGTAGATACATATTAAGACTGGATATCAAATTTACATTGTCTGTGTTGATCCTGGGTTTGTCTGTATCAGACTTACTGCTGTGACTACAACTTCTAAGAGGTTGACTGCCTGAGTATTTACCAGCTTTTGCACCTTACTCTGCTCTTCTGTGAAGCTGGCAAACCTGAGAATAAATTACGTTTAAGCCTTGTGCCAGTGATACCTCCACAGAGGAGCATATCGGTGTGGGAGTGCGATTCAGATGAAAGTCATTGGGAGGTGATGTGGTTTCCTAAAGGTCACCTGTGAGTCCCTTGCTAGTGGAAAGAGGCAGAACAGCTGGAGGCAGCTGTTTTTTTTCAAATACCTCCTTTGATATTGGTGACAGAGTGCTCATTTTATCTGGATGCATAGTACTTATACCTCCATAAAGTGTCTCCCTGCAGAGAGGCCAGGGAATAATCCTGGCTGAATTGGTGACATGCTTTTGGCTACTGCTGGGGTTGTGGTCAGCTCTTGGCAGGAGAAATACAATATAGCCATCCTCTTGGGTGACGTCTGAAGGGTCAGATACTTGAGGTCTCCTGTTTCTTCCTCTTCCTGAAGGGCAGTAAGATTCGCTACCCAGGCTGCATGATACCCTCATTCATCCCTGGCACATAGTCAACCCATAGAATTTTGCCTTTTATCTCTTCCCATCTCCCATAAAAGAGCTATAGACATCTCTCTTTTTTTACTTTTTAACATGAATTTGGCATGGCTTTTAAATCTGTTACTATCCTGAGAACTGAATCAGGCAGTCTCCTCAATTGCGTGCCAGGTTTTGGAGACTACAATGTGTCCATCTGGCTCAGACACAGGTCCCTAGTGCTGGGATCATGTGATGCCTCAGGCTATTGTCTTGTAACTGTTAAACGGTATTCTGAGTGTCTTTTTGAGGGGTTGTGGGCTTTGTGTGCAGCATAGGATGTGATGGACAGGTGGGGGTGGAAACAGAGTGTCAAAGTGACCACAAACCCTGCTCCATCTTGTGGGGAAGATATTGTCAGACTTCAAATGTTGAAGTCAGTGAGCAGGTGTAGAACTGAGTCATGAGAATACTAATGAAAGTACATTTATGGGACTGTTTAGGTTCCACTGAAATACCGGTAATTTAACTACATTATTACATGGAGAAGATTCGGCCCTTTAGTCACACCAGTAAAAATGATGTGTATCTTGAGGCAAAATGTTTCAACCTAAAATAGAAACAAGGGAAAGGACAGTATGTGATTGGGTTAGTATTGCTCATATTTATGAGTTGCAGCTAGCAACAGAGAAATCATCATGTAGATTTGTATTTTCTCTTAAAGGGAAGTTGTAAAGGCAAATAAGTGTTTCCTGAAATATTTTGAAAGTTCAGGTAGAAGACTTGTTCACTTACTGTGTAGCTAACTTGCTAGCTCTATATGCATCGCATCATGATTAAACAGGATAATGCAGACCTGTGGATCAGCCCTATTTGTCTTTTCCTTTATTTCACTGACTGCACAGAGTGGGTGTGTATTCGGGAAAGTTCAGATTGAATAGCTATTCCGTAGCCTGGCTGGAACCCAGCCCTCTGGTGAGCCCACAGTACTTTGCTGGAGGTAGCACATGCAGCTGGTGGTGGGCTGATGAGTTTGTAGTTCTCTAGCATCTTCCATTACCTCCTTTAGAAGACCAATAATGGCATTATTCTGTTTTTCGCAGTGTTGTGCAAAGCAAAACAATGAATGTTGAATCAATAAAATAATCCATGGTTTAAGTGCTCTAAGGCAACCCCTCCCTCCCAGTTTAAAACTATAAATTATTTATTTTTCTTAAAGCATTTTAGTGGCATAATCTTTTTGTGTTTTTCTTGAAATAACATTTGGTTCCGCTTTATGTGAAATTCTTTATTTGAAGCTTTTTTCAGACTGTTAAATTAATAGATTAGTTTTAGTAGTGAGCCAGTTGGAGTTAATCAATTGAGAACAACTGTACAGAGGTTCTCTAAGCTAGGCTGGATTTGAAGGGTTTAATTTTAATCATAGTCTGAAAGCTACAGCTGCTTCATGTTTGTTTAGTAATAGACTTGATGAGCAGCTAATTTGAAAGGAAAGCTCAGGCACAGGTGTGAAATTCCTCATGAGTATAAGAGAACTGGCCCTGGGTGTAGGAAGACGTTGCTGAACATATTGCTCTACAGTAAGCCAAAGAGTTTTAAAAAAATATTTCAAAACTAGCACTCTTGACATAAATCCCATGACCCAAACATCCTTCAACATTTTATCATACCACTTAAGTGATCATCCAGTATGTCAGAGAGCAGGATTTGAGCCCCGACTCTGTTTTTCAGTCTCCTGGTTCTAGGATTTGAGGCCTAGTGACAGTAATGCTCTGAGTAGGGCTTTCATTTTTTCCATATGATGCTATTACAGTTTGCCTAGAAAAACTCATATTGATTGGAGGAGCACCAGTTACTGCTGTCCATTCTATACACATATAGAGGATGTGGAGGTGTGAATCCTCACCTGGGCTAGTTGCCTCCATGGACCTTGAGCGAGGGAAGATGTAACTTCTGAAGAAAGGCAGAATCAAAAACACTTTCTCTGGCATTTCCTACTCTCTAGGTTGTGACCTCTGTGGGCAGTGTGTTTAGTCCTAGTAAATACTACTCTTAGGTTAGTAAAGGTTCTGATTTGTGCTCCCTCATACTTGCTGTGATTACCCTCATGCTCCTCTAGCAGTTACTGCAAGTCATAGCTCACAGATGAGAATATTTACTTTAACAACCATGTCCTTAACATTATGTGAGCACACAAGCTACTGGGTTGTGGAAGGCGAGCAGATAGCGTGTGATTTGCTCTGTTCCCTTTGCTACAAGACTGTTAAGCTCTGTTAAAGGCAGCTGTGGCAGGTGAAGGGGCTGCTGCTCACAGATATTGCTGTCAGCGTTGACCACGTCTGCAGTTAGGCCTCGGCTGCTTTCCGTGGGGCAGGATTCCCTAGGAAGGCAGGATGCACATGACAGGCGGTGTAATGCAATTGCTATTGAAATGTGAGAGTCTTTTTGGGCATCTAGTCCCAAAGCTCCAATTTACAGCAGGCTAATGTGGAGGGAAGAGCTGGTTGAGATTCAAGAAAATGTCAGGAGAAGTTTAAAATAGTCCTAGCAGATTTTGACCAGGGTGTATGTATAAAAACCAGAGATGGTTCTCTAGTTTTGAAACCTAGGGACAAATTATATAGGTATTCTCCAAATTCACACAGAAAGCAGGAAAATACCTTAAAACTTTAGTTATTTTAAAGACCTCTGCATTTTCTTGATAAGATCATGAGCAGAAGTACTGTTCATTGCTATTCTAGCAAGAATTTCCTTACACTCCAAAGAGATGGGCCCAGTCTTGGAGGTTTAAAACAATCAGAAGACTGATCGGATAATAGATCTGTTCTCTGGCTTTTTTCAATTAATTAAAAAATGAAGTTCTTAAAATAGTTTATTATTAATGAGGACTGTTACCAGCATTTCTGTTAGGTAATTAGATGTTAGTATCCACCTTATTACAGATGATAGGCAAGATGAAGATATGCAGAGATATACAGATATTTTGAGACTATGCAAGTCAGTGACAAGGTGGGGAAATGATGCAAAAAAATCTTGACTTTTGTCTTCTGTTGAAATAATCAGATTCAGTGTATTTCCTAGTGCAAAGTCACGTAAATCCTTTTGGAGTTCACCAGACATGAACTGTGCTTGAGATGAAGATGAATGAGGAGAGAGACATACTTTTTCAGTTATAGGACCCTGAGTTGCTGCTGCTGCTAATTGATTTGGTTAAAAAATGCTTGCCTGCTCTGGAAGAGCAGCTTCCGTGATTCAAAATAACATGTTTAGGTGCCTCTCTAGCTGTGAGAATCATGGATTCCACAGTGCCTTCATATTGTCCAACACTGATAAAAGAGGGGAAAAAAAATTCCAGCTCTCTTGTTATTTCTGGTTGTTATGGTTATTGTGCTGGCACAGAATTGATTTCATTTCACAGAATTTTCTTCATTTTACAAAAATGAAGAAACTGATTTTGCTGACATTTTGGTTTCACAATGCCTGCCTTTCTTAGAGAAAGCCACGGTGAAAGGCGTTGGATGCAGTAGTAAGAATAACATCCTGTGCCTGGAAGGCATTGTGAGCCACCGGAATCAATCCAAGAACCTTATCAAGTACAAGTAAACAATAAAATGAAACCCATTTATCTGAACCGGCAGTACAAATGTATGATATGAGGAACACTCACTTAACCCTCTCAAAGCTAGCACAGCAGCAGGGGAAAGTTTTGGGTTTTTTCCTTCGCAGTCTCTCTTGTGTTCTGTATGATGCTAGGCTTGCGGGGAAGGAAGGAGTGTGTGCATGTGTGTGTCTCTGTGCAGAGACACACATGTAGGTAAACGTACAAATCATCCTCTGTTTTGAATAGAAAAATCAAAAATTTGTTTTTAATTAAGATTTAGAGAACTAATGCGCTAACACTGGAAAAAAAAGATTGTTTTTCATGTGATTTCTGACTACTAGTATAAAAATTAAAAAACAATCTTTGATACTATCTGTATGACTTGCTCTGCAATAAGAAAGATTAGATGGAGCCTGTGTATTTTTGAAAGAATATCTAAAAAGCAGTTATGGCTTCAAATGTGATGCTAGATTGAGAAGCAGCCATCTATTTGATCAGTTCTGCTCTCTCCAGCAGGTAGATACATATTAAGACTGGATATCAAATTTACATTGTCTGTGTTGATCTTGGGTTTGTCTGTATCGAACTTACTGCTGTGACTACAGCTTCTGACAGGTTGACTGCCTGAGTATTTACTGGCATTTGCACCTTACTCTGCATTCCTCTCTTAATGAATTTGAGAGTAAATTAAGTTTAAGGTAGTTTGGATATGACTTGCAGTGACTGCTTTTACAAAGCCCCAAACTCACTGATAGGTTTTTAGATGCTGGATAGATGCTTTTCACTATACTGTTGGTAGAGCAGCTATTTGGCCAGTGACTCCAGGGTCTGGATCTTTTTTAGCTGCGACTAATACTAGTAAACAACATTAAAGAAAGTGAGTTTTATAGTATCTTTTATTAGTATTTGCATTCTAGGATGTTTTTGCTCCTCAGTGGCACTGAAACAATAAGACGTGGTGTTACTTTAACTTATTTTCATTGAGTAAGAGGGCATTATGGTCCTGGGCAACCTGCTCTAGCTGGCCCTGCTTGAGCATGGGGGTTGGACTCAATGGGCTGCATCTCAAGAGATCCCTTCTCACCTAAACGATTCTGTGACTATAAAACAGTAAATCAGAGAAAGTAACTATGGATTAAGTGATCATTAGTAAATTTAGCTTAAATTCAATGGAAGAATAATAGTGGGGTTTTCAATTTCAAACAGAAAATAGATACTACATTCAGCTGTAGAATCATAGAATAATTAGGTTGGAAAAGACCCGTAAGATCATTGAGCCCAACCATTAACCTAACCACTGCCAAGTCCACCACTAAACTGTGTCCCTAAGCACCTCATCTACATGTCTTCCAAATACCTCTAGGGATGGTGACTCAACCCCTTCCCTTGGCAGCTTGTTCCAATGCCTGACAACCCTTTCCGTGAAGAAATGTTTCCTAATATCCAATCTAAACCTCCCCTGGCACAACTTGAGGCGATTTCCTCTCGTCCTATCGCTTGTTACTTGGGAAGAGAGACTGACACCCACCTTGTTACAACCTCCTTTCAGGTAGTTGTAGAGGGCGATAACGTCTCCTCTCACCCTTCTTTTCTCCAGGCTAAACAACCCCAGAGCTCAGGAACTTGAATATGGAGAATGCTTGTATATTGATAAATGTATTGGGAAAAATTATCTCAACTAAGAGGAAAAAAAGTTAGACATTTAGCTGGATGAATAAGCACCTTGGAGAGAACTAAGAAATTAAGGGGAAGAAAATGAAGACTTACACGGATGAAGATAAAGGATACTGTAGGTCTAGTACCCCAGAACTAAAACCAAACCAAACAAAAAATACAGCTGAAGTATGTAACTGTTCTTTCTAGAGCTCCCCAAGTTTTTTAATACTACCAATGTGAAAACCAAGAATTAAAATAATTAAGCTGTTAATACGGTCCTCTGTCTTATACTTTGCCACCCATTCCTAGTTTCTATACTGACAATGAAGCTACGGTACCTATGTTTGGGAATGTTATGGTAGAAAAGAATCTGGCATAAATTGAAATAGTCCCATTAACATCAAAGAAAACATGCTGCAGTGGAGTAGCTCTAGAAAAAGGTGTTAAGAAGGCAATACACTGGATTACTGAACATTCTTAGAGAAGTAAGAAAATTACATACTTTCCCTGGTCCATATTTCTACAAACAATTTTTGGCATTAATCAACTTCCATTCTTTCCCAACAAAAATTATAGGTGATATTTGTTTGTTTATTTGTTTGTACACAGGAGTAATTGTGATGTAACACAAACACAAATTGATTCACAATTTGTAGTCTCTTCAGGTCTGGGCTCTTGTCTCTATGGTGCTATTAGAAATGTGTGGCACTTAGAGCAATAGTAATAAGATGAAGCACTTGAGTTCTCTTCATTTGACAGCTATTACTTTGCAAATGAAGTTCCATTCCTCTCCTGGTAACTTGTTTTGTAGATGGGGAATGGCTGAGACCACTGCAAGTATGCACACGGGCACAGTATGTAATATGTATTTTCCCAAACACATTGCAGATTGAAAGAAATTTTATTTTCATCCTTTTGGCAATACGTGCTTTGAAGACAGTTGCTATTAGAAGGCACTTAAAACTAATACAGGCAAACAGTGGGGATTTCACACTGTCATTTGGATAAGCTCTGTTTGGTAAGTCATTTATCATACTTGAGAGTCCTAGCAGTTTGAAACACATGGCTTTGGTCTCTTATCTACTTTAAGTAAACTCCACTTTAAAAATTGCTTTGCATGCAGCAGTACTAAGTATACAAATTCTGAGTTTAAGGGAATAGTTGGTATTCTCAAGAGGACTACCCCCAAACGCTCTTCAAGCTCTCTGCTATCTTACGACACATCTGTTTTTTCAGTCGTGGGAATAAACTGAAATGTTTGGGCAACAGTTTATTTTTCAGACTGATTTGTGAACCTGAACTGTAAAGTATCATTTGTATTTTTTAGGCTTTTGTTGTGCTTACATACCAAACCAACAAAAATCAGTGGTTACTTCTCTCTCTGACCTTCAGGTGAAATAACGGAAGACATACATAGATATATTAAGAGGCTTTTAACAGATGTTTCAAAGCATTATTTTGCAGGGTTTTTTTCTCTAACAAGTCAGTTTTCCTCAAGTTGAATGGTTGAGACAGAGGTATTTCCTTTGCTCTTTTATCAAGGTAAGTGGAAGTGATTAGAGCAAATTCTGTCATCAATTTCTAGTATTCTACTTTTATCTTCAGTGCCTAATAGTTTGGTCATGTCAGCACACACTCTAGGTCAGCCCTTGATCTCTTCAGGCAGCTGTAGGCCACCCATGTGCTCAGAGAGATGAGGTGAGGTAGAAAGGTTTTTTGAGACTGACACAGCATTTCTAAATCTTACCAAGTCTGATATTTTTCTTAGATTTTCAACTTCAGGACTCATTACAATCTGAGGTTTACTTTTAAGTAAAACTTCTAGTCCCAGGAAGGAAAATGAATGTTAGTACCTTAAAAAAAAAAAAAAAAGTGTTTTCTGGAAGCTGATACCAGGTTAATTCCATATCGAGACTACTGCTGACCGTATCAGAGGACCACAGTCCTCTCTGATAGCTGGGATGCACATTTTCAAAGGCAGAGAGTTTGCCATGTCTTCTGTCTAAAACTGTAGCTCTCTAGAGAAGAAAAGGCTTCTGTAGTATCCCAGAGGATTCCTGGAAAAAAAAAATGTACTCTGGTACTCTCTTTTCTTAGAATGTCTTTATTAGCTTGAAATAATTTATTTACCAGGCTGCTCATTTGGGATCATATTCTCCTTGTGTTGTTTGGGCAACTTAGTAAGCAACCAATGAAGAAATTTATTTATGAAACTCCCAGTAAAATCAAGGGAAGACAGACATTCCTTTAGTTCAAATTTACGCGTGTGGGATGCAGTGACAAATGCTGCTGCATGGAAGTTCCTTTCTGATGTCACTCTTTTAGGAAGCCAGTTTAATAGGCTTTATCATTAGGTTGTCATCAGCTCAACACATTATTGCTAAATTTTTGTGTTGAAAATGAAGTTCCAAATTTTGAGGCTACCCTGAGACACAGACAGTTGCTGAAAGTGAAGATTTTGTTAGGAGGGCAAGGCTTTTTTAATGGAATTAAAACATCCAAATGAAATAGCTGCAAAATATAGTGAGTGTGCAGTGCATAGTGACAGACATTAGAAAGTGTTTTCAACAAATGATTATAAAAGGTGCGTTAAGTATTAATTACTGCACACGGTTGTTTCATACTTTTTAAAACACATTCCAAAAATGATTGCAGGGAATTAAAAATATCTGAAAAATACTAGTTTTAGAACTCTGATTTCAGTATGGAAAACTTAGAGCATCTGAGAACAGATTAGGCATTGACTTACATCAATGATCGTAGAATGCACATCCCTGTTGCAGCTAAAATGTGCAAGAAGTGGAGTTCACATGTCACCATTTGGGTTAGCAAAGGCAGGGATCTCTGTGAATAACGAGTTACCGAGGAACCTGTATGTGTTTGCTCCTTTTTTATGCAAAGTTTGCAGTTTTGCCTTAAAGGTGTGGAAATACTTGTTGTGAGATGTATTATAGAAATAACTTAAAATCTGGTAAGATTAAAAAGGAAGTTTCACAGTTTGGAATAGTTCTTTTATCATTTTAGATCCCAGTTATAGCCATGTGTGCATACACGTGTGCACAAATTTCTATGATACCAGGAAAATGGAAATGATACCGATGATGCTAATGCCATCAGACATCATAGGTGCCCTCCGACAGGATAGCTCATGACATATATGCATGTTCCTTTTTGGCAAATGTTTCTGCAGTTGTCATTACCAGGCTGATGTACCTGATGACAATTAGAAAAAGAGGTGAAATACCGTTTACCTTAATCTATATGTATTTCTAATTTATTCCATGTTCTTTGACCTTCTTCAGCTTGGTGATCTCCAAATGCAGGTGTGATTGTATTTGTGAAAAGAAATGTGTATGAATTAGTTAGTGAGCTAACTTTGGAAATATATTTGATGCCTGCTTTGGAGATTCACATAGAGAAACAAGTAGACACAAGAAAAGTTAAAGATAGGGATTACTGTTATGAATAGATTGACAAGGACATTAAAGCTGGAAAGAAATGTAGCTAGTTATGGTGGAATTTGGAAAATGAAGCTACTGAAGATAAGTATAAAAATGGGGTATGATTTGTGAAGGTGTGGTGCTTTGGTTACATGCAAGATGAGCTAGAAATGCAGATGTACTTTACAGCTGTTCATACTGTCACATGGTGATTCCTGAGCACGAGTCCTGGACTAAACAAGGTGCGTTTTTTTCTTCAGGGGCACTGAACTTGAATATAAATCAAGAAAAAATCATTATGTTGGAATATTGCTGAAAGCAATTAAGGACAAGAAAAGAAAATGTTAGAAAAGAATGGAAAAGGAGCTTGTGCAAAAGACTCATATTTGAAATTGCATTTACAGTAAAAGTCCTGCAGCTCAGTATTCTGCAGTTGACTACTCCATCTTTACTGTTCTATTAACCTCTGGGTAACTTCTGTCAGATAATTAAATGGGGAAGAATGAGCATTTAGAAATAAATCAGTTTTAAAGATTGAATGTTTGTACTCATCAAAAGTTAAGTAAATAGACCATCCATTCCCAAGTCAATCTTTTTGGGTCTTGCATTAGGTAAACATTAGTTACAGGTTATTTTTGTTAATAGTTGAAAGCCAACACTGTAAAAAGTGCTTTAGCAAAAAAGGACAAAAAAGTTCTTTGAAATGCTCACTTTGTAGTTAGAGAGTACAGAGTGAGAGGATGAATGAGTTACACTGAGAAGCATTGCAAATGAAGTTGAGCAGATATTGCTTTAGAATTTTATGATTTCCTTTAGATTTTTATATATTTTTTAGTGTTGGTGGCTTTCATTTGTCTCCTGGTTCAATTTAATTTTCTTCTGTGCTAGAGTATGTTATGGTGCAGAAAAGAGAACAGGTGTTTATTTGAGCTTCTGAAAGATAAATATAAAGGAAGAGGTTTTATTTGTGGGGGTTATAGTACATAACTTTCATCTAGTTGCAGCCCACTTTGTCAAATGTACATAAATTTGCTACACTTCAGCATTCTTGGACCAATTTCAGCAAATCTGTTATAGGCAGCGATTTAAACAAATGGAGACAAGGAAGCCACAGTAAACATGATATAGATGCAGCTTCTCTTCTGAGTTCTTGATTTACAGCCAGTACCAGCAGATACTGAGGTGATAAAGTGAGGACGGTTCAGTCTTTAATAAAAGTGATCTAGGACTCTGGATGGTTGAGATTTCCTTTAAAGACTAAGTGTTTTAGTTCAGAGCTAATTGCAATGAATCTGAGAAATTGTCTCTTGCTGATTTCTGTTTGATAAGGATTTCTCTTTTGGCAATGAGTCATCTTCAGAACAACCTTCTCCAAGTGCTGTACCTATTCTTGGGAGTACAGTTAGAGGAAGTTCTAAAACAAACAAATGTGGAAATCTAAATCTTTGGTTACTTAAACACTGGCACTTTATTTTCTGCCAGGGATTTGGACAGTCCCATAGCATATGTAACAGAGCATCCCTGTCAGAGTTAAACATTGCCAACATTTGCTTATGCTGGCAATCCCAGCTGTGTGCTTTCAAAACGGAGCACCCTGTGGGCCAAATCCTGCATGCTTTGTTTGATGATCAGCTCTGGGCCAACAGACAGGAATTGATAAAAGGCTTTTCAGCATTAAATGCATGAACTGCTGCATCTTGATCAGCGAGCTACAGTTCTGCTACTGGGGCCTCTATCAACTCCTCTTTGGATGTGACTGATGTGAGTCAGGCACAAAAGGGCCTGGAAAATACACTCTCACCACTCATTCAGTAACAAGTATTCTAAACTGTTTGAATAATACATTGTCCATTGTTTACTTTTTTAGAACAATTTGAGTTAATTGATGTTAAAATCTCCCAGGGGTACATAATTAAGCCATTTGTGGAGGCCGCATAGGCAATGTGATAGGCCACGGGAGGGCTGTGGTGTCTCTGCTTCTACAGCTGAGTGTCTCTGAAAACAAACAAAAAAAGGGGCAATATTTTGTAAGTGTAGGCACACAGACAAGCTGCTATGACTGTATCTTGAAGCTTGTGTAAGACAACTTTATTTTGTCACTGTTAGACCAGCTATATATCATGGATCTTGGGGTACAACTGTGTTAATGATGAACAGATACACTGGAGCTGCTGTTGCCCTCTTTAAGTTTGCACATCAATTTATCCTGAGGTAATTACAGAATGAACAGTACCTGTATAAAGGGTAATGGTATGGATCACAGCCAGATAACAACTAGCTCTGTAAAGGCCTTCTCCCCTTTATCCCAAGTGCTCCACACCTTCTTTTGATACATCGAAGAATTTCAGGTACTTAAGCTTTGTGCAAAGTAGACTGAGCTTCATCCCCTGTGATCAGAGAAAGGCTATTCAGCCTGTCCAAGTCTTTCAAAGATCACTTAAAAAGCAGCGCTTGAGAAACTGAGCTAAAGCAGTGATTCCTTCCAATTTATTCATTTTCACAGCAGCCTACTGCTACACCCTGTTATTTCTTTCTTAGGCATAATCTGCTACTTGACTCAGGAAGCAAACAAAAGATGAGTTCTTTTAGCTTGTGGCACTGCCTTTAGCTGTACAGTTAGGCAATGTGCATGTGCCTGTAAGTGCATGCATACATCTACATCCTGCAAACCATCCTGGGGATGGTTTGATACAAACTATCTACCAGTTTAACACTACACATGAGAAACATAGAGAGGGATACAGTTTTATTTATTTATTTAAGTGGAGCAAGAGAGTCTTTTTTTTTTCTTTTTTTTTTTCTTTCCCTAGTGTAACTCCAAACTGTGCTTGACTTAGAGAAGAAAAAGCTGCAGAGGGGGAAGCTGGAAAAGAGGAAAAAGCAGGATGAGATCTGCTCCTTGAAATATTAATAGAATAGTTCAGTTGAAAGGGACCTACAGTGATCATCTAGTCCAACTGCCTGACCATTTCAGGGCTGACCAAGTTAAAGCACGTTATTGACAGTATTGTCCAAATGCCCCTTAAACACTGACAGGCTTGGGGCATCAACCACCTCTCTAGGAAGCCCGATCCAGTTTTTGACCACCCTCTCAGTAACGAAATGCTTCCTAACATATGAAGATGTGTTTCCAATATGAAGATATAGGGAGATAATGACTGGATAGCCGATGCTGGGTGTTTTTATAGTAGTGGAAATTGCCAGGGGAGCTGGTGTGGCTGCTGCTTTCAGGTGGAGCCCTTAGAGTGCCTTGTGTTCTGTGAACACATGAATAATAGCTATACTTAAGCATAAGCTAGCATGTGGAGACAATACGAAGCAATCCGTATAGTGGTATTTATCATATCAAAACCATATCCAAGTACTTTTGCAAGAAATAAGAAATATTAAGAACACTCTGCAACAAAGTCTTGCATTTGTGTTCATCTAAACCACTTTGGTTTTATTTTTTTTCCTGTGAAAATTTTGTTCAAATTCTCAATTTTTAAAAAAGATTGCAAAGTAGGTATATTCATATAATCTCCAAGCATCTTTGCTGGAAAGCTTCTGAGAGGAAAGTGTGTTGTTAGTATAGGAACAGGAGAGCATAGATGGCTCTAGTGCTCCAATTGTTAAAAGCAAAATGGAGAAAGTTCTGAGTAATAGTGTGTGTGTGTGTGTATTACACATATCATACATGCACATACAATTAATCATTACAGAAATATTTTTCTATTAAAATACTTGTTAAAAAATGACATGACTGTACGAATATTTGCACTTGTAGCGCAGCATGTATCAGCATTCACATGTGTAGAAACTAGTTGTATATATATGATTCTTTGTTGAGATGTGTTTTATGTACTTGTGAGGCACGGTTGCATTCCAAAGGATGAGTACTCTCTTATAAGAGCTTACTCTCTTATAAGAGCTTTCTCAGCCATGCGTGTTCTGTTTTAGTAGGGTGGTGATGTGTGTGAAATAGGCCACGCCATGGCAATGAAGCTTATTTCCTTAATTTGTACAAGTCCTTAAGAGTTCAGCCCTGGTCATGCTAGCTATATTACGTTATTTTACATTTGCCCTGGATTAGTAGTGTTTTGAAAGTTAATGAATTCTTCCAAATTTTTAGGAATGCTATATACAAAATCCTCAAAAGACTTTGTTCCTGATGGCTTAATGTATCATTTTTTTCGTATTTATGCATATTTAGACTTTTTTTGGTGTGTATTAAATTCCACATCACCATTGATATTAGATTTTCTGAACCTACATCAATACCTGAGGCTTGAGAACAGAAAGCACTGGGAATGAAGGTAATCGACTTATGTACGGGTCCAATGTGAGGGAAAGCTCCTAAAATGTCACAGTTGGCCTTGTAACTTTGACCATAACTTAAAGTTTCATCCTTTTTTTATGTTAGGAAAGTTGTTTGCTTCCAAAGAGGCCTTCTATTTAGCTGTGCTGTAGAGAACTGACATGTAATTGTTTTTAGAAAATAGTGGGAATCAACTTGGTGAGCAATGTATAAGTAGAGAAATATGGTGGTAAATGTGCAGTGATGTAGTAGATAAAAATGTAACACAGGATCTTATTTCAATAGAGGGTAGTGGGATATTGCAAAAAAAAAAATCACTTGTGAATAATGAGAAAGCTCAGCTTTTTATTTTTCATTTTCCTGTTCTGAGTCTCCAGTCCTTCTAAACAGGGACAGAGGCAGCACTTCTGTTACACTCAGCAATCAGTGTTCATCTTTATTTTTGCTTTATAGTCAGTTTTCATATGTGGTGAATATGCCAACAGTCACACAGCTTCACAGGGCCCTCTGATCTTTAAAAGTGGCAGGGTAATGCCACTAAGAATCAAAGCAATCTGTCTTTAAACTGCAGAGTTTAGTTTTGTATGTCAGGGACACTTAAACACTTTACTGCTTTTTCTTCCTCAGAACAATGCAAACATCTAGATTTCTCATCTCTGGTACTTTAAACAAGTCCACAGCTGTTATCTGACAACCCTTGTGGACAAGACCAATTGTTCCCACAGTTATAATCTCTCCTTGTTTTCCTTTGGCATTTCGAAGAGGAAAGGCTTTTATATACTTTTCCATTTTTTATTTTTTCTTTCCTCCCTTTCCCTCCCTTCCCACTCCCCTTCCCTCCCCTCCCTTTCCCTCCTCTCCCTTCCATCTCTCCTCCTCTCCTTTCACCTCCCTTCCATGTCCTCTCTCCCTTTTCCTTTTTGCAACACGTTTCCTTCCTGCTTTTCCCTTCTGTTTGTCTCACACCACAAGTAGGTCTGGGAGTAGCAGTACAATGGAACGGTTTTGTTTCTGTTGAAGATGAAGGTTTAAAGTCGGGTGGGAGCTGATAGCAAATGGGCTCAGTGCAATTGTTGGTAACAAGTTCAGTAGCTGATGTGCAGAGATTATCCTACCCCCTGTGCCTGGACAGATGGGCTATAGCTTTCTGTACAACAATCACAAACAAATGTATTTGTGAAATCATCTATGTGGATAAAATACAAATGCCAAAAGGGATTCTAAGACTGAAAATAGAGATAGAGAAGAAAGTTTCAGATTTAGCTTAAATATCCATTCTGTGTATCAGTATGCATGCTTATACATACAAGGCCCATGTCATTGTACTTGGGATAACTGTGGTTAATCTTATTTCCCCAGCAGGTATTTTACGGTAGTTACCAGCAGCTCGTAAGTGCCTGCTTGCTCTCTTCTCTGACAAGTATCAGAGCAACATAAACCAGAAAGCAGTAGCTGCTTTTAGCGTTAGATCCGTATTGTAGGCAGCTCATCCAGTAATGCCAGGAAATGATTTAAGAAGGATGTTCAGGAGCTCAGTATCTAATTTCACTCTGAGTGCTCCCATACCAACACTATACCAGTGCAGATCCATCAGCAGAGGCAGGGATGACAAACAGATGTTTGGTGAGGAAAATAACAGCTCAACCAGCAGAAATAAAACCACGGGAGCATAAGTAGCACAGTGTCACTGTGAAGCTGCTGCACCATCTTTTTGCCTTTGCGCTGGATCAGCGTGAGTTTGGTGCCAGCTGGCATATTGCTCAGCATGGTTGGGTGTTTGGGCTCGGTGCTGGATGGCGAGGCTGTGGAGGTCTGGCTGGCTGCTCCCACTGTGTCTGTAGCATTCTTCAGTAGTTTGCCCAGCATCTGCTGTCTGCACTATACCTGATTGCAAGTGCTCCTACTTCTTCCTCTTCCTTCTCCCATGAATAAATTTTGACGCCTGGTATGGTAATGTGCTCATGGAGACAGAGAAGAGCTTTTCTCATACAGAGCTAACTTGGCTCCCCTAGCATTTCTTTGCTCTCTTACAGTCTATTTGCAGTAAGAAGTTATATTTCATCTTGGAGCTCAAAATCTCTTTGCCATCAATGCTATCTCCTTGCCATCAATGCAGTCTTTAAGAGACAGCAATTTGAAATGAGAGAATATGTCTGCCTTCTCAATTATGATGCAAATAACTTTACAATATTAGTTGAACCAGCAAATGTTTACATACAGGATGCAGAAACAAATAATGAGATCTACACAGAAAGTTGCAGGAAAGACATAAGTTTGTCTGGGTTAGGTGTTATGATGTCTGCACTCTAAAATGATCTCTGAGATGGGTTTTGAAATGCTTTGTTATTTTCTTTAAGGCAGATTACAATGTTCTGTTTCATGGGAGAGACTGATTCATTGTGGTGCTTTTTTTCTGTTCTGCAGTGATGGACACGCACAAATCTGTGCTTTTGGCTTTTTGGCCTCTATATTATGAAAGACAGTTTATATATATATAAAAACATAATATAACAAATGATAGATTTATTAAGTATCTTTCAACAACAATGTCTTTTAAATTCCCAAACAAAGGAAATGGTAGAATGATGTAGAAACACTCAGTTCCCTTCACCTACAACAAGCTTTGTCCTCCACAGGATGCTAGGAGGAGCTTTGAAGTCCTGGGAGAGATTATCATGCCAACAGCACAAAGAGAATGGTATTAACCTCCTGCAGAGATGTAATTCTTTAGGTACTAATGAACTGCTTTCATATTATAATGCAAGTAACATACAGAAGGTCTGTTCTTTTGTAAGCTATTTTAAGGTTTTCAACCATTACAGTTAGATAAGACCTATTAAAGACAATCTTATGTATGTAGTGAAAAATAAGCCTCTCTCTACAGAAGCTACTTATTAATAAACACATGCTATGTAGCCCTCCTTCCTGTATTTTGTGAAATTTTGAAACACTAAAGGCTGTTGGAGTAGAGTGGAGGGTCTAGTGCCCAGAGTGGAAACAACAGATGAAAGAAAAACTTGCTTTTTGAGCAAGAGGCAATTGGAGATTCCATGTACATTCATTTTGGACATGGCCTGACAAGCCGCGCTGTAACTGTGGAGTGATGTCTTAGTGAGACTACTTATTAATTCACTGACCCATATCCTGTTCATCAGACATGATGCTTAAATGATTGTCTAGATGAGGATTGTTAATGAGCTCCTGGTAGCTTGGCATTATTAACAAAAGAAGAGTAAGTACTGCTGATTGTCGACACAGTTGTAGTTGTAATATCTAATTAATCTTTAAAAAATGCTGTGGTCTTAGATTTGCCTCATGCCAAAAAATTGTTAGCTAGGCAAAGTACTGTTTATGTCTGATATCAAGCACAAAAAAGCGGTAAGGTCAGACTGATGCTGATTCTTCCAATAGTTTATATGCAGTTTAGTAGTTGCAAGGTTTCTTCTATAAACAAAAATGCTAAGATAAGTAAAATACAGTGATGTTTAAATATAAAAAGAGCTAAAAATGTGCGGAAAGGCATATCAAAAGCCTGTTAATGTAGATAATACTCTCCAGCAAAATGTGCATGGGGAGTTAGTGATACAAGGACAAGAATGTGATTGAAGGGTCTCAGTAGAAGCTTAGGACAAAGCATTTTCTGAGAATTAATGTGTATTCTGAAATTGAGCCCCTTTGTGTCCTGGAGTGAAAGGAGTGATTTTTTGGTCACACAGCTCTCCAGAATACAGACCTTACTGAACAAATGCATGGAAGCAAATTCAGTAGTTTATACAATGTCTTGAAAAGAAATTTTTATGGGAATCGTAAGAATGCATACTTCTTCACTGATCTTTTCACCCCTTCTGCTTTTGTCTCTCTCTTTTTTTTTTTTTCCCCCCTTCCCTTCTTTCCTATCTGGGTATCCCCCGTACCTTCCTTTTTTCCTTCATTCCTTTTTTGCAATTCCACCATTTTCATCTTGGTTGACATTTTCCAGAGGAGGGCCTACTTCTGTGCATTCCTCTGCCTTTTACTGTTCTTAATAGTAATAATAATAATGCAGAGGGTTTTGGCAGATGCACATTGGAACTGGTAGTGTAGAAGGGAGTGAGCTCACACCTTGCTCTCTGTACCACCTTAGGTAGTTGTGCTGAACGTACAGTGTCTCTGTAATATGTCTAGAGAGAACCCAATGGCAGGTGACTGGGATGTATTCATAACTACCTACTCAGTCTTTTACTATGTGTGTGTTTACAAACATCAGACAGTAGAAACTGAGAGAAATCTTTGCTCCCCTCAATACTGAGAGACAAGGACTAGCAGAGAATTAATTAAACCTGGCTAAGCCTGTGTTAATTACCACTGACTCTTCTAAAAAGAAAAACTAAAATCTTCATGCTTACATTGCTGTTCCATTCTTATCAATACTATTCTTCTTATGGTCTGTTGTGTTGCTGAGAGTGTTATCTCAAACACCACCAAGGATGTGCTAAGTCAAGAAATAAACTAATTTAGGAAATATGAATTTGGATACTTTAAGAGAGCGGCTAATGCTCTGTAAAGCTTATAGTAATGCAGTATATTTGTACAGAATTTTGGAGTGCATAAGATTTGGCAGATCTTTTCCTGCTTTTGAGGAACACATTCAGATACCACAATGGTGATGTACATTAGTATATAATGTAGACAAAAGAATCTTTAGTTAAATTTGAAAAGATGTACTTTTAAAGGTAACAAAGATCTGTTGCACTTACTAGAAATGAATGATCTTCATCACTGATACTGAAAGAATGAAGTGTTTATGGTGACTGTTTCTCTTTCTCCAGTGGTGGTTTGCAGGGGGTCTGTAAAAGTGCTTCTTTCTCCAAAAAGAGTGATTCAGGTTGTAAACTAACCTGTGAGAGAAGCTGAAAAACATACTTTTTCCCATAATTTCCATGTTGTGAATGCTTCTAACCTCAGCTTCCATGGACATTGCTCAGTTTACATCTGGACCTGCACAGCTGTATAAATTAGTCTAACTTGATTTAATTGAGCTATGTGTGCTAACAGGGCTTTCCACCAGCATCACATATACCTCCATACAGTATGTTATTGTCTCAGATGTACTAAAAATGACGGGAACCGAATGAAGTCGCATCAATCAAATCTGACATTAATATTCTCTATTTTTAGAAGTACGTAAGCATGTGATTTTGCAAACTGGCACGTTCATTCCTGTGTTAACCTAGCCAATAATGCCATAGGAATACTGTCATGATTTAATGCCGGTATATGTGACCCTGTGCTAAGCCAGAGGGACATACATACACCCAACGCCCACTGGTAGTTGCTGTGCTCTGTAATTCAACTCTGTAATTCAGTAACGTTTAAAAAACAACTAAATAGTTACCACATGGTGGAAAATTAGCAATAGGGGACTCAAATTTTTGTGCGGTATTAAATCTGCACATGGAAAAAGTTAAATATCATCCTCAATGCTATCCATGTGTTTAGTCACATTGAATGAAATGCTTATAAAGCATGACATTATTTAATTTTTATAAGGTTTCCCACATCCAGTAAAATTTATTGCAGTTGCTTTGAAAAGCTTTGTGCAGGTGCCTTTTGAGCTGAGCTCACTCAAGTCAGAACATCACACACACTATGTGCAGTTAGTCACTGGATACATAGTATGGTATTTAAGTAATCCCATAGTAAATTGATTTTTAGTAATCCAATAGTTTGGTGGGATTGTGTGTATATAATTCACATGCAGAAATATTGAAATATAATCTTCAAAAAAGTGTGACATGAGAATTTGCCATGGTGAAGAGTCTTTTGACATTGTACAAGAGGGTCTGTGGTTCTCTGTAAGAGTGGTCCCATTTCCTTATTTCTTTGCTCATCTCGTAGTCCAGGGAAATAGCTTTAGGAATACCAACATCTGCACAGGAAGGGTACTAGACATTTGCTGATCTGGGTTCAACCGTGTACTGATAAGTGCCGGTACTGATACCTCAGGGATATTCATAGTGGGAGCCAAGAGGGAATCACTTTTTATCTGTTGGTTTTGAGAATGTAGTTGAACTTTCCTTTTTTTCTCAGTTAAAACTATTTGGTAAATTGAAGTAGCATAGTAAACTGCTGAGTATCCAGGGCTGGGATGACATATTAATCTGAATCTTGAAATCTGTTTATCATTCCTTGCACATGATATACATTACTTCCTTGAGTTAGAATTAAAGTAAGATTCCAGATTTTTCCTGTCATTGATGCGATTCATGATCACATACAACTACCATCTCTCATGTGACTATGCCTCATACATAGCTCATACTTGTGACCTTCATCCTGATTTTCAGGAATTGAGAGTGGGAATGTATGCCTATGTGAGAGTGTATTTTAAGTCATTTTGTTCACAAGCAACTTGGGATTTGTTCCCAAACATTAGGTGAGGGGTCCTTCTGGAGCGTCAAAATCAGTTCCACTGGGATTCAGATCTGTGACACTCTTTATCTCCCTCCGAAGAAAAATAACTAATGGTATCTGCTAAAGGAAATTCTGAAGGTTATTTGCCACTCTACATAGCAGGACACTATGCAAAACTGTCCATAAAGCTGACAAAACTTCCCTGCCTGCTAACTAGTTCCAAGCTAGGCTTTCAGAGAGGAAGAAGGAAAAAGGCACTTTCAGATATCACTATAAAGGCAAGTGAGAGTCAGAACTGACTATGTAAAAAAATCTTATGCTACTTTCAGTCAATGTATTTTGCCTCTGACTACTGTAATGATGGTTATTGTGTGAATGTGTAGCCTGGTTAAGTCAGAAGTCCCCTGGCAGCTGTGGACATCTTGTTAGAATTCTCTGCTTTGCTTGTGATAGTGAGGACAAACAATCTGTTGGAAAGGAATGGTATAGCTATTTAATAAGGTGAATATATGGTTGAGTAGGTGTGAGTTTGCAGCATATCTTTTGTATCGTGGCAAGTGTCTATATGCCTTTCCTAGATACCTGAAATGAATGTAACTTGCTCATTACTGGAGCACAGGCAAGTTATTTTACATTTGCTATAGGAGCAAATACTTGCCACGGAAGCAATTACTGTGTTACTATCCATCCCCTGAACCCCAACCCATCCTCCAGTCTCATCTTTGCCCATGGACATTAGACCTTGATCAGTCTTTCTGTTGACAGCAGCGTGCTTTGGATCAGGATTTTACCCTTTTATCTGTGTTAGTTTGAGCCCTACTTGCTCTGAAAATTAAGTCTGATGATCACTTTCCATCAAGTTTTAGTAGCACTATATCTTTCCAGCCGCTTGTAGTAACTGGTTTAATTTTTTTTTCTAGTGCTTGCTTTAGTATTTACTTGTAATTCTTTTTCTTGTACTGCACATCCAAATCTTGGAAATCCCAGTTAAAAAAAAAAAAAAAAAGTTGGCTAAAAGTCATTAAAAACAATGAGAACAGATTTTTATGGTTGTCTGTGTATTGAGGAAGAAAATCTGAAGTCTCAGAGGTACAGTTCAATGTACTGCATTATGATCAATACCCCTTGCTACTCTTGTAGTGATAATATCTTCTTCCCAGGAACTGCTTTTAGCTGGGAATGTTTAACCATATATCACCTTCAGGCAGGTGGCAGGTGATCAAAGCCTTGAAAAGCTGCTAAGTGTAACTACCTAAGTGTCAGTGGTTTGGATTTTTTTTTCCTCAGCCACAGCACTTTTTTTATTCTGAGTTTCTTTAATGTAAAAACGGAGCCAGAGCAGGAGTTGTCAGAAAGCTGCACAGTGCAGTGACTGCACTTTTGAAGCTGGTTCTAAGATTTTTGTAATACTTCTTGGAAGTCAAGCAACCAGAGATGACTACACGAGCTAGGCTGTGACAGCTGCTCTTCACAAGTAGTGTTTCTGCAGTGTACTGACCTTTTCACTCACTGTAGGCACACCTAAATGAGGAGGGTATTTGCAGGGGAGTCTGAAAAAACACGTGGAGATTTAGTGACAATATTTTTTTAGACACTAGAGCACTTCTTCGATACTCATTTTTTGCTTATTGTGAAAGACTTACCAGTTTAGGATTTCCCATCTGAAAAAAAAATGAAGGTTAGCTGTAAAAACTGTAGAAAAAAGAACACAGTAGGATATGCAAACCATCCTGCCCACCCCCCCCAATTCTTTACTAAAAATAATAGAAATCCTAGCAGAAAAGGAAAAGGTGAGCTTAGGAAATTTTTAAACACAAAGCGGGTAGAGGGAGAGATGGCAAGGTCTGTTAACTACAGTTCCTTGTTGCTACAGCAATGTTTTCTTGTTCTGTGTATACTCATTAGAAAGTAACTGAATTAAAATACTTTTGTAGTCCATCTCTGGGGCCAAGCATTACAGAAAATTAAGGACCTATAAAGTACAAAGTATTTGTTTTACAATTACAAGACAAAGTTTGTGGGTTTTTTTTAAGAATAAGGACCCGCATTTGAATTACGCTTAAAAACTTGTGAAGGAGACACAGAGGCAGAGATAATCCAATTTCTGGGCGAGTATTCTGTTGGGCTGGTTGCCACCATACTCACATTATTCATATTGTTACAGTTTGGATTTAAGCCCTGTGGCATTCTTTTGAAGAGACAGCCTCGTCATACTGAATTTTTGATCAGAGTTCTACTAAGGCAGCTTTTGATTGAAACAAATGAAAATGAAAAGGTTTATATGACAGACTGAACACTTGCATGCCTGTCTAGGACTTTGTGCCGGCAGGTTTCCTGTGAGAGCCCCAGGACCAGTGTTGTTTTCAGCCGAACGCTCCTTTCCCATGGGAGTACAAGCTTAGAAGAATTCTCCCATTCCCAGCAAATAGAAGGAGCGCTCGTGGTCCACAGAGCGAGCGTTGACTGCTGAGGAGGCAGGAACAGGTCTGCTGATCTTTTCCGCACCGCTGTGCTTATTAATGTCTCTGAACTGCATTCACTGAATGTCTATTTCCTTTCTTCCTTTGCCCTCACACCCCCGTGGCTACTTGCCTGAATGATTATTGTCTTGATGCAAGAATTTAGCTGAAAAGTTCCTTGGCAAGTGTTATGGAGGAAGGTGGACAGGCTGGAGCTTTATAAACTCCATGTAAAACTTGATTGAAATCCATGGACAAAATGATCCTGTAGTGGGATTGGAATCTCAACTTGTACATCTGGGCTCTTTGGATTTTAATTTTCATCCTCTTATATGTGGAAAAAAATGTTCTGTGAACCAGCAGACAGATCTTCCTTTGTGGTTGAGCACATAAGTAAAAACCTGACCCTTCCACCTCAACAACTGTTTTTAATTGAGGGAAAGATATGTATATATATAAGATATATATATATTATTTCAAGTGTTTTATGATCATAATGCCCTATTTCTTTAAGCCATATCTGCTAGGGAGTTATGTACTATAAGTGTGGCTCTTCACTGACATGTAACGTACCCAGATAAATACATAGGGAGAGGGTTAATCCTGAAAGATTTTCTTTTTTCGGGAAGTTGCCAGCAACAATGAAAAAGCAACACAAGCTGTGCCAAAACTGTCTCTATACTGCCTAATGCAATTGTTCTGAAGTGAAGTAGTTGTCTCTATGGTTAATCTTCTCTCAGCACCTGTAGGAATATTTTACAGTGAGACACCTGTTCTGTATAAAAGTAATGCAAAATTGATAACATTTCATTGCACTTGTGCCCACTGAAATCTCCACTGAGGTCCAGAGGGATTCCACTCCTTTTAATGACTGCTTAGAGCTATAAAGCCATGTGCCTTTAGTATTGCATGACTGGCTTCTTTGAACAGAATCTGGTACTATAAAAAATTAAAGCGATCATTTAGACAAGACATAATTAAGTGAACAGAACTAATGAAACACTGCAGGAGTACCATCAAATATGAAATTCCAAATGCTCCCCCAATGGGCACTTGCTCGATGAATGACTACCCAAAAGCACTGGCCCCATCTTTTGAGAACATGTATTAATTTATTTTATACTTCTTTGGGTAACAGGACATCCATGATACCTTTTCATATTTCATTTCAAGCTCAGAGTTGTTCACTAAGGAATCAAAAGTGGAGTCATTTTAGTACAGACGTGATTTGTTCAGTAACTGAAACTTTGCTCTGCTATCACAGGCTGTTGTAAAAGCTTTATTTCTGAGTATGTAGCTGAGCTCCTTTTGTTCATGTCACATTCAGGACAATCTCATTGTCACGCACTGTTAGTAGCTGGCTAATCCTCATCTTCTGGTAAAGGACCACTTGAAAGTACTCAGCTCACCTGTGCTTCTTGTGGAAATTAGTCTTCACTGGTATGCTATGGCTCGGTTTCTGAGGAGACCTGGGAACAAGTAATGTTTAGATGATTCTGGGCTTTGCTCCACTTACATGAAATGTACCATGTCACAGTCAAGGCCTGCTGATTTACATTAGAATAGCTATGGTTCAGCATTGGAGTGAAGTGAGGGAATAGATTTTTCAATATTATTGTGATAGCTAACTTTTCTAGGGGGTTTTGCTTAGAGATTTTACGCTAATTCAAACACAAAATTAAAAAAACAAACTCAAAAGGGGAACAAGTGCAAACCTAAGCAAGTTTCAGCTCATACAAGCCCCTTCATAACACTGCAATTATTTCACTCAACCATTCATCCTTGGTAAAGATACTGCCATCCTTATACTTCATTCATTCTACTAGTTTCATTTCTAAGAGGCAAAGACTTATTTTAAAAACAAAAATACCCCAAAACTTTTGGGAGCCATCTTGATTGCATACTCTGCCTGTCAATAAGAATGTACAAAGGCACGACAAAGAGTAGGACAAGCTGCATTTGCGGACTGACACTCGGCATTTCTACTCATGAAGATAAATGCAAGGGATAAAAATATGAAGTTGACCCTATTCATGTCACTTACCTGTATCTATGAATACAACTATTTCAAGAGTGGGCAATAGGACACCAAATGACTGAGGCCTCTTAGGACATTTTGTTTCCTGAGCGATAGATCACAAGAGAAAGTAAAGGTCATAACAGAAGTCAGTCAACAACTATTCCGTGTGTAAGCCTGCTGTATATTTCTAAATGTTTGTCTTAAAAACACCATGGAGGTCTGTATGAGGAAATAATGTAAAACAAGACTATTTTCAGCATAGAAAATAAGCCACCTCTCAGTGGTTTGTAGTATAGTAGCATCAAAAGTGGGGAAACAAAGTGTGCTTTAGTAGATGAAGAACGTTCTGTGGAGATGACTTCAGTCTTAAAATGCATCTCTGGAGTGCTTATTGATGGTGATTTTTACACTCTCTTGTTGTGGCTGGAACTACTCTGCATTCCTTATTCAAGCAGATGTTGTTCTGATGTAGAATTTTAGTAATCAAAGGATGTAGAATTCAGAAACATGCCTTTAAAAATCTGATCAATAGGATTTATCTGAGGAGCATCAAAAGCTCTGTTTTTTATTTAATACTAGCTCTTTGTTTCTAAATAAGTCCTCTTTCTCAGAATAACATGTTTAAGAAGATTAATGAGAAATTTGTGTTCTGAGCTTGGTGCCAGTTGCAAAACAATAGCTAGAAACTGTGACGTTTAATGTATATATTTAGACACGCATATACGCTAAGAGTATGTATAAAGTTTTCAGAAGCAACTACTGATCAGAGGTACCTCAATATCTACATGCTTATGTTTGGTTTTGGTTTTTTGTTTGTGGTTTTTTTTTTTTTTTTAGAAGTCTTGATTTTAAAGTGTGTTGTTAGATAGTCTGCTTTCTCTAGGAGATTTCAGGATGGTTTTGGAAGCCCAGCATTTTGTGGGTGATACTTTGCACCACTCAGTAACATCATACAAGTAGAGGAACCTCTAATATTAAGTTTTTCTGAAACATTGGGATTTACAAATCCTTCCAAATAGCAGGACTTTTTCTCCTAAATATGAAGTAATGCATGAGTTTTAGTTGTTTTGCCACCAGCCTGTGTTCACTCTTGAAAATAGAGGGATTAAGTGTAATCAGCAGTAGTTTGGCTGAGGAGTCATCTTCAACACTGCTTTGATGGAAGTTAATTATTAGTAACACAGTTGACTCAGGGTTCTTATTTATCAGCACTTTGGCGACAGTGATCAATCTGCTTGTCTTGTCTCACCTCAAATGTCCATTTTTATATTCTCCCTCATATGCTTATATAAGTGTCATTGTATGTATCACGGAGGTGCCCATAGTATGTGAGTATAGAGCTATGCACAACTGTGAAGAGGTGGTGAGTATTCCTATTGGCAAGCTAGGAATCTTTAGAAAAATGTTGCATTTGATTCAAACAGAGAATCTTGCTCTTTTTTTGCCAAGCTTAACCCCTCTGTTACATATGACAGAATCATGAATATACCTAAATTTGACCCAGCAGTGAAAAAAGTTTCCTTTTTTTTTTTTTTTCCCAAGGAAGAGCATAGATGTGCTAGAGATCATTAGATCTTTTTTGCATTAGATCTTTGTTTTGTTTTAGGAGGTAGATCTATAGCTAAAAACTACACATGAAATTATTTTTGCAGTTACCAATGGAAATATGCATGTCATGAATTAAAAGAAAAAAATTATTAATATGAATAAAACCTCCTGTGTGTTTTGGAAACCTCACCTTAGCCTTTAAAGGACGCTTGATATTTCTGTTTGTCTGTCTTTACATTGGATTCTTTTGCTATATTGCACATACATACACATTTATTTCAGCGGATTATCTTTTTACTGGGTTTCTAGGCATAAAATGTGTATAACTGAGAACAGTTCTGTCCCCTACAAAGCAGGAAGCCAATGTACAATGCAGCAAACTCTATTAGTAGTACATCTTCAGGTTAATGAGATGTCAAGAAATAGATAATTTACTTTTATTCTGAGTGAAAGGTAATGGAAGAGCTACATGGTCCATTGTATGCGAAGAGTGGAAATGATGTCTCTAAAATCATGTGGGATATTGATTTAAAAGTCAGGCAATACAGTTAGTAGTCCAGGTGCTGGATTTTGCTTGTGCTAAAGGAATGTGGCTCTTTTCCTGCTGAACACAAACCTCCTGGTCGCTTCATAGAACTAAAAGTAATGTAGTGAGAAACGGAATTGATTGCTCATTTTCTACTTCATTGTTACTGAAATCCTTTAGGAAAGTCAGAAAAAGATCTCTCTTCCAAAGAGATTAGGTGAGGCGTGAAGTTGACTTAGATAACACTAATAATAGTTTTCCTTTTATTTGAGTCTAGAGATGCCTGAATACCTAAATTTAATGTAGACAATGAGACAAATATGGACCTGAAATATGAAAGAGTTTGGAGCTCATGTATCTTAACATCTATCTAGACATGCAGGAAACTGAGAGCATGTAAGAGTAAAAATAGAGCCTCAATCATTTTAGCACTCAGGTAGCTGAGGAGGAGATAATTTTTTTCTTACCATGTTTTCCCCTGAGTGGCAAAAGGAAGCACTAATGTTCTTTGGAGAAAAGGCAGATGGCTTTTTTAAGAATTAGTCTAGAACAGTCCTTGCCAGAAATGTCACTTACAGCAGCAGAAGGGAGCAGCGAAAGGGGATTCGACACCAGCAAAAAAACCAGACATTTCTGTCTTAGGATGTTGGGGAGTTTCAGAACGTCCTGTGCAACGTCAAACCGGCAGCTTGAATGATTGGAATAGCCAGATCAATTAAAATGTGAACAAGTTAGATTGCTTCCTTCCCAATCTTTGCTCTGGGGTCTAAATCCTTTCCTAGATTGTATGTGCTATATCCCTTGCTTTATTTAAGAATATAGGTTTGCATTTTCAAGAGACTCAAAGTATATAAGTAAGAGGTAACAAAAGCAGTGTTATTCTGTTTTCTGTCCTTGTCACGTGTGTAGACATACACCAATTGAATGTCTCCCTATGTGGTGACCTGGAAAACTTCTCTGCTGAAAACAGTCTTTGACAAAAATATATTAATTTTGCTCTTCCCCAAATGCAAATCCAACTGTTGAAAACGTCTGTCTGTCAATGTGTATCTGCATTGGGCTCATTTGTCAGCCAGGAGCTAGCTGGACTTACAGAAAGAGATTTCTGCAAGTCAAATGAAGAAACTGGAATGCAGACAGCATAAGATTCCAGAGCTACCTCTGGGAGGTGCTGTCTGTGAACAGAATAGTTTGTCTTGCTAGTGGAGCCATAAGGAAAAGTTGCAGAAAGAATCAGGTGGCTAGAGCGACCATTTGATCGAAGAAATACAATGGCCCTGAGAAGACAGTCTGTGGAAGGGATGATGACGGATTATTCCAAAGCAGTGGGCAATCAGTCTCATTTGAGCCAGGGACTATTCTTTAAGCCATCAGAAAAAGAGTGCAGTAAGGCATATCTAGTGAGTACAGGAAGGAGTTCCCACTGACATTTAGCTTAGCTGGAAAAAACAGCAGTGGAAAGTGAAGAGGTGTGAGGTGTTAAGAGAGATTTGTTAATGTCAAAGTATGGAATATTTTCTTTTTTGTTCTCTCCAAAAGCTGAATTGAAGAAGAAGAGTTGAAAAAGAAGTGTGAAAAAGAAAGGTGGTATGGGAGAGGGACCTGGGAATGTCAGCAGATTAGAGGGGGTGGTAATGTCTTCAGTGTGTTTTCCCATCTTAAAAATGAGGTGTCTACAAGTGTCAAGCTTAACCTTTTGCACAAAACAACTGTGACTCATAAAAATGGTAAAGAATATGTGCTACAATGATGATTCCACAGTGGTTCGTGATATTAACAGAGTGCTGTAGAAATGAAAAGTGTAGATATTAGCTGTTTGCGTGCCAAACCCAGTGTTACTTACTTGAAGTGTTCTTCATAAGGCAAAGACAAACACTAATCTCTTTTTCTTTTCAAGGGGCGTGACCAATAATGCAATGATTGTAGTTGAAAAGCTCACCAACAATGCCATTGCTACCCGAGTGGGGGAAATTCTTCCTTCATTACATTAAGGACACTGTATTTTATACTTTGGACTGCACACGAGGTCTGAAAAGAATAAACTACATAGCTTAAAGTTGAATAATGGAAAGTTTGTTGACACTAAAGGGTAACTTATGCTTGAAAAATTTCTGTGCATACAACATATGCTTCTGTTGCATTTGTGATTTCAGTTGTAAATATTTTCATCAGGGTAAGGCTAGGTTCCCGGAACTGACAGAGGAGGTGACAAGAGCAAAGAAAGACAAAACAACTGCTTGTCCTCAAGATTTAGGATCAACTAAAGAATTTAGATTTTGAACACTGTCTTGTCAAGTCTGCTAATAAACACATTTGAAGTGAGATCAGGTATCTCTACAAATCACTGTGCAGATGTAGCCCTGGAAACAGGGAAGTCTTAAAATTTAAAGCTTAGAGCTTGTGACACATATCTGTGTCAACAAGGAGTTATGGGTCATCATGAAAGTATGTCTGTCTGCTTCTGAAAACTATTCCTCGTCTTCATTAAATGTGCTAGTATTAGTCATTTAGTGGACCACTAAGGTCAATAACCTTTATAGAGTTATTAAATATAGATTAATGGATTTGAATTCTGCATCAGCCAAACAGAATAATAGGACAGCCACATGCACCACTGCTGTTGCAATGTTAAGAACATGACAGGCTGTCATGATTTTTTTATATGGTGCTCATCAAAATAGTAAATGAATATTTCACACGGTTTTGAACTGATACATAGCATTTTTTGGGTCCCTTTTCCTGTATTGCCTGCTTAAAAAATCCCCTAAACTTTTCTTTGCATGTCAGAGATTTACCTGCTTAGGAAGGTTTCCCTTGTGCTGCCTTGGTTTGTTTTATGAAGTGGGAGGCCTTCTACTCCTCTCAGTGCCAAATTTCCTGATTAGTATAGCTCCAAGGGCCAGGAAGAACAACTTTCTGGGGCCTCATATGGCTGGACAGGATCTCAAGAATTGTGTGTCAGTGTGGCTCTACAGTGGCCCTTTGGATTCAGTAAAGATGGGGACGTTATGGCAAGGCGCTGCCTGGGCATGTGGATCATTACAGAGACCCTCACATTCTGGCAATTGTCCTGCAGCCCCGTGACTTGCAGTTATAGTTTGGGGACCAGTCTGAATGGAAATTGTGTTCTTGGGGAACATTTACCTGATCATCCATGTGCCAAGCCTGAAGTTTGATGTAAAGAAAAGGATTTCCCTGTTAGTGTCCTACTTAGACTTTAGATACTAAAGAAATACTTTGTGGCTGATGCACAATTTCTTTACCAGTTCTCCCGGACCCATTCCTCTTAATTTTGGAAAAGTACAGAGTTTTGAAAACGTATTTAGCAATATTTCTATGAATTTCATTGCTTTCAGCCAAAGCTAGTGACTGTGTAGGCATGTGATGGGAGGGACTAAAAGTGGATGATTTTTGGTTTAGTGTTTGGTATGAACTTCACTTTGTTTCTTCTTAAACCAAGACTGATTGTATGAAACACCACCAGTGATAAATTGTACAGTATTTATTAGAAAGGGAGTATAACTTCAAATCTTTCAGGTCTCATAATCTTGATTATAAAGTCTTTCAATACATGAGGTCTAGCACTATTCTGCAATTAAAGTACACTAAAGTCTTCATAATTTTCTGTGTACAACATGTTCACATTGCAATTAGTAACACTGCAGAAGCATCAAGTAATATGGTGATTGGTGATCCACTGCAATACTCTGTGCCAAAGATGTTATCATATTGATCTCTGCACGCTTAAAATATAGAATAAAATGTTCCTTCCTGAGCATGTAGATTCTTAGCTAGACTAAATTACAGCCAAATGCAAAATCATTCTCAGTTTGAGTGTCTGCTAAATTAATCACTGGAAAGAAAAAAAAAACATGAACAACAAATAAACTTCAAAGACATGGCAATTGTGGGATCTGGTGAAATTAGGAAACTGGGACAGCTTGATAGAAACAAAAGAGGTGGAAGTTGCTTTGATGCATTTCAGGTCAACTGTTGGAAAACTTTGGAAAGAAATCAAACTCCCCATTTTAGCCTAATCAGATCAAACAAGATCCTATTCGTATCTGTTTGTCTGGCACATTTTGAAAATGGAATTAAAACAGCGAAAGAGAAATGCAGTGACAATAAGATATGTATAAACACGTGCGCATGTGGCAATACACATTGTGGAAGATAAATGATCTTCTGTAAGTAGCCACATGATAAGCTAGCAAACATAACAAGGCACTATTATTTTTTCTTTTTAACTGATTCAGCCTCACCTGTTAATTTTCTTCCTCAGTCACTACATTTGATGTACCAAAGTGATGACCATAGTTAAAGAACAAGTATAAAAAAGCATCTGATTTGAGGAACCTGACTGGCTGTAACTATTTGCACAGTCTGTCTTTGATGGAAATACGAAAGCAATTATATTTTAATCTTTTTTAGTCAGTCAGAGGGTCATAGGGCTTGGTTCAATAAGGAACCAAAGCATGTGCTCAATTTTAAGCATGTGATTAATCCTGCTTATATGTTTAAAATTAAATGCTTTGCAGGTTAGGGTCTAAAGTAACTGGGCTACATAGACAGAAATAGTGGAAAACACAAACAAAGCAATGAAGGGACTGTGTGCTTGTTTGTTTTTATCCAAATACCTTTGCTTTCTCTAAATCTCCCCTTTCTATGGCGTCTTAACTCTTTCCTCCTCCAAATAGTGACAGAAAAGTCTCCAAGTTTCATAAGAATGCGCCATAATAAATATCCCAAGGTCATGTGTAACAAAGTCAAATCCTTGCCACGCTTGTGGCCTTGCTACTAATGAGCAAACGCACAACTATTCAGAGTTTATGCCAAAAGTGCAATTATATTTATGGCTCTTAGAAGAGTGCCTGTTATGTATGCTATTTCTATATTCTGTATATGTTAGAAACCAGTAGGATAATATATGATACTTTACATGTGCATTTCATACCTAATACTCAAAAAAATCAAGGGAGCAAGGCCAATCCTCCCTCAGATTACTGACTTCAGAAGTAGCAGGTTCAGACTCTACATGCTAAGAGTAATCAAGGCAACAAGGACAAAATTTTTTAAAAGAAGAGTAGTGAAAAGGATGATGACAGAGGGATGAGGAAGAATAGGGAAGGTAAAAAAGTTGGAAGAGAGATTTAGAGAAAGTAATGCGGAAAGAAAAGTAAATCGCGAAAGAAACTAAAGCTGCGAGCCCAAACTACTGGCAAAAAGCTGGAATATATACAGGGTGAATTAAGGAAAGATGAACAGAAAAGATAGGACGTTGCTTAAAATACGAAACTTCATGCCAGAATACTGCAATGACATTTGGAGTGTGAATTAGATCTCAGAAGATGTGGCTGTGTCAGTAAGAGGCTGGATGTTTAATGCTGCTTTTCTTGAATTCAATGGACAAGTCTCACAGGGTTTTGCTCTAGGTATTATATATAAAATAGAGATGAAGTCTTTATGCACAAGGCATAGTTTGCTGTTACTTTGTTACGTGCCTGATGCTGGGATTTTAAGATCAAATTCTGAAATGCCACAGAAAAATAAAAGTTCTAATGATTTTCAAGAAGATGAGTAAGAATAATCCTGGCATTCAAAACATTCTAAGTCTTAGAATACCTATTTCTTGTGAAATTGGGTGAATTGATGGTTCAGACATTAGTTTCAAGTCAAGAGAATTTTGCTGTCTACAGCAACCCGCTAGATCAGAGAACAAGCAATACTTTGAGAAATATGAGATGACTCACATTTGGAACAAGTTATGAATATTAATTAGAACTTAAAACAAAGAAGTAGAGGGACTTAGGTGGTGGAAAAATAGTATTTGGAAGTTTTTGTTTGGAAAAGGAAATTATGCAGCGTGGTTAAAATTGATACGAAATGTAAATTTTGTAAGAGGTGAAAAGCAATACATTTACTAAATGCTTGATTCCAGCTTTTTGTCCTTTACAAACACTTCTAAATTATGGAACAGCTGTTTGATATGAATGCTACCAAGTTTCTGCTATTCTGAAAGAGCTTAGGAGCTTGTTTCACTCTGGATCTCTCAATTACTTGCAACTGTGACAGCTTCATATATTGTATTTCCTAAGGAAGGCATGAAAAAGTTTTAGTTTTTATTTTCATACACCCATAGATTCACACTCCTTTATCAGCCTAAATCAAACAGCTTCTTTCAGGCAAGATGCACAGATTCAAGAAAATATTTCAGCACAGCTCTAAAGAACTGCTGCATTGAAGGGTATGTTGTTTAACAAATCCAAAATTAATAAAGCCTGAAGAGGGCAGTAAAGATAAAGCTTCATTTTTCTTACCTTTTCACTGTTTTCATTGTACATTGTATTCTGAAAATATTGTGTTACTGGCCAGCACTTATTTACAGGCGTTACACATTTCTGGAGCTATGCTGCATAAAATATACTGTCAGGTCAATGAAATCCTTTGTTGGGATTTATCTGAGGATCTAACTCCTTTACATGACAGTGTAGAACTGGAAGACATGTCCATCACTCATGAAAGTAGCTTGCAGATAATGAATTGCATGAGCCAGCCTTGCTTCAGCTGGGACATCCCCTTAGAACAAACTGACATTGAGTTCTGCAAGTGGGTCAAAAGAATGATTTTGCAGATTGCCAAAAAATGAGATGTTGTTTTCATATTTTGTCTTAACCATTTCAGAGAGGCCAAGCTCTCTTCAGAAATGGACCAGTGGGATTTTGTGAGAGGAAAAAAGTTTTATACTTTTTCCATTCATCTGTCTTGGGAGCTTCCTGCCAGCCAGGCTCATATTGAAACTAAGGTCATTTTCCCAGTGTCAAGGGGCATTGAATTTTGTAATGTAAAGAGTTACACGTGTAGTGGGAGGAAACTGCAATTGCAGAACAGCAGGTACCTAAATTGTTCTGCATATTCAGTGTGTTCATTTCTGACTAGGCATTGTTATTCCTCACTAGTCTGGTATTTGCTTTAAGGTCAGGACATAACATACCTTTTTAAAGCTGAAAGAAATGTCTGTGTTTGCATATTTTGTTTGGATGGATACATGCATATACACATTGACACCTTCATGAAACTTATTTTTAAAGATATTTTGTACATACACATGTAGTGGTTGTGTGTGTCTAAGTATATATCCATACAGATAGAGTATACCACCCATACCCATTAGGAAATGTCTTTGGAGAAATTTAGGCAAAGTGAGGGAAAGAGCTTGATTTTTCCCTTTGAAGGAGACAGCTGGCAGAAGGTACTGATTTAGTAAATAACTTTTAATCCAGAAAGTGATGTTGAAATGGGTGATATGCTAGTAGTAAAGCAATGTGGAACCAATATTAGGGATGAGAGTATCCCAAACAAGTCTTGCCACTCCCCAAAAAAAGTAACAGCTCAGATTTTCCTCAGATTCCTTCTCTAGACAGGAGTGCAAGGACCACCAGGTACTCTGCTCAGGACTGAGTGGAGCTGTGTCAGGGGCACGGAAGTTTGCTAGAGTCATGGCAGAGAAATAAGAGAGCTGAGAAAGAAATCATCTTCCTGCTTGGCAGGTAATTCTGATTTTTGCCTTTCAAAAGTAGCAAGCTTAAAATTTAACATTGAAATCTTTTAGTATGTGAAAAACAAAATATTTTCTGTTTGTGCCAGTCTCTTAAAACTTATAAACAACTGAATTATTTTTAGTTAAAACATTCAAACATTAGTTTCTGAAATTACAAGAAAAGAAAAACATTTTGAGGAGAGACAGCATTTTCACTAATAATCCCTATCCTATAGGGCATTTCCCTATGAAATGTAGCTCAGTTGTGTTCAAACGTCTTAACAGATTCTTTTCCTAGACTTCATTAGGTCTTTATCTCCCTAATCAATCAGATGTTGAGGCAGGTACTGAGGTGGTATGAACTGGAGTGACTCAATTGAAATACAAGCATCAGCTGACTGAGGAAAGAGACCAGCACAGTTAAGCACATTTAATTGTTTGGAATGGCTTCATTGTACTTGAGATTTAGCATTGGAAGAATCATAAGGCAGAAACTGAAAATAGTCCTTTCTTGGCCACAGTTCTTAACCACATGCTTCAGTTCATCCCTATTTAATAATGTGCTTAAAAATATATATTTAATTGCAGTCACATGCTGAAGTCCACTGCTTTCCAGGGCTTTTAAACAGAGCTTCCACTCTTACCTATATTAAAATGACAGAGTTGTCCACTTGCCAAGATGTAACTGAACGATATTTCTATTTTTAAAATGAAGTACAAAGACATGGGAACTACTCATCATCTTCTGAGGAAGCATCAAACTACACTGGAGTAATTTCTTCACAACCCCAAGTTCCCATTTATGGTATTTATTTGCTATACATTTCAGGTGTCAATAAATAAAAACAAGTGCAGTCTTGCTTATAGTATTTATAACGTACACATGCACCCTAGTAACAAGATAAACTTGTGTGAAAGAATGGTGTTTCTTCCAATGACAGAGTGTTAAGATGTGTTTTGGCAGAAGGCAAAAAAGAGAGTACATGTTAAGCCACTGGACATGGACTAGCACCTGTAAATAAGTTGACAGGCATATTTTTTCTGAGTAGTGTAACCTGTGTTTTGCAATTGCCCTTCTTGGGGTTCTTTCCTGTTTTCTGAAATCACAGATACCACTTTGGTATGAAGATGTGCCCAGCAACAGTGATGATGGCAACACAGCTCCTGTATAGCTGAATGTACTAGCCCTAGGCACATTGCCAAATTAACCAAAATCCTGTTAACCAAGATGACAGCTTTTCGTCCTGTGTGATATGAGCTTGTTGACAATTTCTGGCTTTCAGTTATGCTGTGCATAGCCTATATCCTTCTGGATGGCATCTGCTATAACCTGGATTATTGCCAGACCGAAAATAAAAGTGGTTACTTTTCTTTTTAGCTGAAGTAGTCTGCTGTTGATTATACTTGACCTCAGCAAACTTTCATTGTAGCACTTTTATACTCACTGTGTGTTTGGCCACAAAACACATCCCAATTCTGTCATCTAGACAGAACATGCACATATTTGAAGCCTATAAAAAGTATACAGACAGACAGTGATGTACTAGATACACTTACAGTTTGCTCTATGATATCATGCTTTTTATCATTTTGAGTTGGGGCGATCTCCATTCATGGTTTTCACAGAAAATTATTCTGAAGTGCTCTTAAATATATTTGTGCATTTTTCATCAAGAATCTAGACTTCTGTACACATTTTGTTAGTCATACTAACAATGATAGGTACTGATATTTTATTAAAGACACTTCTACATCTATACAAGTTTTTTTACAGATGTTAGGGCAAAGACATTCTAAAAAGAATCAGAGCCAGTATCTGTTCTTCATTGTACCTTTGAGGAGCTTAATAACAGTATTTTCTTGCTGCTTAGAAGTGTAGCGTATACTACTGTAAACCAAACTGGTGTCTTGTGTCCCTTTTTGCATTGTTTCCTGGACGACTGGTCTCAGATCAGGTTCAGTTGCTAAATGCGTACGATATTAGAAAGTGTGGACATTAGCGCCCTGCTCAGATGTTTTAAAATAGGACATTAGGCATTCCTGTCCTACCAGACTTCAGAGAATCTTCTTTTAAGATTAAAAAATTATGGTTTTTTTAAGCTCTCCTATTAGAAGTGTGATATGTATTTATAGTACCCTCAGGTTCTGCACAATAAAAATGGTTAAACCTTTAGTCCTTTTAGTAGTTCACAGTTTTATTACAGAAGTTATTTTGTAGATTTTATGCTTAGAGCAAGGTCAGTGTATTGCACTGTATAAATTATTCTAAGTAATTGCTCAGTTATTTTATAGCTTAGTCACAGGATTTTTTTATTATTAAACATAGCCTTTTCTTTAAGGCTGGGAAGAGAAGGGCACTATAAATCACGTGGCAGCTTGCCATTTGGGGTTTCAGCTTTACCTGTGATAAGGATTTAATAACAATCTGGCCCAGACACCAGTTCCCTCTCAATTACCTTTCCACATGGGCATTAGTTCACACTGTTTATTAAAAACTCCCCTTGTAGTTGTTTTAATGGAGTGTTTCAGATTAATGGCCCCTGTGGAGTTTAACTTCATTGCACTTCATTAAAGCTAGATTGTACAAAAGGTTACTTCAATTAAATCCAGAACTCGACCTTAAATCGGTGTGGATTTTTTTAGAAAATACGGTAAAATTACTATGCCAATCCTTTGAGATTAACAGAGCAGCATCATTCTTGGTGACTGAAGTTCAAAATATATCTATTCTGAGTTTCCTTGCAGATTAATATTCAGATTTCAGAAGATTAGAAGATGAAAGCAACTGAATGGTGTATGATCTATAAATGAATTGGCTAAGCAGTTTTGTTAGAAATAGGACAGCCTAGGGAAATTCAAGTGCTTTTGCTTGCCTGTAAAAGCATTTGCTGAATGTTTTGCAAAACTTCTTTGAGTAAATAACCATTTATCTACACTGCAGGAGAAAGTGCTTGAATAAACAACCCCCTCGTATTTTCTGAACACAAACCCCTTAAACGACTGCCTAATAGCTCTTGTGCATGGATAAGCCTTTCCATGCAAAAAATCTTTCATGTTTTCAACTGCCCATTTTCTTGCCAAATGTCTTTGAACCACCAGGTGCTGGGAGATGTGTCCTGTAGTGAGGTGGAAAGACAGGTTGATGCAGAACTTCCCTGGGAGTGGGGTCAATTGTTGTAGCAGGGAGAGAAGAAACAATGGAGCGATGCTGGGCTTTTCCTAAACAAGCAGATAGGCTCGCTAGTCTTCCTAAAAAAGACAATGGTTTTGATGTCCTATGAAACACAATAGAGATACTTAATTTGGTTCAGGATTATGCAAATCGTGAAATGATGTGATTGGCTTTACACAGTTTTAAGACTATTTGAAGACAGTGTGCAACACATGTAAGTGGCAAGGAAGTTGTGTATGCAATATTTCTAATTAGTACTAGTGGCCTAGCTCTTGTAAACAATTGGCTGTGTTGGGCAATGGAAGTGGCCTCCTACTAAACTGGGATAGACTTGATCCCAAGATCTACTGGGAGGTAAATTAATTTATAAACTTTAAGGCAATCTCCTGGTTAAAGATGCCTGTTAAAGATTTCTTTTCCAAAAAGTCACTTGACTTAACCAGCTAGCTAGTGCATATTAAAGAAAATTTTCTATCCCTAATGATCCAGAAGTCCCTAGTATTCTTATTTATAAAATGAGATTTATTCTACATCCCCTATTTTTTTAATATACCCATGATTAATCTGGCTTTTATTGAGTATTTGGATGATTCCGTGTTGCTATTATTATCACTTTTCTCTCTTAAATACTCTGTTGAGTTCTTGTCAATAAATTGTACAATAAGTCTCTAGTTTAGCATTATAGATTATTTTCTTACTAATAAAATTTATAGCGATCTCTTGTTAAAGGAAATAAAAAAGATATAGGGGGAAAAAACAATTAAAACTTCTATCATGATCTAAATGGAAAAATTTAGACTCTTGATATTTGATTCTATGTATATATATTAATAGGAATAGAAAGCCAAAGCTTATGGCCTTCCATAGAGTCACACATGCCTCTTAAAATTACTGAGATTAAACAAAGATCTGAATATTTAGCATTAGACATTCTGAATTTATTTTTAGATCTGACTCATCATAGAAGTTATTAAATGTTATTCTTAAAGATATTTCTTCAGGCAAATTTTATACATTTTAAAGCAACATCTCTCACAGTCTTTGAGGACTAGAATAAGTTGTACTTTGGTAAGGGAAAGTGTATTTCAGCTGCAAATGGTTATTAGATGTGGACCTTAAATGTATCACAGTTTCAAGGGAAAATATTGCCCAGCCTGCATCTGAAGTTATGTGCACAAGAGAGCTGATACAGTCACGTATTTCAAGCTTTCTATTTCAAAATCATTAGTATTTAGGATGATCTTTTCAACTAGTTGCATCAAACACCTTTTCTCCTAACACTTTTGAGTAAATTAATGGATCTAGACAGGAGAGCTTTTGGCATTAAATCCTTCTGAACTACTGAGAGATCTCTGGGTCGAGTCCTATAGTCTGGGGTAATACCATCCTGGTTAGTGTTGTGAATTTTTCCCTGTAACCTTAGAAGAAAGAAATCTAATAAAAGAACCAACCGTCTTCCACACCCCTGCCCACCAAGTCCTCTCTAAGCCATCAAACACTGTATGTCCTAAAAATAGCTGGTTGAGTAAACATATACTGTTTTTACTCAGGTAATGTAAAGAACTGTTCATAAAACCCCTTGTATTGCCTGTATTGTGAAGCTTCCACCTTCTACATGGCCCAGATGGGATGAAGGGTGAGCTGTGAGGACAATGTGTTAATATAAAATCATAAACGGCACAGATATAGGAAAGTCAATAAGGGAAAAAAAAAATCAGCTTTTTCTCAGTATTGGAAGTAGAGGACATTCTATTCACAATACCAAAGGGCAGACTTGATACAAATGAAAATTTTTCACATGATCCATAATTTTTCACATGATCCGTAATTTTTCACGTGATCCATAATTAGGTTTTGCAGTGCACTAGAAAGGGATATTTTGAAGAATAAATGGATTTAAAAGGAGATTGCACAAGTTCATGGAAGAAAACTTTTTGAAACAATAGTTGGATGAAACCTTCAACTCATAAAATCTTCAAACTGTGATTGGGAGGTAGAATTGCTCAATGAGGGAAGTTTGTTCTGTACTTCCCCCTTTCATGCTCTTCCCCGTGGCTTTTGCTGCTGGTCTCCACCCAAGACAAGCTGCTGCACGAGTTACACTTGTGGCTCTCAAGCTCACTTTGAAGTCAGGACTTGGCTGTGGTCACGGAATGGTGTTAAGATCATTTCAAAGATGGATATCTCAGAGTAAAGAGCAGTGGTGTTTTTTTGCTTGTGGTTTTTTATCCTTGGTATCTCTCTGTACTTGTTACCTTTACTATGGTATTGCTTCTTTCCATGTGCTTTGTTGTGATTACATAAAATGCTGAGGCTGGAGCTGTCATCACATGTAGGTGGTGAAATGACGGGTGTAGCAGCTGTCTTTTCGGCAGGACTGCAGTTTTACACTGACTTGCTTCTGCCAACTCTGTGGCTTCCTGCTGATCTCCATCACTGCATGGAAGACATCTGCCTTCAGCTGAACGTGAGCGTGTCAAAAAGAGTACTAGTCCTCTGCAAAAGGAATCTATTCCTGTTTGTTAAACTGCTCTGCAAACTAGGAAATTAATCTTTTAGTCACAAACCACTGCATACAGAGCTCATGACAGAATGAGAAATACATTTGTTTCATTTATAACTGATCAGAAATTGTTCGTCAAATAAGAAATCTATCCTCACTCCCAGTCTGCAAAAATGCTGGATACTGTGCCAATCCAGCAAAGCTTTTAAGTGTATGCTTACCTCCAAGCACAATTTAGGCCATTGATGCTAGTAGTACTATTTATTTATATTAGAAAGTGAGTAAAAGCTTTGTGAAACTCTGAACGGGAACACTTTGTCACTATGCAAGCTTTTGTCTATGAGTGTGTATCTCTGATGAAGACTGAAGCAGTTTTCAAGTATTTCAGAATGTAACATCCTGCTTCTTTCAAAGTGCCAGCCCATTAAGGCACATCATATTGATACTCGCCTCACGATTCTGACTCCTCACAGGATGCTACGTTAAATTCAAGGTCGTGGTGTTAATCTTCAAAGTCCTTCGCAGAATTGGTACACGTTACCTCAGAGAATCTCTCTTTGTGACTGCAGCCTCTCCTGACAGCTGTGTTCCTCAGAAATTATGAAGCTGTCAACCTCAAGGGTGAAGCCTGAGAGGGCAGAAGACAAGGCCTCCTCAGCAACACAGGCAAAGCTTTGGAAATCATTATCAGAGCAGATAAGAATGACCACAAATCTCTCTGTCCTCTAGGCAAAGTATAAAACTCACTACAACTTAGCTCCCATGGGCACAACTAAAGACAATAAAGATAGAAGGTGAAAAAAGTCAACAGCAGGAAAAGGAAGAGCAAGATGGGAGGAGGGGAAAAACTGCTCTCACATTGCCATCTCAAAATAAAAGCCTTAGTTTAAATTTGTGGACAAATAATGGGAGTACTTCAGGTATTACAGGAAAGTGTATTTGTTCATTAGACATTATATTTTACTTCAAATTTTAGTATATGGTCGTCCATTTGTGTGCTCCTAAACTTATCTCAGTTTCCTTTTAATGAGGAATATTAAAACATAGTTAATATACATTGGTAATGGAGTACCTGCCAAAATAGCTTTATAACGCAAATAAAATGATAGTAGTTGCTTTGAGTTATTAAATATATGTTTTTTTGGGAAATCATATGAGAATGGGTCAGATTCCACTAGCTGTCTTTCAATGCTTAAAGGTTGCAAACTGATTGATCAGGATGTGAATGTTTTATGTTCTTGTAGGTAAGATAAATCTGAAAGCCACTAACATCTTGTGATCTGCAGCCATTACAACAACTGACTGTTCCTTTATCTTTTCTTCATGTTTACCTGGGATTGTTTGCCTTTGACTTTAATCCGTATACACGGCTCCTGTAAATGCGAGTTGGAGGTGAAGATCTTTTGTCCCTGATGTTGGTGTGTTTCTAATTTAAAAACATGAAGAAATCATGTTTTGTTTTCAAAATGATTAATTACTTAAATACATCGAACAGGATATGTCTTTCCTTCTTGCCATATAGGCACACAGGTTAAATGGAGCTGATTTTTGATTGGGGTGCTCTAATCCTGCTGCTGTTGACAAAGATATTTATTACTCGGAAAGCTCAGGCTTGTGATTTTCCCTTCAAAATGGGCTCTTATGTTGCTAGGGTGAAAACAGGAATTGTAAAATTACATGCTTCTGGTTTAATTATAGTGATGTTAAATAGAGAATTTAAGCCTTTTGAATTGCTGCTTGGAGATAAGTTTTATCACATTAGAGAAAGAGAAGGGAAAAGCTGAGTCCCAGAGACATCACTGGTAGGACTTGTGCTTGCTGTCCTGGGGGGGGGGCTTTGTGCAAGGGATACCTGCACACTTGCCGTTAGTTCAGATGGGCATAATTAATTCTTTGTGCTATAACTCTCCAAATGCTGGAAGCAAACAGAGTTCTTCAGCTCAGAGCTCTTCTCTTTAAGCTGAAAGGTCTAAGTTCTGTTCTTACGGCCCAGCTATGAAGTTCCATGGGATTATGGTGTTCTGCAAAAATGGCAGCCATAATGTTGTAAAAAGGTGGACACTTGTTACAATGTTTTAGACTGTGGCTATGCTTTTATGTAAAATAGTCAAATGCGTGTCTATGAATAGTAAGGAAATTGTGCTTGCTATGCTTTTGATTAATATGAAGTGGGTCACTTCAAAAGCATTTGCTGATTATGATGTAACACTGGCACAGGAATTCTATCGCAGAATCATATCCATAAGAGGTATTTTTATGCAAAGGGGATCTAGTGGCATTTATCAGCTCTGTGTGGCAAAGTCTTCTGGGTATAAATACTTTTTATTTATTTTGCAATCAGACACCTACTGATTAAAATCCACAATCTCTGTCCTCCCCATTGGAAAACTGGTTCTTGACACCAGATCTTTAGTCATCCCAATATAAGTACTTTGAAGATATGCTGTTGTTAGGTCTTAGCTTATATCAAACCTGTGTTTCTGGTGACTGTTCCCTGTCCTTAAGAAGTATCTTACTGAGATAAAGGTATGTAGAGTGTCTCTTGATGCTCTAGTCCAGCTTTTTCCAGACATCACTGTGGCTTTGGACAAGCAGGTCATGCTTCTGTTTGGCAGCAGTGGGAGTGCTTGCTCTTGTGGTTCAAGAGTATTTGCACCCAGTTGACATCCCCTCCAAGGCTGGGATGTAGCCTCCTGAGCTGAGTGAGAGTGCTGCCTGGGACAGCCTTTGGCTCTTAGTTAATGCTGAATTTCATCCATTAAGGAATAAAAGGGATAGAGTTATAAATTGAAATACCTCTTTATGGGCACAAAGTAATGCAAGTCCCCTGCGTGTTATGATATAACAGATTCAATAGATTTAATATATTTTTTAAAAAAATAGCTTTACGGTTGGCATTATAGCTTCTGGAGAAACTGGCTACTATCTTCTTTCATCTGCAGGCAAAACACCTGCTACTTGTAAGCAATTGTTAGTTAAATCACTTAAAAGATTGGCATTTGGTTTAAATGGCAATTAAACTATTGCATTAAGTCACATTTGTTTCTACTCTACTAAAAGTTCAATAGCCTCGTGTACCACATTTCATAGTTGCAAGCTACAGGTCAAATGTAAAGACACTATAATATCAGGTAATAAAATACAGCAATAGCCTGGCCTGTCAAGGCCTGGACATGCAAAGTGGTACAGGACTGCTGGGCTTGCGACTCTTGCATTTCTGTCAGCACGTTTCTACCTGTTTGTTATAGATACTAAAGGCAGAGCTAGTTGAACAGAGAAACCTTTTCTCCATTTGGCAGATAAAAGAAAAGTTTCTGAGTAGTTAGTATAATGCCTGGTTTTGACTGCTTTCAAAGTTGATTAACAGAAGAAAATGTACTTATGAATAAATAGCTTAGCAAGACATAGGAAAAAATAGTAGAACTATTCACAAGTAGCATTCAGCCATCTCAAATTCAGATTGCTACAACCACGTAAGCAGTGCATTCTAGATAAGAAGAGAAAGTGGCCCTTCTTGGGATCACGGCTCCATATATACCCTCTCATTTTCTATAACTTTTAAACACATGTTGTCCTATAAAAATGCAAGAGTGCAGCTTTCCTGGACTATATTGCACATCTCAAAAGCTTGTGGTATGAATTCCTTATATCAAGGACAGTGAGTGGTACAGAAGGAGTTAAGCGTTGAAGAGGAGAATATAGATTACTGTGCTGCAGGCATCTATCACAGCACTGGGTGAAATAAAGAAAGTTCTGGAAACAGACATTGCTTCCAACAGAAAAACAATCAATTTTGGATCTATATATAACACAGCATATATATTATTGTACTAAAAGGCATCTGTCTTCCAGTCAATACTTTTATTAAAACTATACTGTAGAAAGGTTTCTGTGAGAGGACGTAGTTTGTGAATTGCACTGTTGGAACTGGTCAGGAGTCTCAAGTATTTGTAAAATGCAGTTAGTGTTTAAGATGTATTCATTTTGATCAAAGAGGATTTTGGACTGACTCACCATGCAGACACACATCTGTTAAATGTCAGACATTAGGTAGTGGTACCTAATAACTCCCAAAAGAACCATTTTACATTCCCCACAAGTCACAACTCGCATCATATTCAGCTTTCTGTTGCATAAGGATTTGTTCCTAGCAGGTTGTATATATGTGCATGACAGCAAGGGCAAGAATGATTATGATGAGTGTTGCTGTCAAATCATTATTATGCTTACCACCATAAACAGAGGTGTACAGCTTTAGCACCTGCCTGCTCCTTTCCTGTAAACAGCTGTGATCAATTGAAATATATTCTGACAACAAGACCTAGATTAATAATTACTCTTGTTATAAATGCAGAGTTGTGGCTTGCTCATTTTTTACGGATGTGGTGCAATAGTGCAAGAGTCTGTGTTGGCTAGCAGACTTACTGTAAACAGAGAAAAAAGCCCAGCAGATGAAAATTGTTTTACTTTTTTCTGAGATTGAAACAACATCGAATGAACATTCTGGCAGCTGAGGCTTTCAAGGAGTAGCAAACACCATCAGTTAATTGGCCATTATTTCTCTGTCGCAAAGATTAAATCAAATAAGACTAATTAGATCTTTCATTCCAAATTACTGACTGTTTGTGAGATGCAGGTCTGGTGGCTTTTTTTCGTGTGTTTGCACATGAAATACTCCAGATTTTGTGTAAATGATTGTGTTTTCAGACTGCACTGATAAGGAGCACATCAGTGGTAAACATATATCCTTTCTCATGGTGTTGGATCTGTCGAGTTGCAATGAAACAGTGGTGAAAATTCTGTATCCCTGGGTTTTTAAAGTTGCAGTTCTTTACATTTTGTTGTGTGACATCAGAACAAAGGCTTTTATAAACTTAATTGCAAAAAGGAAAAAGAAAAAAGGGACTGGAGAAAAGGGACAGTGACAGGTTGTAATTGATCTTTTTTCTTCTGCTCAGTTTAACAGAGGCAGTTGCTTGTCATTATTCTGTTTACCAGCCTGTGTTTTCCTGCTCTGATCAATCTGATTTCTCTTCTCTTTTTCTAAGAGAATTTTGTCTTCATTCAAATACAATGTCCTGTTTTTCTGGTGAGTAGAAAAGCTTGGCTACTGCTGAAATACAAAGTGATGCCCATGCACTGTAGTCACTAGTAAGTATGCAGGCACTGCAGCGGCAAACAGCATGTTCACTATAGGGGAGCCTGTGTACACTGTGGTTAAGTGGAACCTTTGATTTCCATAAGTAATCCTTTAGTGTAACACTTTAAAGCTTTCCTTTAATAGAAATTCTGCTTGTGCTTAGAGACATGTCATTTTCTTTTTGAGATCTGCTCAGTTTGTTACATGAAGGACATCTGTGATAGTCTTTTGTGTAGATTTACTTTGATTTTTTTCTTGTTAATAAAATAATTCACCAAAAATAATGTTTACTGTTTTTTCCAAAGGAAATCATGAATATGCACTTTGGCAAGCATTTCTGCAGGAAGTGAAGATTTTCTCTTATCCTTTGGGATTAGAACTCTGGATTTGTTCTTCCATGTGGTGAATGTTTTCCACACCACCTATGATGGTTGATGTCAGACTCTATCAGTGTCACAATTTTACTGGTTTTTTGGGGTCCAGGGAACTTGTGGAGTCCATATGTTAGTCCCATCAAGAAGCATAGTGTTTTTATAGAGTCAGATAATTACCTCCTACAGTTCTGTTTTTACTGGCAGAAAGTAATTGTTAAACAACATTACCTGACCCCCCCCAGTTCTGGTAGTTTTTAGGTTTTCCATCAAACCCAGTCTGTTCCCAATCCCTTCCGCATGTAGTTAATTCCTTGTTTCTAATGACTCACATCTGTCATGGTGAATGTGACAGTAATTCTGAGGTGTTATAAGAGGCAGCAGTCACGTTACAACTCACTGAAGATAAAGGATCTGTTTCTAAAATTAGATCAATTACTTTGCAATTTAACTGTAGGTAGCTTTATGTGGAAAATCTTGCTTTTTAACCCTTTAAAAACTTACTCTCTTAATTTTGCAGGATCGCTTTTACTACTAAGAGCATAACTGACTATGTAGGGGTTGCATTGAAGAATAAGATAGAAAGAAATCTTCCTAAATGGGAAAAGTGCATGAAGTGAAGTATGATTAAGGAGAGGTAGTTATATTCCTTCAACTAGAGATTAAAGGGAGACAGAGCAATTTTGTTAACTGGTCTGTACGTATATCCTGAGATATGATTTTTTAAACACTAAACATTCCACATAAGAAAATTTTCCTTTGGAATGGAAGGAACATTTCCTTTGTCAGAAACAAGGAAGTGTTGGTGGTAGAAGAAACATGAAAAAGATTCTGTTGCTCACCAGCCTTTCCCTTTTAAGCTGTATTAAGCTTAGATGGAGAACCTGCTGTCACTTTGTGGAACCTTATAAATTACAGAAGTTAGGAAATCATTAAACTATTGGATGGGAGAAACACAGGCTTGAGCAACGTTGAAAAGATGGATTGAATCTCTGCCTAAAGACAGATTAAGCATTACAGTCATTAATGAGAGATTTTCAGCTGTAGATCCATATTGTTTTGAGTAACAAATACCACTTAGAATATGTGTAAGTCCTCTCATCACCCAAGACATAGCCTTAGCATATTGCTGTGGATTTTTGGCAGTGTGAGACACTGAACTCTGAAATGTCTAATTCTTCTCTTGCACTGATGCTACTATATTATTCTGATTCAAACTAGTTTAAGGTATACGTGAGAGGATAATAAGGCTTAGTGACTTCAGTAAAAGTTCATGAACAAGAGTACTGTGGTATTCAGTTCAGCTCCAGGACTTCTGCATAGGTCAGTGAATACTGTCATCACTTATGTCACTTCAAGCAAGGGAAGTTAAAGTGCAAATGTGGTAATGTTAATTATCATTCAGTGGGATCTTATTGGATTGTACAGACTGTTAACTTTCCTTGCCAGAGAGCACTGCCACTCTTTTCTCTCATTCTAGGACAAAAGGAAAGCTGTGAGGGCAGAAGCCTAATTTCTTCCCAGCAGGTAAGACATTTCTTTGAAACATATTAACAGGAAGTGATTGTCAAGGGGTGAGACGAGGGGGATGGGGAAAAATGTAGTATGGAGTGTATTCCTTCTTCATCAAAAAAACTGTAATCTCAGTGTTCATCTAGGCAAATGGTTTCTCTTCCACAGCAATTTACTTCAGCTTCTTCAAACCTTATTTTTGTATGTGGAATGAAAGAACAAAAAAACCAAACCACCAACCCCTCACCATTTAGCAGACATTAGGTTTATTGGACACTAGGTTTGTCTTTTCCATGCTATTGTCCTATCTTACCAAACTTGCCTTTTATGCTAGAACCTGACCTGCTGTAAATGGACAATATTAATAGAACTCTGTCAGCATACACAGGATCCAGCTTTGGCTCACTCTTGTCCCAAGTACATTGGTAATTTTTATATATACTACTAGTAAATTTGTTCATATATTTGCTGAAGGCTTAAATGTTGTCAATAATGACACTGTTTTATCCATTCTCTCAATGAATGGATGAGGCTATAGAAAACAGGGATGATATACTGTCATTTTGAAAAACATGGCAGTTTTTCAAACACAGGTTTTATAAAGTCGAAGTTCATTAGACTGTATAAACAACTTGGACTACATGTTTACATAAGATGTCAAGCACCCCAATCCCACCTGTTTGTGCTTCAGGGGCTAATTAAAAGTCGCATCAAAAACCTCTGCTCATCTTTCTTACCTAACCATGGATAAAAGTGCACTGACTATGTTTTTGTGTTAAAATTTCCCACAAATCTGAATTTTTGCTCATTAGCCTGCCGAGTAACAGCCTGTACTGCTTTGCTCCCTGGAAGAAGCTTTCCATCTCTATGGTGTGTTCTCTACCAATTAGGATCACTAGAACAGTGAAGACGGTTTGCAGCGTCCTCCTTCCTTCATACAGTAGCTCAGTGTTTAGAGCTGTCATTTATTAGGTCCTGCCTGACAAGGATCAATTCCTCTTTTGCTTTGAAAAGTGTGAAAACAATTCAGGTACCTCTCATGTCCCAGAAATATTCCTTAGCATCTGAGCTTAATCTTTTTTCAAGTGGAAATAATATCTTATTCTGTATGAGTGAACATAAAGAACAGTTGACTGCCATTTATTTTACAACCACCTTCTAGGTATTGAAGACTTCTAATTGTACTTTTTCTAGGAGAAACCAAAGAAAGTCAATATCTTTCAAGTTTTAATCCCAAATAACAGTTTTTCTAAACCTGTTTGTATTTTTGTTGGTCTCTTTTGGACTCTTTCAATTTGCTATATGTCCTTGTTAAAGTCATTATCCAAGACACGGCATATTCTTTTCATCTGAGGGCTCAAAGCAGTAAGTGGAATATTTACCCCATATTACAGATAAAGTTACAGTTAATGTATTCGAAGCTGAATTTCAGTATTTTACAGTGTGTTTTCCATTGTTAACTCCTTAGTTTATTGTTGATTTGCTACTTCTCCATTGTACCTAACTTACGCAGATTTTCTCAGTTTCGTATTTTGACGTTGGGTTTCTTCAGCCTAAGCACAGTGTTATCCCTGTCCTCATGAATTTCAGATTCTTATTTTGAATAATTTCTGCAAATATTCAGAATTACATTGAAAATACAAGTGAAGTCAAAGTGCTTGAACACTTTCAAGCTTTGTTATCTGCAAATTTTTGTTTTCTATTTTCCCTGTTCTTCATGTTCCATGTTGCCTGTTGTTCAGATCATAATTGAAAATATTGACCCTTTTTTTGGGTTGTTGTTGTCATCTGTTTTAAATGATCTCTCAATTTGACACAGAACTGCTGAAAACTCTACTTGGGAGTTTTTTCAAGGAGTTATTCTCCAGTGTTACAGGGAATTAATCCAGACCAGATTTTCTTAGTGTACTTACGGGACTGCAATATGGAATAAAACAAAAAAACCCCCCAAACAGTAATGTTGATGTTTATCACATCTATTGCTTCCCTGTTATCCATTAGATTGCAACTCTGTCAAAGAAATAAATTATGTCAGTTTGATACAACTCTTTTCTTGACAAATCCATGTCATATGTTTTTTATCATCTTATTATTCTTGAGGTGCTTATAAATTGCTCAATAATATGTTCCAGAGTCTTTTCAGGCATCAGTTAGGCTGTCTCCTATTCCCCAATCCCTTCTTTCACTCCTTCTTAAAGATGGTACCATGATTATCCTTTTCCAGTCCACTGTGCATTTTAGAAAAAATCATTAAAGTTTGAGAGACTATTTCAGCTGGTTCACTGAGTCCTCAAGACTGAATTTATTAATAATCAAGCCTTGCAAGCTAGTGTACATGTAATTTATCAAAATATTCTGTAACTTATTGTTTCCCTAACTTGGCCAACATTCATCTTCACTTTTACAATATCTGGCTACAATTCACCTTACTTGTAAAGAACAAAGCTATTTGATATGTCAACCTTTTCCTTATCATCAGCTCACCTGCCTTCCCTGTGGAACAGTCAACCAGTGTTTTCCTCTGGTTTTGTCTTTTAGTATATTTATAGGATCTTTTCCTGCTTGTTTGTTAGTTGATTGCTATCTCAGCCTTTTTATTTCAGCCCTGTGTACTTGTGCTTTATATTCATAGTACATTTTGCATAGTTCTTTTTGACTTTCAAAGTTCTTAAAGAGTTTTGAAGTAATCATTAAAGTCTTAATATTTTTTCTTCTTATTGAATTATTTGGAAAATGTGATTTTAATATAGTGTCTTCCATTGCTCTCAGTATAGTGGTTGCAGTTCTTGTGAAAGACCAAACAGAGCTTTTACTTTAAATTCTGCTGTGGAGAAATGTTTGGTTGCATCTGAAAGCTTAAAGCCATGAGCTCTGTTATGAAGTGATAGATTCAAGCTGTCTTCCACTTTATCCCTTTAAAATCCTCGAATTAAGGTTTGATTAGGTATGGGCCGTTTTTTCGTTTGCATTCTGTATGCAATTTCTCTATAAAAAATCTTGAGTTGGAACAATGACTTGTGTGGCTTTATCAGCATTCAGGAACATAAGAACATGTATTTTCCTCAGTCTGTATAAAATAAATCAACTAATTTGCTTGGCCTTTACACTGTGTCCAGGACTCATCTAAATTCCCAGCTTGTGCTGAATCATCCAGGATTGCTGGTTTGTTTATTTTAGTGGTTTGACTTGTCTGTAATTACTGTAATTACTTTTAGATCTATTGCAGAGCTCTTTCAAGGCTTCCTAACAAGCTATCCATATTGAAATATGCTGTCTTCAAAGATGAAGGTTTTGGTTGGGGCAATTCCTATTTGGGAAGTGGAGAAAGTGAGAAGTTGAGGTAGGATGGAATTCTGTTGGAAAAGGTCTGAAAATGGTGTCCTTGCATTTCCTGCTGCCAGGGAATTCCCTTTTGATAGGGAATACAAAGGATGGAGGGAGTTCCTCATTGGTTACAGAAACAAGGAATTCCCTCAAATGCTTTCCTTGCAAATGGCATCCACTACTCTACATCCTGAGGCAGAAGGGGAATCATAGAAAGGCTCTAGACAAAATAAGTAGAAGGGTATGATTTTACTTCCTTTCAGCAATTGGTTGGTGTAGGTAGTTTTCTGCTGGGCATATGCCTGGTGTGGGTTTGGCCTAGTCAGCAATACAAAGGTTATTTTCTTGTTACTTTAGATGTGCTGCAATAGATTTCTCTGCAGAAATTGCTGTGGACCAGAGTCAGCCAAGCATGTCAGCATGAGTGTGACAGTTATTTACTATAAGGGCTTTTTTTGAAACTGGAGCCTGAATTTGTGCACTTAACTTTTTGCTAACTGAGTCCATACCAATGCCCGCTGTAAATTGGATGAATCATGAATTTTCTTATATTTATGCTTGCTGCCATTGTCTAAATCAAATAACCCAACACTTTACTTATTCTCACATTTCATTAATCAGTTGGCATTGTACGCTACAGGTGGTGTTTTGTGTGTGGGTACATTTTATTTGAAAGTGTCCTGAGATTTCTTGCCTTGAAAAAGTGCTATACTTCTTGAACTTGTTGTTGGAAAAACTTTGTCCTATAAAATTGATGTAGGGGTCAACTGTTTCTAAATAGTTGTTGACTGTCTGATGAAGTAATTATCTCACGTGCATTAAAAAAAAAGACATCTAAAATAGCATGAGAGTTGGTGCAGACCAGATCCTTTATTTGATGTAGCATTAGGTGAACTCTTGTATTTAAATGGAGAGAGAAGGAAAGATCTGCCTGGACAGATGAGCTTCGAGGATTCAGGTCTGTAGTTCAGAACTTCAGTGACATTTTTGTCTTGTCAATTCAACTTCACCAGGTCCACAAATATTCTTCACAGATTGATAACCAATAGAACAAAACAATGCCCTTTCCCTATGACTCTCTCATAGTTTTACCAGTGGACACTGGATGATAAATCAAAACAAATAATCCAGTGTAAAAGTACTGGGAGAATATTTTCTGATTCTCATCCAAGACTATTAATGCAGTTTTATTTGGGTTGTTACCTAGTAAGAAAATGTACTTCAGCAGAAATATCCAGCAAGGCAGATGGAGAATGGAGACCATGGTGAGCAGCGGGATCTCCCAGCAGTATCCACAGGTTTTGTACGCATGTCAGCAATGCTGTGCATGTCCAGCTTTGATGGATTTTGTTCTTGCTGTTACTGCTGTCAGTGGAGGTTGAGGTTGTTGTCTTACGGGAGAAAAATAAGTTTCTTTGTACAACTGTCAGCCTAACACTTCTTGACACATCCATGATTTGTTTGTACTGAAGTATTAGAGGCTTTGCATGTTATATGTTGATATGCACTTTGCCACTGTGCTTAGAATCTGGCAATTAACTGTCAGTTTGCGGCACGTTCATTTTTGCATTTTAAACTGAAGGGAAGAGCGAAAGGAAAGACATTGTTAATACAATAAATAGATGAATTAAATATAGGGGAAGCATAGAAGAAAAGGGGGCAAGAGACATAAAATATTTATGAACTCTTGCTTTATATTGCTCATTTTGAGGTGAGTTCTTTATTCTACATGAGTAGGCAACACACCATCCAAAGAATTTCACTTACACTGGTAGGTTTTGATTTTCATTATTTTAAAGGAATTTTTTCAAAAACAATTGGGCTTTGTAATTTTTATCCATCAAGGAAAGTGTGTAGTAGAAATAGTCCTCCTTCTTTTGAAAGAAATGTACAGTAGTAAAAGCAGGTGCCAATGTGGGATGCAGAATATTTAAACCATGCAGCTTATCCTGATTAATAAAAGAGTTCTATCTGTCTGTTTACCAGACTTGAGACTTCAGTGTGGTGCATAGCTTTTGAGCTATTTTTCTATTTTGCTTACACGCTGAGCTAAACTTGAACCTTCTTCAATGAGACCTGCAGGATAAGCTTTCAACATCAAGTTGTCCTTTTTTTATCCTGGTAAGAAATCGAGGTCAATTTGTCCAATGCAAATTGTGAAGAGCAGGTAAACAAACAGTTACATAGGCTGTTATTCCCCACAGCTCATTGCTGTAGGTGCAGTTTTTATCAGGTGAGTATTCTGCTTCATGGTAGCTAATGAAAAGTCTGCATCCCATTTTTAAGATAGGAGCTCCATCAGCAACCTATAACTACAATAAATCTTTAATGTATCAGAGGTAACTTAACACACTTTGGAGGAAAGATTTTTAGAGCAAGAGAAAGATCTATATGCCTCTCATTTAGGATACCACCTAACTTATAACTGGACAGGCATCTTGTTTTTTAGCTGTTGCATTTCAGCTCAAGCCTTGCAGATTGGATTCAGGATTATCTGAATGCTTAACTGTAGGCACTGTATTGTGTGGCTCATTGCCTAGTGTAACTCTATCATGGTTGTGACTGGCGTTCGCCTCATTTTACATCCATGCTTGTAATTTTTCCAGGCCTTACAGGCTTTTAATCACCACCTCTTTATTTCTACACTTTCCACTATTTCCATTGCATTACACTTAAAAAAAAAAATGGTAGCATGTATGTAGTGTTGCAGTATGGCAATGAAACATTAATATTTAGCTACTGCTCAGGGAATTTTTTTTTCAGCAGAACCACTTTGAGTAGAAGCCTTTCCTGGGGGGCAGAGCCCAAGCACTGCTGAAGCACTGCATCATGTAATCTGCTCAGAGCTCCCTCCACAGCCACTGCAGGACGTGTCTAGAGAGGAGCAGCAGCACTGCCCTGGGAATGCTTAAATGTCTGAGCACTGTAGGATTCCAGGGAGAAAGGACAGAAGGAAAAGCTTAGCTACGACTCAAATCAAGTAGTTACTAACTTAATCTTCAGGCATCACCCTGAGAATCCTTTCCTTACTAGATTTTCACAGCCTCTTTTTAAAGTAAGTGCAACTTGTCTATAGTCGGGCCTAATAGTACAAAAACTTACCTGCACTTTCACCTGAGAGTGTGGGGAGCAGCTGACCTCACAGGTTCCCATTTAACATGCATTTGGTTAGTACTGGGTTAACACATCCTATTATGGTATTTGTAGTACTGGGCTGAATTAATAATATCAACCCATTGTATCTTTCTAAGCATTGGTTTGCCTTCTGTTGAGAGGAAGATGTTGAATGGCTTATGAATGCAAAGATAATTGAAATTCCATTTTGAAATAAAGAAGAGACAATTCTGCCAATTATTTAATCAAAAGCTACATTGAAGATTAGTAAGTGGATAGATAAGTATTATCCAGAAATATGCCAGAAAAAAACGGCGTACCTTTCTCCATCAAAACAGAAACTATTGCAGTAGAAAAAACTTAGAATATTTGTCTTCCTCCCTCCTGCTTTGTTGCATATCAAGAGTATCGCAGCCAGCAGGACAAGGGCAGTGATCGTCCCCCTGTACTCAGCACTGGGGAGGCCCCACCTCGAATCCTGTGTTCAGTTTTGGGCCCCTCACTACAGGAAAGACGTTGAGGTGCTGGAGAGAGTGCAGAGGAGGGTGATGAGGCTGGTGAGGGGCCTGGAGCACAAGTCTGATGAGGAGCGGCTGAGGGAACTGGGGCTGTTTAGCCTGGAGAAAAGGAGGCTGAGGGGAGACCTGATCGCTGTCTACAACTACCTGAAAGGAGGTTGTAGCATGGAGGGGGCTGGTCTCTCCTCCCAAGTAACAAGTGACAGGATGAGAGGAAATGGCGTCAGGTTGCACCGGGGAGGGTCAGATTTGACATTAGGAAAAAATTCTTCACAGAAAGGGTTGTGAAGCGTTGGAACAGGCTGCCCAGGGAAGTGGTTGAGTCACCACCCCTGGAGGTGTTTAAAAGACGTATAGATGAAGCTCTTAGGGATATGGTTTAGTGCCAGTGTTAGGCTGATGGTTCAACTCGATGGTCCTGAGGGTCTCTTCCAACCAAAACGATTCTGTGATTCTATGAATGGGAAAACAAACAACAAAAAAAATCATAAAAATATTTTAAATAAAAATACATTCACTTGGAAATGAAGCTCTGTTTTCATGTTTAGAGTTCCAGTTTCTTCTGCTTAACACTTGCTGTAGCCCCTTTCAATCCCATTCATCCTTGTGCTTACATACAGTAAAGGTTTCTCTTCCTCAGATGCCTCAATTTTTTTGATGTCCCTGGTCTCTTTCAGATAATCACTTCCAGGGCCACAGGTCTTTTAACAATATGCCTTTGCAGCATACATTTACTGCATTTCCAGTGGAAGAGGTTGTCACTAAGCAGGAATATAATGCAGTTTGTCAATTTTCAGTAGGTATCTTGGGAAATCGTTTTATTTGTTCCATAGATAACCTGTGTCTGTTTAAGCAGTAGTCTCCACCAGTGATTCCTGTCTTCCACCCGATAATTCACTTCAGTGAGAATTGGATGTTCTGAGTAGAATGCAATAGCACATATCAGGCTTATAAGTCTGCTAGCACAGATGTTACAGCAAGTAATAAAACCAGCAAAATGGAATTAAAGCAGAATAAGTCCTGTAGTTTTCAGAATTTTCAGTGCATTTTGGATTGATCTAATGGTGACAAAATTGTTCTAATAAAATGCAATCTGCTGTGAAATTAAAATGCATGATTTTCCTAATGTGACAATGCCTTATACAAATGAAGCCTATGGAAAGAAGTCAGTGTGTCAGAAATTAGACATCCTTGCTTTTAATATAAAGAGAACCTAAACTTGCCTCTTGTTTAAAAAGTGGGATTTTAGATGGCCAAGAGCTGACGTGTTTTCTAAGGGTTAAAGAATAATCTTTTGGAAGAGGAAGGAAAAATGCATTTTAAAGACCTCCCTGGGAATAGGATTTAAAAAATCCTGCTTAGAAAAACGAACAACACCATCTCCTTTTCCTTTTCTTGAAACCCTTCAGAGCTCCCTGCAGGGGATAAAACTGCTGCAGAGGCTCCCGGCATTCCTGGGCTGCGGCAGAGCCGGCCGCCTGGCTGCACGGCAGCGCTAACTCAGCTGGGAACATGCGTGCTCGTGGGGGCTGACTGCAGCCTCACTGGAGACAGGAATGGGGCATTGGAAAACCAGACAGATGCACTGAGTTTGAAAGAACTACATGTTTCTCTATAGAAATTTTCAATGGGCAAACTTTTTGCTACCTTTGGGAATAGTATTGTCTCGCTACTCCGAAACAGGTGAACCAGATGTGTTCAGCTGGCGCAAGTGGCTGTCACTCTAATTTCAGAAGTAAAGGAGAAAGACTATATTTCTCACTAATAATATGCCTCTTAATTTTTTTCTAAAAGTTATAGTCCCAGCTTTAGCACCTGCTATCCTTACTCAGTTGTAATTACACTATATGCTGAGAGAATGCAAAAGAAGTCACTGTGACCTAATTTAATGAATGGCAAGATTAAGTTCTAATTTTACATTCAACCCTCTTTCAGGGACCAAATCCCCCTACTTTTGGATTATGGGTGCCTCTGTTTCTTACCTCACTTTTGGTAGTTTTGCATCTGTTTCAACACGGAGCAAGAGTGGGATGAGTTTGAGTGTCCCGGGTTATAATTGGTTTATTAATCTGCCAAATGGATATCTTTTTCATACTGGTGGATAGCTTTAGTTCAATACCCTTTATAGTTTAAAGTTTGCTCTGTCTTCTTTGCATTGGATGTACGTACTGGCAACTGCTCAAGCTCACACAGATGAAGGAAATTTTAATTACCTTGAGGAAGTTAAGAATGCTTTTTCAGACATACTGGACTATCACTTAAACTGGATTATTAACCTTTCATTTTATTTTTCAGAAGTTTCAGCTGTAGTTTTTGGAGGATATTCAATTCTGTATTACATCATTATTAGCCAGACTTATATTCTGCAGTTTGCATTCTGTCTTTAAATTTTAGCAGCTTTTTTAGATTTTAAAAAATAATATTTTTTTAATTACTTGATATTGCTGAGCTTAATTTTCTAACAGTTTTTTTCAAATGCAGAAGGTAATGCCTTTCAGCTTTTTATTATTAACAGCTTTTCTTCTTTTTTCCCACATCCATATTGTGCAATGTGGTATTTCTTCCAATGTTGGTGTGCAGGCTTACATCAGTGAGAGCATAAACAAACACCAATTTTCTTTTCTGCTTTCCTCCTCTCTCTTTTTTTACAGGGGTGTGTGTAGAAGAAGAAAATTTTTCCTGGCAGTGCTATTGTATATGACAGCAGGAGAGACAAAGATAAAGTAATACGCACCAGTTATTTGAACAATACAAGCAGAGAAACAATGAGTTTCTTTTAGCCACCAGGGAGCAATGAATTTGTGTGATTTGACTGCAGGTAATATTTCTGATGTAGTCTTGGTTTGAAAAAAAAATCAAACTTGCTTTATATGCTCAGAGTTTGAGGTTTTGTGTCTTTTGCACTCAAATCAGCATAACCTTTTCTTGGATCAAACAGTGCTAACCATAGACAGTTGCAAACATGTTTGGAATAAATTAGCTCATAAACATTTTATTCCCATCCCTTAATGGGGAATTCTTCACAATGCACTGTCAAATATGATGAGATTTCTCATTTTATTGCTCACTTTATCTACAGTCTTGTAATTGCACTTTCAATGGCACAGCATTTGTGTGGAGCAATAGTGACATTCAGTGCCCGGTTAGACTACGACGTGATTAATCCTCTGCATACATTGCTTAAGGGTCTTATAATTCATATTCTCTTGTTTTACAATGGCAGATATGAATTCAAGAGAGAATCTGAATATGCAGTAAGTTAATCTACATCAAATATCAAGTTGCTTGAAATACTGAATATATTTTCCAGAGACTTGACCACATAAGAATGATCTGCAAATATTTTTCCACTTAACAGTGCTGAATACTATACCTGAGGATATGGGAGTTTATGCTGGTTTTGGAAAAAATCTGGAAATTAACTGCATTGTGTGATATGCAAACTCTTGTTAAGCTTTTCTTGGTGATGGGTTAATTGTAAAAAGCTTTATTGGTGAGGACTTGAGAGCTATCTAGTCTATCAAGAATCATGTGTGATAGTTATTAGTGGATTGCATATTAAACAATATTACATTGGGATTTTAAAGAAAGCTACATTTTTAGCTGGGGAACCTAGTTCTGTTTGAGTGAAACAGAGAAAACAGTTCAACTCCTCTTACCTCTTGAATAAGCCTACTTAGTTTCTTCGAATTAGGAAGGACAGGTACGCATCATTTAGGCCCTCTTTGTGGATCTTGCGTGTGGCAGTCTTCTGGTGCTTAAGTCCTTCAGTGTTCCAGATAAATCTAACATACTTTTCATAGGCCTGAAAATACGCAAACCCGATTTTTTACTTACAGATGTAGAATTTTTGTCTCAGACTATGTAATGGATGGAGAAGGGAAAACACTTCTTACTATGTCACTGTGCAAAAAGTCTACTGGCAGGAAAAGAACCCAAAGAACATTGCTTCAAAACCCAAGTTTAGAGCACTGACCTGTGCTTCAGTTCAGCTTGAGGACAAGCAAGGGCTTTCAGGACTATGTTTACCAATTTACTATCACAAAAATAGAAAGAGATTTTGATTTCTAGCTCTAGGGTATCTCTTAAATGGTGTTTTACACCAGGGTTACCCTCCCTTTTTTAAAACATACTTGCAGCCTTCAATCTTTGCTTACTGAAACATATCCAAGATTGGTACTCAGGAGGGCAACTGCAAAGCTAGAATAAGTTTAACTCATTAAGACTCTTTTTGCAGGGGTTTCCATTGTACTTTTATCACACTGCTCCTCAGCCCTACAGAGTAGGTTGCTTTGTTTCTGCTTGCTTTGCTAACTGCGGGCTTTGTCTTGAAGTCGTGGTCTGGTCTGGACACCTAGATGCAAACATCAATAGCCTATTAATCCCAGGTGTAAATCAATTGAAATCAGTAGAGGTAGACTGCTTTAAGTTTAGCTCCTAATCCATGTTATTGGACTGAATTATTCTCTCTTTTACAACTGAGCAGCCCTGCTGATTTCTTTTAGGCAACTGAGGGCAGAATTTATTTCCTGAAGTCTCTTGGAGAGAGACGCAACTGAGTGAGCTACTGATACCAGGCTACAAGTAGTGGACTGAACTTTCTTGTGGTGTGAAAGCTGTAACAAGGTGGGTCAGCTTCTGTATTGCTGTGCAGCTGCTAGTTTAGTCTGGTCAGAGAAGACCCTCTGACTCTTGCTGCTTACTTCAGTTTTTGCAGTTGCAAAAGGTTTTTGCCCATCCCCATCACTTTTGACTGACAGTTCGCAGTCACCTGAGCTGCCCATGTCTTGCTCTTCAGCCCCATTCCCCTAATTTTCAGTGCAGTCACTGGTTTTGTCTCCCCGGAGAAATGAACTGAGCTCTTACTGCCTTGTCCACAGCCCAGCGCCTAAATGCGAGTCCAGCCACGCACCCTGTTTCTGGGTCGATACACAGCTGTAGCATTGGCTTAATGGGCTGAATGTTACACCTGCCACAGGTGGAGAGTCAAAGTAGCAGGTGCTTTTCTCAGTTGTCTTTGAACTGATGTTTCACTTTGAACTTGTAGGTAATATCAGATTAATTTACTTTAATAGCATGTGTTAGGATGTGTTGCTGACCCGTGGCTGCTGTTGTATTTGCCTTACTCTTTTAAATAGGAATGTTCAGTTAGTGAATGAAAACTTACTGAAGCCTGTAGGAGTCTGTCAACTTTCTTGTATAATAATTTATCACATGTCAGTGAGAGAGGTTAATTTTGATGGCAATTAATTTATGGCAATCATAAACAACAACCAAACAGTATATGTATATTAGTGTTAACTACCATGATTCAAAGGTAGCAGTTAGCTTAACTGACAATTAATAGAAAGAAATTGTAACAGTGAATACATGAACAAAAATCATTCAACCTCTCCAGTTTATTTAATGTAATAAAAATATACTGACTTAATTGATCTTTAGCTGCTGTAAGTAAAAAGTAATGACATGAAATAGAATTTAAGTATTGGCTTCAGGGAATTATATTTTCTCATGCAATGAAATACAGTGACATACGCATAAGTAAATACTTTGTGTTTACCATTAAAGGAATGATGTACATTTCACTGCGGCGGGATAAATTCTGTAAACAATTAATATGGAGAAGTCCCCCTGTTTTTAAATAATAATTGCAGGCAGCAACTGCAATGGGACATGCATTGCTAAATTAAATGGTTATGGAAATAACTTGATAGAGGATATTTTGTATCTTCTCTGTTAACTCGTCCTTCAGGGCACACTCAAAATTTCTTTGGTATCATCACCAATTCAAGACTCCAATATCTCTGTCTAGTCTGGGATTTGTTGATAATCTGTATGCCACTACTGATAACCCAACCTTTAAAGTGTCTTAAGGGACTGCTATTAATGTGATTTTTTTGGAAGTTTTGTATTTCCATGTAAGAAACACCAGCTGCACCATGAAGACCATTTTAAATAACTGTTGACAATTTTTGGTTTTGGTCTGTTTTCTGTTAATAGTTATATTTTTGATGGAGAAAAAGTTATGATTAGGCAAATATAAGAGATTCAGGCAGTCACGACGAGCCTGGACTGTGTTTCGTCACACAACAGGAAGCTGAGTACCAAGGGAGATGGTTAATTGCCATTATTTTCATGTGTGTGTGTCATGAGATGTATTGACATTTCCAGGAGTGTAAAGGAAGAAAAAATTAATTTATTGAAAATTATGTGGCACCCAGATAAATTCAGTAATTTTATTTATACTCACCATTTATACACAAGTTGCTGTCATAAAGAAAATGAGGAAAAAAAAAATCCTCTCAATTCTTTCTGTGGCTTGTAACGAGCAAGTTAAAATTAAAACCAAACATATCATTAAACTAAAATCCCTTTGTTTTTCATTAAAGTAACAAGAAAGGTAGTATTTTAACTATTAATCAGATTCACAACTGAAATTAAATAAATGAACCAATGAACCAGCAATGATATTAGATTAAACCATTAGGTGGGCACTTGTACCTGTTCAATATTGTGGCTAACCACACTACATGGTCATGACAAGAAATCCTTCTCTAAACTGAAAGTTAGCTTGTTTCCCTGTAGTCTAACATACCAGAAGAGTATGGCCACTAGTGGCACTTAGGATATTTTTCTTTGGTGAATTTATTTAGTCACTTTTTGAAACCTTTTGTATTACATTTTCTCTGTAATACCCTGTGGCCATTAGTTTCATAGTTTAGTTATGCATTGTGATTTGATTTTTTTTTTTTTTTTCCCAGAACCAGGTGAGTGCTTAACTGGTGAGAAGACTCATCGCTGCTTGAAATCTCCTGGATGCCGGCACACCATCATACCTAATGACTAAAGCTTCTGTTTAGTCTTGTAAAGGTAATATTCATTGGTTTTGTTTTAGCTGAGGTTGGTATAGCAAAATTGTTATGAGAATGATTACTCCTCCAGGTTCTCCAGGTCTCATCTCTCCATCATAACAATTGCCTCTTTGGTATCGAAGGTAGTTCCACCTTAGTTGACAGTTTGGCTTCCCGCTGTACATGTCTGCAAATGCTAATATTCGTCTCTTAGGGCAGCAGTCCTGCTCTACCCCCTTTTGTTTTGTTAGGTTAATTGCCAAAGATAAGTCCACCCAAGGTCTGAAAGAGAATTAAAAACACCTTTGGTTGTTTTTCTTTACTTTGGTTTCTTTTTGTGAATGTATATTTATTTACATACCAGAACTCTCCTGCATAAAACGTATTTGGATGAGAATAACTGCAAAGCTGGGTTCAACATTTTCTTTAAGCTGCTAATGTGGCATTTAGTCTTGTTGAGATGAAGACATAAGTTAACAGGTCATTGTTGTTGTAAACCAGTGTGTGAAGTTAAGGGAAGCCATTAAATTTGCCAGTTCCAGCCCTTTCAAAGGTAGAAGCTTCATTTTTTCCAGATAATGGTGGCAATTCTGTGCTCTAGTTACTTTTATTGCTTCATAGCCAGTATCTCTCTTCTGGGATTGGCTTTGATCCTGTTCTCAGAGAGTCAATGTAGGAAAAAGTGTCATCATAACTAGATTAGACTAAAGCTGGGAGCTCTGGCATGGGAGCTCTAGATGCTGGTTTGAAGCTCTCTGTTGTTGCTCAGCCGTTTAAAGTGATGGGAGACTTTCAGTCCAGATTATTTTCCTTCCTGTTCTTTTGAAAATTATGGATCTACTTTGCTATTGTGGAAAATCTGTAAATGGACATCTGATGGAAGACAAACTAAGCTACTTCCGAGATTTTTTTTTCTCGGCATTTGGTAGTTTCCCTCAAAGTTCAAGAGTAGCCATGCTATTGTCTGCATTCTTCATCCAACTTCAGCCAAAGGTTATCATTTCCAAATAAATCACCCATCTCTTCAAGAAGTCAGTTAAAAACTTCAGCTAAAACTGCTTCAGTGCTTTTGTTATGGTCCCTACATGTTCTTCAAAGGGTTAACATAACCAGAGGATATGGTGAAGATAGAGGTGATTTACCTCATCTGCAAGTTCTCCAGACCATACATTGCTGAAGTGTGTGGATTTATATATTTAAATGGGCTTCCTCCTTAATTTGGGCTCTGCAAAAAAGTTCTCATTCTTAGGTTCTTTTTGAAGAGCAATATGGATTGTATGCATATATGTGATACAGACTTCAAGGCAAAATATAGGTGGTCAGAGGTAGAATTAACAGCTCACCTTAGACTCAGTATAACATCAATTTCTGACAACCCAAGTGAATGCCCAACTATCAGGCTCTTGGCTTTTTATTCTAGGTAGATTCTTTCAAACTGTCTAGTTGGAACTGCTCCACTAAGTATAAATTATATGTGTTGAAGTTACTGCTCTTGTTTCTCGCATGTCTTTATAATCCTTCATTCTGGTCCAAGGAGCATTGAATTAAATTGTACAAAGGGAAGAGACCCAGCAGGAGGTGTGGAGAGTGACTGTAGAGGCTGATGGGAAAACATTCACACAGTTTAGCGACAAAGCAGAGACTTGAGAATTTAGCAGAGAGAGCAGGAAGAATATTTCTGTACGGGATTACTCCTGTAGTAAAGAACAGGCATTGGTCAAGTATCCTTATTTACCCATGCAACACCGTAGGAACAGTCAAAATGTCATCACCTAAGTGTAATTAAAACAGGAGCAAATGATGTGATTTCCAATAATAGCTTAAAAAAAAATCTCCTGTTTATAGTAATTCTTTGAATTTTTTTGAGAATGTCTTCTAGTCATTATTACTGTGACACTGACTCCAACACACTTGGAGGCCAATATTCTGTAAGTTGAGAACTGTAGAACATGGCACTATGCAGCAGTTCCCTTTTCAGGTAGTACTAAGCTTTACCCTGGCTGTTGCATGGACACTCGGTAGTGTATGCAGGGCATTCCGAGTAAATTAGAAGCAGTACATTTAGTTTCCTCTGTGCTATCTTGTGATTTCCCTGACAGCACCCTTGCTGATAGTTTCACTGACCTGTGTCTCATGCAGTGATTGCATAAAATTGTATATTAGTTGCAATAGTATGTGTTCCCTTCCCCAGCTGAGATTCTTTCTCCACCTTTTCACTCACAGTGGTGTGTAACAGCTCAAATCAGATCACACTGGAAGCCCGAGCTCCTTTTGAGCAAGTCTATTGCTGTATATTGTCATTTTGTAATTGTGTCAGGAATCAATGGAGGCGCTTATTTTTTTTTTTTTTACATAACAAGAACAGGATGAAATCTCAAGTTAGAATTGACTTACTTGAAATAGTTCTTTGTATTTCAGATTTAATCTTGATTGTTGTAGCTCTTGTGTTGCTATTAATAGCTGAAAATAAAGTTTGGTTTTTGTCAGTTGCGTTAAAAAGACCTTAAATACTCTCTAGTTTTAGCAAGCTTTGATCAGTGTTTTCCCTACAAATAAGCCAGAGACTCACTCCTGGGCAAACCTCCTTGTTTTTTCTTATTTCTGTTTTAGCATAGCTCTTTTGAAAACAAATTTCCATTTGATAAACCAAGCTGCTTAGAGCTTATCCTCTTCTCTTTCTTAGGAAGTTGCCAATTTGCATCTTATTTGAAAGTCCTTCTTTAAAACTGGCTCTGCTTTTCTGGAATAAGATAGCAAATTTTCCACAGGAGTTTGTTTTTTAATCCCTTCCCTGTTTTTCCAGTAAGCATATTTCAGCAGCTTTAATTTGTCAGTAACCCACTTCTGAGTCAGCTCTGCTTTATGCGCTTAAGTTTTCTTTTCTTTTGCTCTAGCATGAAGATGTAGGCTCTCTCTCCTTTTAATTATAATAAGGTAGATAATTCTCAATCTGCCAACTCTTTTTGCTTTTCACTATCAAAAGAATTTCTGAAAGAGGGTTGATTTAAATATAGCTTTTTGTTGCAATTTAATTGTGACTTTTCATACAATGATTATTAAAAAAGTTCATCATCTTCAATTACATTCTGCCTCCTGGCACGTAAGGGCCCTCTTGAGCGTGTTTTCACCGCTGTATCTCCATGGACATGGCAGGTGGGAGTGAGTTTATTCCACTCATGTGCTGTGAGTCAGCTCCATCTGAGAGCCAAAAATTTATTTTAACACGCCACTCAGCTAATAGGCCTTGCTGGGTGCAGGATACATTAGTTGAGGCCCAACATTTTGGTAACATCACTGAGTAGCTTCTGGACTATGTCATCTCAGTGCCCAGATGAAGAGAACCTCCATGCAGGTGGAGTGAGTGCAACTGGTTGCACTTGTGTTTGAAAACACACACTAATTTTTTCAGTGACAGTGTTGGTAGACCACAAACTCTTCCTTTCCAGCCTTTCCCAGAATGATCTCAACAATTTCTAGGTTATACTGTTAGAGTCCAAATCTTTGAGCTAATCCTGGCTGGCTTGATAAACAAAATTTACTCAGACTAGGATAAATTTAAAGTTGGAATTTCATCAAACTTTATATCAAAACTCAAACACTAGACTTACTGCTTTGGATTCTGCTTCAGAGTATGAGAAACAGTGTGAATGTAGCAGACTGCACCCTCACACCTGTCTCCTTTGAAACTCCTTGCTATGCCTTTTGTCTTTACAGAAGACCAAGCTGAATATGAGCTTGAGTGTTCTGTTGTTTAAATTCTAGAAGTATATTTAGCCAGCCCAGAACAGTCTCTTACACTTGATTAGTATTGGTGAAGTTGCCAAGTTTGAATTAAAAGCTATAGTTTCTGGTCTCTTTTCCTCGAGAATCAAAATAATGTTTTACATTTTAGCAGCACGACCACCATTTTACAACTCAGTGTTTTTTTCTCCCAGACTTTGGAAATCTGGCCCTTACTGGCTTTAGCTGAGCTGCTGACTCAGTGGAAATATTCCCATTAATTTTAAATAGAATCTATCTCAATGTATTCTGAATGAATGAGTAGCAAATTGGGAGAATGGGACAAAACTTTTTACCATCTTCTTGTAAGTAAAAGCATATTGCATATTAACACTTGATAAAGTCAGTATGAAGTTTTCAGTCAGTAATAGTAGAGTTATTCAGTTAGAGAGAGATGAATATGGTATCTGAGAAGTGAATATGAGATTGCTATTGGGATCAACCTTAAGATTTGCCATTTGTTAAGAACCTTGGGGCAAATGTTTTGAATATGTCAGCTAGGCTGTAAAAACATTACTCCAATCTATTTTCTATAACACCTGGAAGGAGAGGCAGTGAAAATTTTATACTCTCAATATAGGAGGAGTTAGCTCAAGTTCCTGTCAACCCTGTTCAATAAGCGTGACTGCAGGTTCATGGTACCAGACTGGAAGAAATCCACTGGGTGATGTTTACATGCTAAAAATATCTCAGTTCTGTACACTGATTATGAGACTTACAGTTACCAATAAACATGGGATACCACTACAGCAAGCCTGTGATATATATCTATATTAAAATACGATTTAACTTTCAAAACCACATTATGAATCCAAAAGTTGAGGCATCAATGTTTTTGTGGCATCTTGAGCTCTAAAATTAGCCCTCCCTCTATACAGAACTTCCAATGGAGGTTATGCCGTGGTTTGCTCAGCACCCACTGGGCTCCTTGAGAGAGGGTGCAGACTGTCTTGTGGTGAAGGAGAGTATTCCCACAGGTACTAGAAATGTTTTAAGCTATGTATGCTGATTCCACACCTATGCCACAGATGTTTCAATTTTCTTGCACACCCCTGAATGGTCATGATTTAGCTACCTGATAGAAGGAAAGGTGTTTTTCTAACTGTGTTAGTGACAGGAGGCAGGAAGATTTGGGTGTTAACGCAGAGGTCTCTCATTATACCTTTGTGATCCCTTTCAGCTGATTCTTCTTATTGTTCAGTTTTCCTTGTATAAGTCACAAATATATTTGTAGTTGATTCCAGGCTAAATTAATCCATGTCTATAAATGCTTTGAGATCTTTTGATAGGAAGCATCCTAGAGCTACAGTGCCCTTTTCTTGATTTTTTTTTTTTTATGGTCAATTTTCAGAAGCAAGATGAAACATCGCTTTTACAACGTTTTTCTCTACAGTGCTAACAAGAGTAGCTAAGGAGAAAGACCTCCATATTTAATCACTGTTTCAGGATTGCTCTGTTTTTAAAAGGAGCTTAACAGCTGAAACTCATGAGTCTTTACAAGTGTCTTAGAGCAATTCAGGTTCTGTGAGTGACATTTCTCTAAGGCAGGCTTTTCAGTGAGAGGCTGCAGATTTCACAAAGTCTTTTGTTGTTCCAGTGTCAAGGTCATGCAGCCTTCGTAACTGACATGTAAAGAAATTCTAGCACATACAAAATCAACATAATAGTTGTCTTTGATGCCTTTAGTCAGTAGTAGTAGTTGGGTATAATTTTACATAGCTGACAATCATTCCATTGTGAAGTCCAGGAAAAAAGCCTTTCATCACTGCTGCTTCCTTCTTACAATTATTGTTTTAGTCTCGTGTTATTGTAGATCGACCTTCTATTTTACTCCAAATAATTATTCTGTCACCTATTGATATTGGAAAGCAATCTGTATTAGTACTGAATGGTAGCTTCTACTTTGTCTTGTCTGCTCAGGGAGAGCAAATAGTTTTGAACTGTCACTGTATATTCATCATTGCATCTTTTTTTTTCTGAACCATAACCAATCAGGAAAAAAAGTGCCTTCTTAGTTGCTGCCAGTGTTAATCCATTCATTAGCTGGCAAAGCTGATGAATGAGTAATCTCTCTAGAAGCTGAGCATGCTACCTCTCCAGTGTAGAGAGAGTGACCTGATTATAACCTGTGCGATGTGAGTGACAGTTCAGCTTGCTGCTGTAGTTCTAGAGTTGGATCAATGCTAATAAAGGGTGGAATGAAGAAGGGTTATAGAAGTAATAATGATCTCACTGAGGGCTTTCAGGCAGTGAAGAAGAGCACAGTTTTACTTTCAGCACTTCTCACATATTAAACTGATAGCCAAGTCACTTTTTCTTTAAACTGAGAATAAACAGTCTCTGTAAATGCACTATGTACCTTGTCAGATTTACAGTCTTAGCCTTAGTTGCCTAAAGACCAACTCTTAAAAAAACAACTAATCCAGCAGTAATCCTCTGAAGCGCTAGCTTTGTAATGTCTCAGTGGGACACATCTTACGTACAATTAATACCCTAAAGTCAAGGCTATGTTTTACAAGATAGGAGTACTTGTGATGAGTACATATGTGACTTGATATCTGGAATGCCCAGGGGACGATATGTTTGTGCCCTGAAATGTGGTTAGGTTTATAACAAATTGTTGCCAGATTCAGGAAGCCCTATGTGTACACTGATTTGAATGCAGTTATTTACACAACACATTCAGCAGAGAAAAATAACGGCTGCTGTTACAGATCTACTCCATGAATAACAGGCTAGATGTAGATAGGTAACATTTGAGGGGTTTTCTGTGCTATTTAAATTTGATAACAGCTCTTTCAAGGCTATTATTTCTCCTTGTTGTCAAAATATTTTTACTAATGTGGTTACAATGAACTGCTGAGATAATACTTTTAGCAGAAAGAGTATGGTGTTACTATAGTTGGTCTTAATTGTCTGCATTAGGTAATTTCCAGCATGAAACAAGAAAAACATCAATTGGCACAGACCCTAGTAAAACCGATACCTGCAATTTCAGTAATTGTTCCAATTTGTAGAGGCTTATAAGGATGCATTTGTTGTGTGACATTCACATCTATTTCATGTTTGCGGTTTACAAATAAATAGAATCCAATACAGTATCCTATTATAAGCAACCTAATGGATTTAAATAAAAAGGCGAAAATAGTTTCCAGCGTGATTACATTGAGTGCCATGGTATTATACTGGAAATGCTCTGTAGAATTTGAAGAACACAGAAGGAAATGTGCCAAAAGCACAACAGTTATGCAACAAATTCCTTAAAATCTTCTACGTTGTTGGTACTGAGAAGAAAAAAATACATATATAATCCCTCTGGCTCTGTGAGGCCCAGAAATAATGGCTGTTTAAGTTTTCTTTAAAGCCATTTGCACAAAAACTGGAGATTAAGGCACTGGTTTATTGACGTATCAGTACCACCAATGCTTTTTTTCTACTTCTTTCTTCATTGCAGATATGAGAGTAGCAACTTTGTGTGAGTGACAATACACAGGGCTCTGTTCTATATATTCCAGAGAAACATAAAACACATGAGATTGTATTTTTAAAGGTAGTAGGACATGGCATTTCATATATAAAGGAACGTATTGAAGAAATCCCTAATTGAGACAAAGGTGCAATTAAAAATAGCTTGCGTTCATGTAAAGAATGACCGTTTATAGCAAGTATTGACATAAGACTGAGTTTAGATTGCCTTGGCAAGCTTTATTGTCAGGTCTTAGTTCCTCATAGCTGTGTTTTCTACTCATCTCTGTGATCAAAAAACAAGTTCTGGGAACCCCATGAAATTCTGATGTGTGGAACCAAATGACGCATCAGTGTGAGAGAACTGGATCCAGCAGCTTCATGGACTAGCAGTATAATGGCTCATTTTGAGTCAGGCTCTCTCAAGAATAATAGGCACATGCTTTCCCTGCGATTGCACAAATATTTACTGAGAGTGAGGAAAACTTGCAAGGAAACTTGCATTATGTTCCAGGTCTCGTGAAAATTGGACTGTGCTAATTTTCTAATCTTTGTCCAGTTCTTTAAAACTGATCCTGTCTGCCTGTGTCCTCTCCGTGCTGTCACGCAGATTCCCCTTCTACTTCTTTCCTCTCTACTTCTGTCTGCATTTCTGCCCCCTCTGCTCCCTGCAGATGCTGCCAGTGAGAACACTGACAATATAAATCTCATTCCTAGCAAGTTATTCCTGTGGACAGTGGACTTTTCTGGCATACGAAGTACAAAGTCTCATTCAGTCTTTCAGGTTCCAGCATGAGCATCTCTGGTAGCATGGGAGGTAGATTTTTGACATAATAATGTGAGGGGCATCCAGTTATCAGCAAACTATTTTCCTTGTATTTCTTAACTCCAGCCCCAGTATAACAAAGACTTTCTGCAGTGTACCTTTTCTCTACCTTCTCTGACAAGTAATTCATCACAGGTTTAAAAGGAATGAAAGTAACATTAATTGATTAGCATACCAAGCCCTAAACCGAAACTTTAAATCTCTGTTAGTATGTTAAGATTGTCTCTGTTTTATAGCTCAACAGAATTTGGAAGCATTGGTTAAAATAATACAAAACATATAAAAGTTAGTTATAAAAAGAATTAACAGTTTAATTTAAGTGGTTTCACCTTTGCATTTAGAAAGGCAATAGAGCAAAATTGTCACCTGTAATTACTAAAATGTAATTTTGTTTATTAGTTAGATTATTTTCAGCTCATTCTACCTGTCAGGAGAAAAATGGAAAAAGGTAAGCAGCATTTTAAAAATAAAATTTTATTTGAATGTCTATTTAAACAACATTGTGAATACCGAAATGCTTTCAGGATCTATAATGGACTTTATGAGACATTGTAGCATTTAGTATTAGTATAGAATTTACAGGCCGTAGAAGAAGGGGAATAGTGGTTCATTGTTAAGAATGAAAAATACCATTGTGTCACATTTCCTACATTTTTTGTGTGCCCTTTCCTCCACTGTCTCCTACCTTAAAAAATTCAGTAACAAGCCTTGTTAGCAAAAATTATGATAAACCAGATGAAACAGATTCAGAAATTTACTGCACTCATCTTAAAAGTCAGATATCCTTGATTTACTGAATTTTCAAACCTTCTAATGTAGCGCAATTTGGTCATCATCCAGGTTTCAGCTTTCCATGTGTACAGTCATATAATCTGAAAAGGTTAAATTACAGTATTCTCTACCAGAAGAAAAAAAAAAGTAAAATCTTGGGAACCTGAACTTTGCCACCCATCTCCTGCTCCAGTCTGGATTTAATTGCAATTCAAAGAAGTTTTGATGGCAAATACTAACAGGTGTTTATTACTAAACAACAGGCACTTAAGTGTTGGACATCATCACTTTTTGGTCCCAAAGTAAGAAATAGTTGCCAAGACTGAATTAGTGAAGTTACCACGCTTCAGCAGAGCAAGAGGAACTTCTTTTAAATTTCCTTCCTGCAACTGTTTACCTGTCACACAAATAGAGCATTGGGTACACTTTAACTTTTGTAAGTACTATCATAATTCATTAACCATAATCAAGTCAGTCATCAAGCAATATAACCCAAACATACTTCTCATGAGGCTGTAATATGCTGAAGGAGAAAATATATTGTGCTGTTTAGAACATTCTGGCTTCCTGAAACATCAGACCTGTTCATTTCAAAAGCAATGAAATGATGTCTCTGCTTTTCTCCCATCTGTTCCACCCAGTAGATTTTTGAGTGCTGAATGCCATGAAGCCTGGGTAATTACCTTTTTTCTTCCTGTTTTCTGATGGGTGTAATGCCATGGTCACTGAGACATTTGGGGATGTACTGAAATGTGCTAGGTACTATTTAATAATGAATGAATATGATTGTTTCACACACAAGTTTTGCATATATTGCCAGTAAGAGCAGTATTTGATTTGTAGATTTTAATGTTCATTCTAATGCAGATTTTCGGTTTTCATGAATGCTTTTCTGACTTACTGTTGAAAGGGATGGCAAGGAAAAAATAGTATTAGTAAGAAGATTGGATTTTGTTTTGATTCCAATTTAGAATACAAATTTACAGAGTCGAGAGCCTGGACATTTGTTTGTGCTGTGGGACAAGTCTTAAATGAGGCAAAATTATTAACCACTGCTGAATTTGCTGTGTTTTTGTGGTAAACTTCTGAAAAGTGTCTGAGATACAGGTCCTTTTAAATTAGAACACATTGTACTGCTAACCGTCTGAAGCTTAGGGAAGATTAAGCAGTGATGGGGTACACTTGTAAGCCCATCCCCTTCCCATTCTGTACCAAATATGGTTCATGGTTGCACAGTACGTAGTCCAAATGTAGTCTTATCCTAGAGATTCACTTCAATGACAGTTTAAATAGCAAAACATTAAAACTCATCCTAAGATCTTCATTATCACCTGGTCTAGCATTTAACTAACAGGTTTTCTCTACCACACCTCCTGTTTCTTCTGTCTCAACTGCATAATACTCTAGCTGGTGTTAATAAGCTATAATGCTGACATGAGAGAAGAATAGCTAATGCCAGAGAAGCTGTACTGTTCCTTGTGAAGCCCTATAAATTCAGCGACTCCTGAAGTCCAGGTTTTGAAATGCATGTATGCATCTCAAAATTACGTGTTACGCTGGAGTTCCTCTAGGATGACATATTTGGTCCCTGCACTCTGCTTGCTGCTGTGCTTCGTCAGTGTGAATCTCTGGTGGATGTAGCCTGTATTCACTAGATTTCTTGAGGTATCAAGAAGAAGCAAGGTTTAAAGGATTTATGTGCTTTGTCTTATACATGCTTCTATTTAAATCTTTTGGCCGAAGCTTTTATTGTTCTTTGTTAGTGTTTAAAATAATAAAATAATCTGTTGCTTTCACGGAAATTAATGTTTCATTGTGATACTCACTCAAGCTGGAGGCATGCCAACTCTTTATGCCTGAATACTTGCTTTTGCAATGTAAGTATTCTTCCATCTTTTTCCCCTCTCTAAATAAATTACACTGACTATAGTGTTTGTTAATCAGTTTTAAATTGTACTGGCATTGTGTCCTGTGAAACCCTGGCTGCGGATTCTTGCACTGATACACTGGCAACAAGAAAGCTGACGGCTGGCCCTTTTTCAGGAAAATATAGTCTTTGTACATGTAAACAAAGGGACAGACTCGAGTCTCAGCTACACCATTGTAAATATGAGAATATCAGTGGGTGTCAAAGGAATTCTTTTGAACTCGAAGTGTGAATCAGTGCACATTCTGGTTTACAGTTAGTTTTAATATCAGGGGAACAGTGGGAAAAAATGTTTGTTTGTTTGTTTGTTTTCTTTTTGTGAAATAATCCTGCAATGGTGTCACAAATGGTTTTATATTATTTCAAACATAAATGGTTGCTTTATCAGATATTTCATGGTTGGAACTGGAGTTGAATATGTGATGCAGATTTTAAGGTTTAGTGACGATTCCAATATTGATTTAGAGAGAAAAAGGTTTATCAGAAAACTATGTATTCATTTGTACATTCATTCATGCTTTTATCTTTGGATTAAGGTGTAATATCCAGTTGGCTGACATATGATAACATGGTGAAAAATAATTCTTAAAAGTGGCTATATGATTCTTCAGTATTTTAGTGTTTATTTCATTTTTAGTGAATGGCAGAAATGCAACTTTTAAGGAAAGCTTGGAACAGGCTGAGTTCATTAAATGGAGCACTGACAATGAAATGAACTGCTCTTTGCTTCATATGGATTTAAGCCTCACTTACAGGAGAGTTATTATTATTTATTTATGCTCCAGAACCCTGCAACAAAGATGTCCGTTGCATATTCTTTATTCATTCTACATGCAGAATTTGCATATGATATCAAAACGCAGATCGTATATGTAATAAATTACAGTGCAAAACAGTTACGAAAATGCAACCCTCAGAGCATGTTTTGGGGCACATAATTTGTTTTAGAGCCCTATCTAAGTGCCTAAATAAATGCTTGAATTTTGAGGGCTTCTGAGCAGACCTAATCTGCTTTGAAGTCATGGGAAACTGCAGAATGGTCTTGGTGCACACAAATTGATAAAGATGAGAAAAAAAATAATTTCATTTCCTGACTTAATTCAATGCTTCAGCCACAGGACTATCCTTTTGCTTGTACTATCACACAATCAGAAACAAATGTATTAGATGGAAGTGGTATACCTGAATAAATGAAAAATGAAAAGTTTTTCACAATTCTAGAATTTGTGACATGGCCTGCCGTGTGTTTTTATACTTTAATTTGCTTGCTTATAAGCCTGTTCTGTGACAACCTTCCTCATACAACTGTAACTTTTTTTCTGCAAGAAGTCCCACTGATTTGTAAAAAAAGGGTGGACAGTGTGTAAGTTTTACTAGTTTAAAATAAGCAGTATCGTAGAATACAGATGTTAGAGGAGATAGAGGTGACAGATTTACAGCTAATTCATTGATCTACTTAATGTGGTATAGAATACTTTCAGTACTTTATGGAGAGTATCTGTACATGACGTTTTTATGAAAAGAATTCCATCATTTTCTGTGGAAGATATCTCACTTACTAGTAACCTTACAGGCAGGAATAGATTGCAGTCTGTTGAAATAAGGAAATGAGCAAGAGGCATCAAAGTAATTTTTTAAAACAGACACTTAGAGGATGAAAGGGCATTGATGATAACCAAATGCTGTTGCAAAATCTGCCCTCATGAGTGGAATAGTGACCCAAGACTGGCATTAGCAAATGTTACTGTTCAAGAGTGTTTTCATGAATTGAGACAAAAAAGCACTGCCATTTTGATATCTTTGTGGATTCTATCCATGGAACTTACTAATTTAGGGTTATATGGATTTTACGCTTTTAATCAGAGATTCAATCTCAGGTCTACTATAGAGCAGAAATGTACATTGACACAAATAGCAAAGATAAATAAGCTTTTTCTTCATGTTGGTTACAAAACACCTGCATTAAAGGAGTTTTATTAAGACTGTGAATTCCACACCTGAAAAGTTAGGAAATGCCAGAGTAAAGACTGCAGGTGCATATATGTGCACAATCTTTTCCTTAGATCATGCTGCCCACTCACTAGTCAGAACGCACATTGTGCATAAGCATATAGTGCTAGATCTGCTCTCCTAAGTTCTCAACCTACATTGAAGTTTTGAAGTTTAGGCACGTGAATACTGCTCAGTCCTACAGAGCACTCAAGCTGTCTCCATGCTAACACCACTTAATCCAAAGTGTGTCAGGTTTGGCCTGACAAATCTTTGTTGCTTAAGCAGCTAAAATGCTCAGAAGCATCTTATTGGGGTAGAAATGTGCCCGTTCTGTGCTAAAGTTCCATTGCCTTCTAGGTTTATGGGGATCGTTGCGTAAATGCAGGTAGTGAAGAGGCTTTTGAAGATGGACATTAAGCCTGGAAAAAGGGTTCTGGGTATTTGCAGCTTGAGGAAGTTGGGACCTACATGTGCTGCTGAAATGTGATTATTCTAGAAGGTGACTTTGCAATGAAAAAAATCAAAAGAAATATTGAGTTACAATATGATATAAAAATGCTGGGAAATCAGCATTTGTTTGGGATGACCAGATGGATGATTTACAACTTGGACTACAATTTAAACAGTCCCTTAAAAAACTGTCTATCATGCATATCTATTTTGAAATTGGAGTTTAAAAACCTATGCTGATTACATACATGTATACATTTCAGGTAAAGTATTTTTTCTGAATTTAAAACATAAGTAAACCAGCATGAAGCTGTGTGACAGAAACTAATCACATCTTTGCTTATTACATGATTTCTATAACAGTTCATGTTTAGACTAAAAGAGACCGCAAAATAATATCTAGAGAAGAGTTTTGAGCAGATCTACATTACAAAAAGAAGAAAAATATTGCAGGCTTGTGGATCATATGTATCAAAGCATAATTCTCCATGATGTCTCAAACTGGACATCTAGAAGTTTGAGTTTCATTTACTGAAATACTGAATACTCTTTTTCTTCCCTTTCATTTAATTTTATTAATAATCCTAAAATAAGCATTGCCAAAATGGAAGGTTGGGATTTGTCTCTGGTTGCTTCATATGTATTTGTTCTTAACAGTGAACAATTTTTATTATCCTGCTTGTTGTTTTCATTCTCTTCCAAGTTCATGCCTTGCTGGTATGATTTTCTTTGAATTTTCTGCCCTGCTTCTCATATCCCAGAAAAGTATGTTACACTACTTTTCCCCTTAGCTAGCCTAACCTTCCATTTCACATCTCTGATAGATTTTAATTGCTTTTGGTGATATTTGAGTTCATTCTACAAAGCTCCTTACAAGGGATATTAATTGCAATAAAAAAATCCCAGTGTACCAGTTTGACATAATAATCTATAATGCTTGAATGGGCTTATAAAGAATACTGAAAATATGAATGCCAGCATGACCTACATGTGAGACAAAAGCTATTCCCTTAGGGAATGGAGATAATTTGCTTTAGTCTCATACATTATGCATCTCCTCTTTTACACCCCATTTCCATGAAAAATATTTTTTGTTATGTATCAAAGAGTTGTTAAAGTTGTGAGTGGAGGATTAGGCTCAGTTTGTTGGTATGTTAACGTTTTGCTAGGATTTCTGCAGTCTTGGTTCTTTGTTTCATATTACCTATTCATAATTTCTTTTTTGGTTGATGCTTTTCTCTGAGTATTCTCTTTCCTCCATTATTCTTTGAAGAGTGCATGCTGCTGATTCCTTTTTCTTGGGGAAGATGCACAGAAATGGGAAAATTTATAAACAAAAAATATACTGTAAATGTTTCATCGGTGCAACCATGCCAGTGATTAATAGTTACCCACACTATGTTAAAAATTCAGACATCATTTTGTTCTCACTGACCTCTCCAAAACTGATGGATTCCTTGACACACAGAGAACAGGGTTGGCCTCTCATGAAGTTCTGGGTTGCCTCTTCAGACGCCTTGCAGGATTTATGAGCAGAACTTGCAGTTAAGAGAATAGTTCAAGGTACAATGGGTATTCAACCCTATAAGCAGGAAATAATCTCTGCCACAACACTTAAAAATCATCCCTTTATGACAACTGAGTTGATTGGGATGGATTTTTCAGCTACTTTATACTGAGGATAAAGAGATAGAGATTAGCACTGTGCTAGTTTGTTAGTATCCTCTCTAATTTGTTGCATATTGCTTTCCTTTTTCAGGTTGTAAAGTAAAAGGAATCAGGATCTTTGAAGGTCGTAGATCTCTAATTTCACATTCCCTGGTCTTCTGAATAGATGTGTATTATATGGGTTAAATAGAAGAGAACTAGACAGTTTTCTAGAAAGGAACATGCCATTAACCTCTGTAGTGGGAGCATGATATAGTAGGTTTTTGTTTGTCTTTCTGAAGGTACCTATTTATTTAATTGAGACTTTTGCTGAGGTGCCTCCAAATTAAGTTTTTAATTTACAACCTTAACTATATCTCAACACGTAGAAAAATGTGAAAAATCGAATATTACTTAAAAATTAAATAAGCTCTGCACACAAATTATGTTCAGGTGAGCCAACTCCTCTTGAATGTCTATCCAGTTTACTAATTGTTCATTGTCCATTTTTCATGGACAGTAATATTTTTTAGACAATCATGTTTATGGTGTGTTTCTTCTTAGGTTATTTATCATTCAACATTTTGGAAACACGATACCAGTATAACTGATGTATGTAACTGTGGACTAAAAGACATTGAGGATTTTATTTTTGTTCTAATATTATTCAGCAATACTCATCTGGATCTCTTATTTGCATATTTACATTAATAGGCGAGTATTTTTTTCAACTGTCAGTAAAAAGAGACATTCATGTCGTTTTGCCTTGTACAATAATACTTATAGCATCTAATTTACCATAGAGGTATTGAATTTGAGCATTATTCAAATCACAGTGTGACATATTTTATAGTGAAGGGCCTGAATGGGTTGTTATTATGGTGCCATTGGCTAATATGAATGCTTTAAAATATATCACTTGTGTATTAATCAGAACATGAGAGAAAACACTGGATCACCGGCTTGCTGTGTGAAAATACAGAAGCAGCAACCTGACAGTGTGAGGAAAGAGCGAAATCATCAGAGAGTGGCCTGTAAGGTTGTCAGACTCTGAATAATGTTTGAACAAGTGTGAAGCAGGAATATTGTTAGATGATGCATGTGATGTACGGCAGCCTTATGCCACTTGTGGCATGGAAATACCACATTTCTCAGATGAGTTACTGTGTGCATCTAAACCCCGAATGTCATTCATCTGCACCACACTGTGTTAACCATGATGTGCTGTATTTCCTGCCTCAGAAGTGAATATTTTGTAGGTTATTTTGGTAGCTGAAGTTCAGGTAGGTTTTTTTTTTGTGTGTGTGGTGTGGGTTTTTTGGTTTGGTTTGGTTGGTTGGGTTTTTTTTGGCTAACTTTCTGATTTGGATTATGTGACAAAAGCTAAGGGGGGAATAGCAGCCACTTTTCGTCTTATGAGAATAACTGCAGTACTTACAGACTTACAGTGGCTAAACACATTAAATTAGAGAAATTATTTTCTTTGAGGGCTAATCCTGATTGGCAGTTCCAGCCTCTAACAAGGTGTTAAATGCTACAGATTCCTGTTAACTTCAGTGGGAATAGTACTTAAGACTTTAAATTGCACTGGAGCACTGGATGCAGAAAATCTCTGGTGTTTTTGATCAGGAAGGCATATCACTGCTTTGTCCTTTTTACTGTTGAAGAAGTGAAATGCTTATTGAAGGATGTATTCTGTTCCCAAGGGTGTTGTGGTGTTTTTTTAACTTGTTCAAAATTCTTGTTACTGCATAATCAGTCATTTTAACTATGTGTTTCTGATGTATTTATCTCTTTAGCTGTTGTGTGTATCTGTTCCCCTGTATTTTTTTGTACTTCTCCATATTCTTGAAACACCCTCTTTCATTTTATGCCTGGCTCACTCTCATTCTTATTAAAACTTGTTGTCTTTGTCAACATTATTACAAATAATCTATAGTACAGCCCTCTTTTCCTGTTCTTGGAAATTAAAACACAAAGGAAAAACTGACCCCATTAAAAAAAGGACACAAAAGAAATTATACATGATATACTCACTTGACAAGCCATCACCTCTAAAGAAAAATATTCCTGCTATTGTTATCTCTTGTCTTTTCTTATTCCTCACCATGCCTGTTGTGATTATTTATGGTTGTTATGACTTTCAAATCCTTCAGCTCCTGTTTACATGAAAATAGGAAGGATTTTCAGAGGCACAAATGGTGGATACACACCCAGTTCTTATAGAAAAGATTGATTTCTGCTCCATATGGGTACACAAACAGCAGGGTATTCACAGCTTTTTCTCATCATCAGAAGGGATTTTGCTGGTTTGGACACTAAACTTCAAGAAGATCCCAACAGGAGAGGATGGCCCCCTATGTCTGTGATCAATATCCTTTGTTCAAGGCAATTTGTAACTATAGTTTGCCTATAAATATATGCTGTCTTGTTTATGTAGTAGTCCTGGTTTAACCCCAGCAAGCAAATAAACACTACACAGCCACTTGCTCACTACCCCCAGGTGTGATGTGGGAAAGAATCAGAAAGGTAAAAGTAAGAAAACTCATGGGTTGAGATAAAAACAGTTTAATAAGTAAAGCAAAAGCCACACAGAAGCAAAGCAGAACACGGGATCCATTCACTGCTTCCCATGGGCAGGCAGGTGTTCAGCCATCTCTAGGACAGCCGGGCTCCATCACACATAATGGTGACTTGGGAAGACAAATACCATCACTCTGAGTGTCTACCTCTTTGTTCTTCTTGCCCCAGCTTTTATATTGAGCATGATGTCCTATGGTCTGGAACAGTCCTTTGGTCATTTGAGGTCAGCTGTCCCAGCCATGTCCTCTCCCAGCTTCTTGTGCACCCCCAGCCTACTCTCTGGTGGGGCGGTGTGAGGAGCAGAAAAGTTGTGAAGCATTAGCAGATGTGGAAGTTACAATTCTAGAATTTACTTTGTTCAGCTCAGCTTGACTAGTCAAATATCACTCAGGGCAGGAAGTAGGAGCAGAGTTGGAGAAGTGGAAAGTGTCCTTCAAGTTACAATTATTTCGTCCTGACCTTGGGTCAGTTAGGGCTGTTTTGGTCCTGAAATTATCTGAAACAGTTTCCAGTCCACTTCTGCTCATCCTGTGGTCACAGGATACCTTATTGGAAAGCCATGAAACTTGCCTCATCAGTACCTTATTTTTTCCAGTCCTATGAAATGCAACTGGAAAGAACTCCTGTTAATTTTCAAACTCAAAACCAGCAGGTTTAATTATATGAGAAAGTGGACAAATGGAAAGAGATGCAGTGGACAGCCACAGAAATGAATGACTGCCAGCGCCTTACCTTGAAATTATATTTAGAGGCATCCATTTCCAGAATGACTGTAGTTGCAAAAGTCATACAACAGTAGGCACTATTAAGTAGGGGAAGTGGAGCTACGACTTCAGAAAACATTATTCCAAAGAGCAGCATTACATCCCTATGACTAGGTGTTCTTGGAGGTGGGCCACTATGGATATGTGTAAAGAAATGTCAGAGAAGAATCACAGAATCACAGAATCACAGAATGTTAGGGATTGGAAGGGACCTCGAAAGATCATCTAGTCCAATCCCCCTGCCAGAGCAGGGGGAATAAACTATGTAGTATCTGAGAGGAAAGGCTAAGAAGAGCTGGAAATGATCTGACGTGTTTGAAACTTTGTCTCAGACTGCATTGATGCTAATCAGAAATTTATACTCACACCTTTATGCTGATTTCTTAAATATTTTAGTATGTTACCATCATAGTCAAAGTGGGAAACCTATTTTTAACATGATGATGCCTTACAGCTCAGTTATTAGCAACACTTACCATCTGGTTAGATGGTTATAGTCCAAAGGTAGAAATTATGAGTCATTAAATTTTTGATGAAAGCCCTTACCTATACTGAGCACTGTTTTGTATCCATGTTGGTGTTACATTCATTGTTATGCTAGTTGCAGTGGTGCTGTAATTTGTATTAGTATAAGTCCAGCAATGCAAAGCTATATGTGTCATTTTTGTGTTTGTTCACAGGTGATCTATTACCTAAAAAGGGAATCATAGTGTTTTTATCTATGTCCAATACTTTTTATGAAGCAGAGAGAGTGCAGTTATAGATTATTGTGAACTTCTATCCAATTCTGACAATGAAGAATGGAAGAAACCTTTCCTGTGTAAAATACCTTGTAATATCCTAACGTGAGTTGCAAAATAACTATTCTGGAAAACTTAAAATCTGTCATGTGTGAACATATAACCCTGAAAATTGGACTGGTTTTACTGATACATTTTAAATGCATTGAAACTTATTTATTTTTCACCTACACATCTTTGAAGACATCCTTAATGTGCTCTTGGAAAGGTATGGGTTATAGGAGAGAAGAAATAATAAATATATGTACTGCAGAATCTGCTCCGATAGGAGTTTTTGTCCCTGATATGATTACTGCATTTCTAGAGTAGGATGTTGCTGCTCTGTTGCTGTCTTTTGTTCACCGAGGGGAATTTAGTTCATAGTGGTTGGCAGTAACCCCATGAGTTGTTCCACAACATCCTCACGGCTAAACTGAGGAAGTGTGGACTGGATGATCGAGTAGTGAGGTGGACGGGGAACTGGCTGAAGGAAAGAAGCCAGAGAGTTGTGGTCGATGGGGCGGAGTCTAGTTGAAGGCCTGTATCTAGTGGAGTCCCTCAAGGGTCGGTACTGGGACCAGTATTATTCAATATATTCATCAACGACTTGGATGAGGAAATAGGGTGTGCTATCAGCAAGTTCGCTGATGACACCAAACTGGGAGGAGTGGCCGACATGCCAGAGGGCTGTGCTGCCATCCAGCGAGATCTGGACAGGCTGGAGAGTTGGGCAGGGAAAAAATTAATGAAATATAACAAGGGAAAATGTAGAGTCTTGCATCCGGGCAGGAACAACCCCAGGTTCCAGTATAAGTTGGGGAATGACCTGTTAGAGAGGGACCTGGGGGTCCTGGTGGACAGCAGGATGACATGAGCCAGCGCTGTGTTCCTTGTGGCCAGGAAGGCCAATGGCATCCTGGGGTGTATTAGAAGGGGGGTGGTTAGTAGGTCAAGAGAGGTTCTCCTTCCCCTCTACTCTGCCCTGGTGAGACCTCATCTGGAATATTGTGTCCAGTTCTGGGCCCCTCAGTTCAAGAAGGACAGGGAACTGCTGGAGAGAGTCCAGCGCAGAGCCACGAAGATGATTAAGGGAGTGGAGCATCTCCCTTATGAGGAAAGGCTGAGGGAGCTGGGTCTCTTTAGCTTGGAGAAGAGGAGACTGAGGGGTGACCCCATTAATGTTTATAAATATATAAAGGGTGGGTGTCACGAGGATGGAGCCAGGCTCTTCTTGGTGACAACCAATGACAGGACAAGGAGCAATGGGTGCAAACTGGAACACAGGAGGTTCCACTTAAATATGAGAGGAAACTCCACAGTGAGGGTGACAGAGCACTGGACCAGGCTGCCCAGGGAGGTTGTGGAGTCTCCTTCTCTGGAGACATTCAAAACCCGCCTGGACGCCTTCCTGTGTAGCCTCATCTAGGTGTTCCTGCTCTGGCAGGGGGATTGGACTAGATGGTCTTTCGAGGTCCCTTCCAATCTCTAACATTCTGTGATTGTGCGATTCTGTGTTATCAACATTACGCCTTTGAGTAATGGTTCACCAGCAAGACTCAGACAGTCACAATCTTGTCAAGTTTGAAAAGACTTGATCAGGGCGAGAACATGCCCATTATATTATAAAACACTCATTTTAGCTCATGCTTGGATCCCTTTATGGAACATTACCTGCTATGAGTAGACTTCATTTTATCTTCCCAGCTTTAACAACCTTAGGAGTCTGCCTCTTTGGCTGAAATGAGATTGTTACGATTGTGTGTGGGAAGAACCTAAGGGTATTGGAACAAACCAGCTAATGTTCATTTTAAAGAATCCTCCTTACTGTATTCAATATTAAGAAGTCCTCCCTACTTGATATGTGACATATGCCAGGAGCTGATGATATGCCACTTTCAGACAGCTGATTAGGTGTGTTTCCTCCTACTCCTCAAGTAGCCTGAGGTAGCTGTAAACCAGCTCCTAGTAATTGGTGAAGGTGGTGCTGACAGCATAAAATATTTAGAAAAAGAGTCGTGTTCGCACAGGTAGCAAAGCTTAAAAAATTGAGATTTTCAACGGTGTTATATCAATTCAATTTAGACAGAGCACTCCACATTCGTTCAAAGTACTTTTTCATACTAATTAGATAATCTTCAAAGGCTTAATTACCATTTTTAAATTACTTTTGTATCCTGGATAGATACTGAAATGCTAATATCTTCACAACCATATGCTTTGTAGATGGGGGCTGTGTTTTCTAATATTGCAAATACAAAATATAGGGCAGTATTTCTTACAGACATTAAAGAGTCAGAAGGAAAAACAGTTCAGCATGATTATGTCTGTGTCCACTCCAGTGTGATAGGATCTTGCTAAGCTTTGACAGCATTATTTGCACACACCTTAAGTGTTCAGAGAAGACATAAGAAAGAGGCAAAAATTTTGTTCAGGGGATGTGACTGCTCTTTCACAGTTTCAGTCACTGAAGAATGAACTGAAATCAGGAATAATAATACAAAACTTCTGTCTGTATGTGTGTGCTTTTTTTCTGAGAGGAGAAACAGCATCGTAAACTGTTGACTGTGGATCCAAAATATTTGAGGATCATTTCGCCTGTGTACTGAGCATGTGCAGCAAGGCTTGGCATTCTGTAGTCATTATCACTTAAAAGAATGAATCCTGTAGGCAATTGCTAACCTAAAGGTATGTAAATCTTTTCAGTTTTAGGTCAGTCTGCTCCTCTAACAAATGTAAGAGTGACTTGCAAAACACCTAATCAGAAACTACGGAGACTACTGACCTTGCAGCTTCAGACATTTTGAAGCCTGCACAATTAGTAGAGTCTTGTTTTAAGACACATCTCGAGACTGTTTGTTTAGGTGTCCTTTAGCTGAATGTTGCTCATTATACGCTAAAATGATTATGTAACCAATATGCAACTGTGTAACCAATTGGCTCCTTAGGACTGCCCTGAGTAGTGATAAGACTTTGTATAGAATGGCTGTTACTTTTCTTTCTGTTATACTGGCTTATTCCAGCATCCAGACCTGGGGAACTCTGTAATAAACAATATCTCATCTCTGTGTGCTAAAATTTGGCTTAATTGTGCACTAGGTGACAGAACCCTGGTTTTGGGACAACAATTCCACCCCCTGAGCTGAGAGATTCATTTATCTTAGTCACGACTGGCAACTTAGGGCTGGGTGTAGCTGTGGTGTAGCTGGACAGAAGGAAGGTGCAGCTGCAGTATTGCCCTTAGAGATGGAAGTGGAGGAAATTACAACCATTTTAGGCCCTCTGTCCTTTCCTGATAAATCTGGCTACAGGCTTATCCACAAGTGATATGTAGTTTTGCACCTATCAAGAGGAGAGGGCACAACAGTGAATAATTATATGTAGTTTAGGTAAAGTATAATATTTGTGCAGGACTTTATGTGCTTCTCTTCTTTTGGATCTTAGCACACAGAGGATGTATGTTTTAATGGGCACTTAATCTGAAATGATCTGTAAATGACGGTGCCGGTAGCCAGTGAAAAAAGTAGTTTACAGATTACCTGGTGATAGTTTTCACAGAATACTGATCTCTTCCTTTTAAGATGCCATTAGAATGATTTTTAACCCGAATTTTGGGCTAATCTATTATTATTATTATTATTATTATTATGTTTATGTTTATTTTTTAAATAGTCTGATTGGAACTACACTGTAGTTAGACAGTGATTTTTGAATACTGCAGCTGTTCATCCATTTTATTGACAGGTTTACAATAAGACTGAATGTGGACTGCATGTGTTTGTAGGAATGCCTCTCCAACAGCCACAACAAAATGAGATTTTGAAGTTTTAGCTGGTGGCATCCTCAGAGTTTCTTTCTGGTGACCATAACTCCTTCCTGGTTAATACACAGATATATGCAGTTTTGGTGAGATGTGCTTGTTGGTGGCAATTTCATTTCTAAGGCCCTTTTTTTTTTTTTTTTTTTTTTCCTCCAGATGGAAGAGGCAGTAGACTTTCCAAAGGAGAAGTCATAATCCAGCAGATCTGACCTATTCCTTTTAGGGTTTTGTCAGAGCCAGTTAGATCTTTATTGCTTTATTTGCACTGCTTAGCAATTTACTTAGCACGTAGGTTATCCTGACCTTAATTGAAAGTTCCTAGAAAAATTTCCAAATCAAAGGAAATAAGCATGAGAGAAAGGGGCTGAGCATATAGAATTCCTACACAAACAAACCAGAAAATTTAGTTCTCTAATCTTGCTTTTGGGGTCACAAATGGCCATATTACAGAATCACAGAGTGATTGGGTTTGGAAGGGACCTCTGGAGATCATCTAGTCCAACCCACCTGCTAAAGCAGGTTCACCCAGAGCAGATCACACAGGAACGTGTCCAAGTGGGTTTTGAATGTCTCCAGAGACGGAGACTCCACAACCTCTCTGGGCAGCCTGTTCCAGTGCTCTGGCACCCTGAAAGTAAAGAAGTTTCTCCTCATATTCAGATGGAACCTCCTATGGTTCAGTCTGTGCCCATTGCCCCTCATCCTATCATTGGGCACCACTGAAAGGAATCTGGTTCCATCCTCTTGACCTCCACCCTTAAGATATTTATAAACATTGATGAGATCCCGTCTCAGCCTTCTCTTCTCCAGGCTGAACAGACCCAGCTCTCTAGTCTCTCCTCATAAGAAAGATGCTCCAGACTCCTAATCATGTTTGTAGCTCTCCACTGGACTCCCTCAATTCCTTATCTATTTTAAGCAGGGGAGCCCAGAACATAGCCGCAGTACTCCAGATGCAACCTTGCCAGGGCAGGGCAGAGCAGAGCAGAGGGGGAGGATAACCTCCCTCGACCTGTTGGTCACATTCTTCTTAATGCACCCCAGGATGTCGTTGGCCTTCTTGGCTACAAGGGCACATTGCTGGGTCATGGTCAACCTGTCGTCTGCCGGGACTCCCAGGTCCTTCTTCACAGAGTTGCTTTCCAGCAGGTCCACCCCTAACCTGTTCTGGTTCCTGGGGTTATTCCTCCCCAGGTGCAGGACCCTACACTTGCTCGTGTTAAACTTCATCAGTTTCTTCTCTGTCCAGTCCTCCAACCTATCCAGGTGTCGCCGAATGGCAGCACAGCCTTATGGTGTGTCAGCCCTTCCTCCCAGTTTGGTATCATCAGCATACTTGCTGAGGGAATATATATTCCAATACTTTTATTTCCCAATGAGTATTACCTTACTCAGAAATTGTCATTGTTGGAGGTGGAGTAAGCAAACTCTTGAGATTAGTGAACATGATTAACTCCAGCAGGAAATGTATGCAAGTTCTAGGGAATTCAGCTGTTTCATTATTTTTGGCTACTTCGTGACCTATCCTAATTAAAAAATACATATTTATAAAATAGACTTTGCAAACTGAGAAATATTTATTTTTTGGCTGTCTAAAAAGAACTGTATCTAGTCCCCTTCAGTGTCAAATAAAAGTTATAGAACAGGAAGACCTGCGGGAATTGCCATTGCTACAAACTGTTGAAAAGAATGTCTTCTCCCTGGAAATACCTTCTGCTGAATAAAGACTTTTTAACGAAATTTCACTTGCTTTAGCAGAGGCTGCGGTGACATATCATGATACTGTGCCTACTGCTTGGTGTACCTGTGTGCAAGAGCTGTACCTTGTCTGGTTTGCCTGGGGACCATTCTGTTCAGAGCTGTCAGGTAAGCAGAAGGCTGGGGATAGGACAGGGAATAGTGGCTTGTGATTCTTGAGTAGGCAGGGGGAAGGGGAAGGAGGAGGGCAGCATGCAACATGCTGCAACAGATGTAGCCCGTCACAGGAGATTTTGCTGCAAGGTGGCAGAAGCTTATGCAAATAATGGAAATACTGAGTGGAAAAATAAATGCTCATGTTGAAGCTCTCAACAGACTCTTTGCAATACGCAGTTTTTCCATAAATTATTGCATACTTCCTAAAAGAGTCTTCCTGAGTACATGAAATGACAGAGGGTTTTTGGCTGTTTTTTTTCTTGTGCTCCAAAGATTTCCTAAGAGAGTCTACGTAGACTTTTTGCTGAGCTCACATCAGCATTTTTTGTTAATTGTTCCTGATGCTTCTCCATATTGTGAACTTTTTAGCAGAAAAGTAGCAGCAGATTGCCTTCCCTAGAGAGGAACAAAAAAGTCTGTTGATGTGATCTGAAAGAGAAAGGGGAGAAAATACTACTTAAAATAAACATTTTCATTTCAGCGCATACAGAATGAGCAGTTAAATGACATCAAAGAACTTAACAATTGAATGAGAAGCCATGTTTCTTTCAGAGTTTCTCCTCTTGTCTGGATTTTTGCTGAAACTGGATTATTACTATAAAATTACTTACCAGAGAATCTACTTTTGCAGTGATACTGACGAATGAACTCTGTTCTGCATTGGTTAGGACAGTGACAGGCTATGACTCTTATAAAACTTAGGTTGGTAGCTTCTCTCAATCTGTGCTCACCTGTTGTATCTGTTACAACGAGGTATCATAAGGGTTGTCAAGCAGGTTCTCTTCCTTGTGACATCTCTGTTCTCTGTCAAGCATAGTGGAATTGCTGGACACATTTAAACTACAAAAAGTAATGGTCATATATTCAGAAGGAAAGAGAAAATAGGGCTAGAATTGTTCTAAGGCCTGAAGGAGGCTCATAAAATAGTTTCTACAAAGCTGCTAAAAGTCTATACCTGCTAACCATTCTGGTATTGATTCATAAAACTGACATTTTGTATATTTGGACCACACCAGGTTATGTACGCGTTAGGAAAACAACCAAACAATTAGAACTAGGTAGCTGATTGGGTTGCTTCAGCTGAAAGCTGACTGTGGGATGGAAGTGACCTTTTCACATCTGGGACCAAAAAGAGCAAAACCAAAAGAAAAGCAGCCTCCTTATGACACTTTTTGATAAAATACATGTAGATATCATGGCCAGAATTCAGGCCTCTGTATATAACATTTGTGAAGATTGCTACTTAAGTTTCAGACAGATGTGGGATTTTGGCCTCCCCTCACCTCTGCCTCCTTTCTTACTGTCTTGAGCTATGGCAAGGTCTGACAACACGAGGTGGAGTTTTTGGGTCCTTTTCCACAGTGCTTATTTATCGAGAGCCTCCTGATCTGTGGTTTTTGGTATCAATTCTGTGGGCAGCCAAATGCTTTATTGAACCTAATCCTCCAGTACATGCTCCAGCTGTGGCAGGAGACCGTGCGATGTGGACTACTGTGCAGATAAACCCCACTGCTGGATGCAAAACGAAATGCCTAGACCCAGGGCTGGGGATGTAGAATACTATTATGATTTCATTTCACTTATACCATGTGGTTAATTTGAAGTGATTTTCCTTCTCAGTCTGCTGGGCTGGAGTGCTTCTGCAGCTTTCCTTCTGAACTTATTTTGTGGATAAATTAAGAATTTTCCAGTACAGTCTTGTGAAACCTCTCATGACATTTGCATGTATTTTTCATTTGTCTAGGAATCTCCCTGTGATAGGGTGAGTTGTACTATTTTACTCTGATGTGCCAATTTGCTAATTATTATGCCCCAAGAACAATTTTTCATCATCATGTTGTCAACTTTCATTTTTATGCCAATGATACAGTTATGAGTGTCTTTGAAACGTGACATCCCTGGGTCTTTTTTTGTCTGGCAGGCATTAAATCATTAATGTTTCAAAATCAGATAGCTCTGAACACTGGCAAAATGTAGCTGCTAGTTGACTAGTTTCTTAAATTTACTGAAAAATACTAGTCCTTTTTTTCTAACCTTTGATGACTTCCAGTTCTACTTCAAAGGTGTATTTGGTGGTTACGTTTAATTGAGAATTGTTTCTCATGGTTTTATATGTATTAGGATCAGCCTTTTATCATGGAAATCTTGCTAGATTGTAGGTATTTCCATTTTGAGACAGAGGCACTTTTCACTCCTGATATATATTTCAGATTAGATTATTGGAATTCTTTATTTGTAGCTTTTCCAGAACTTTAAATACTCTGGGTGCAAAAGTGTCCCTAATCTTTTTTTTTAGCTGTTTTGCACCTGCAGGGCCTTTTAAAAACTCTTCCAAGTATTAACACTTGCTGATGATAAACAGTTTTCTCTTCTTAAAGCTCTAAGTATAAAATTGACTGCCTTATTCCATTATGATAGTCACAATTGTTTTAAAAAGTTACCTTTCTCTGTTTACAAAAATATTTTAGTTAGGCTGGTTATTTGCAGAAGACAGACAAGAAGTGGAAGGCTACTCTCTACACTCGAATAATCAGGAAGCACCTGCTAGGAATAAGTATCAGTAGAAATATTACAACAATCAGATATTCATGTCCTATGAGGTCCACAGAGAAGCTCTCAGCTTTTTGATTAAACTGAAATGCAACATTTCTGCTTTTTTTTTATACTAGTTCTCATCCATTTTTTCCCTTTGTCTTCTCCTGAAAACCTCAACTTCCTTGTACCCTAGTAACTATTTAATGCATGCCTCTATTCCTACCAACCAATTTCGTCTCCTCATGTGACTCCTGGTGTTTGTTATCTTTTTGATTAGACCTTCTTAGTTTCTTTTCAGTCTGATAGGACTTTTTTTTTTTTCTCCCTGTGGCTAGTGTACTTACTCTTGACATTTGCTCCTCAGGTCATAGTTTTTATCTTCGGGCAAGTATAAACAGAACCTTTTCAATAGAGCTTACTTTGAGACAACTTGCCATCAGCAGTGAGCAATATGGAAGTAAACTGAAAGGCAATGATGCCAAAGTTCAAAGTTTGGTTTTGGCAAATGCTGTAGAAATATGAGCTCATGGCTTCAATTAGTGAGAAAACCTCTGTCTGGCCTCCAACTCGCAGAAGTTTCTCTCTTTCTTCTGTGACACATGTTAGAGTGAGTTTTAAATCAGTTTTCAAGTGAGGCCTGACAGTCTGTCATTCCTACAGGACAATGCAATACGGTAGTCTTTAAATGGTAAACGTAAAATATGAAATCCTGGCTGTGTTGAAATGAATAACAGGAATTTCCATTGACTTCGCCAGAAGACTGCATGGGGATTATTGTACCTTCTGCCTTTAGGGAATGCAAAACTGGATTCTGGAATAAAGAGAAAACACTTGTATACATTGTATGCCTTTCAGACCCTTGAAAAGCTGGAGCTTACTGATGTTCTTTTAATTACTGGATGATGTTGTACAGTAGTGTGAATCTGAGGTACTTGTAGCCCTGCTGGGAAAGATGCTCAGCCAGCTGAAACTGATTTGTATTGCAGTTTGAAAAGGCAGCATCAGAGCCAGCCTGGCTGTTGTTAAATCGCTTTCTAAAGCTACTATTGTAAGTAGCTGGCTGTTCAGCTACTGAAGAATCAGTCTGTAACCAGGGATTCGCTTTTATTTTCCTGAAACTGGTTCAGACAAAGCTCTGTGATTTCCCTGGAGAAGTCCTTTATGTTCATATTGTTCGCTCCAGGTGCTCGGCCACAGCAGTACACCTTACTTCCTCACAACAATTTACTATACATGTCAGCATTGGCTTTGTAGCTGTGACTGAGATAATTTGTTCTTTCTCATGAAAAGAAACTTGAGAATCAAGGATGGTGGAGAGAATCTCATATTACACTCCAACTAAAACCCATAGGGAGAGGTTAATATTATACAAGACTGTTTAATTCTGATTAAAAAAAAATCTGTATCGATTGTAATTTTTCCCCCACAACAGCATCTGTGAGCTATCTCACAGAAACAGTGTGATTCTCACAGCAAAGAAGAGGAGAAGATGGATTACTTCTCTTTGTTACCAGCTTCTGTGATTCTCACTGTCTCCAGCAATAATAATGATGGTAATGCTGGTGACAACCCCTAAGCTTTGAAAAGAGGCAGCCATGCTTCTATATACAACATGGTGACAGCATCGAAGTAAAACATTTTCCTCATGTTCAGATGGGATGTTATGGACAATCTCTTTCTTGTCACTTCTCTTTCCTGGTCATTAATGGAGTTTTGACGCTTGCTTTTTTCATAAGGGAGGAAATATCTAAATATAACTGAGGATATCTGCTTGAGTGCGGAAACTTGGACACATAAAAGAGAGTTCTGCCTTTACAGAAGAGGGGTTTTGACTGTTCCCAGCTTGTTTAAATTTATTTTATCATGATAATAACAATGCCAATAGAGGTTGTTGAGAATCAGTACTTCTGGCTATTTGAGTGGGGGATACACATATATGCATTTACACATAAGTCCAAATTTTCTCCACATAATAAATAAGGAGAAAACTTGTATTAGAACCTACCGCTCCCAAGTGGGTCCACTAAGAGCCAAATTACTCCAGCACTTTTCAGTTTTTGTGGCAAGCAGCCTGAAAGCTGGTTCTGGGCATGGTAACCATGGACACCAGGATTCCATCTTCGTTGGCCCTGAGGCAGTCCAGCTGGGCTATCGCCTGTGGCTTTTGAGGTCCTGAAGTACCCAAATTAGTCCCTCTTGTCATCTCTGATGGTCTGTGGTGACTTCATCATGAGTCCCGTGGAAAATGGCACAGAACGATGCTTAACCTGAAATATTTTCGTTCAGGTTTGGGCTCAACAAAGTAACGTTTTCTGATCAGGTTTTAAGTGGATCTGAGTCTTAGCATTTAAGCACTACATTTCCTGAAGACTGAATTTTTGTGAAAATAATTTAACAATATCTTCAAGAAACCTGCTGCATATTCTTTGAAAGGTTTTGTTCACCATGTATGTGCAGTCTAAAATTGAGAATAAAACTTTAAATAGCTGTAGGCCCTCTAGTGGTGTTCCTGAAGTTACAGGTTTAGAAAACTGCAAGACGAAAATGTACCTAGTTTATGTAATTTGCTCGTCATACCTGGTAGCATGCAGTTATTTGGACTCCATTGTCCTCTGATTATTCATATTATGGAAAAAGAACATGGTTAGTATCATTTGTGCAGACCATACATCCTTCTACAAATGTTAGCTTTATTTCTAATTTTTATTACCAATACTATTAAGTTCATAGCTCATTTATCTGAACCTGGTTGTGCTGATGTTCTCTAAATACAAAACATAAAAACCCCTCTGCTCCAAAGATCTTGCATTCTAACTGTAAGACAAATGTTGGTCAGTCGTTCTAGTCCATCAACACTCAGCAGCCATAGCTTAATGATTTTTCACAGCCAGAAATAAACTGTCACCATTGCTGAAAGAAAAAGTCTCACATCCTGTTGTGCATCATCAGTGTTAGTGCTCTGCCATCATCCTTCTTGTACAAGGACAGTGGACTGGACAAGGAACTGTTGCAGCTTGAAAAAACCAAAACCATAATCTTAGTATAATTTTCTATAGTACACACATCTGCATAAAGGAAGTATATTGACCGATTAACAAATTAACAGTTTAAAAACTACTCAAAAATGTTGGTGAGTGCTAATTGGACCTGCATCATAGTTAACTTCCGTTTATGCTACTTTCTTATGAGATGTATGCTTGCAAGCATTCTTTTGTGCAGAGATATAATAACAGACTGCTTTTCTGGCAAAGAATGATGATGTAATTAACCCTGCAGTAGCACTTTTCCATTTGATCACCTACACGAAGAATACCTTTCTTCCTAAAATACTTTTTTTTCCCCCCGATTCTGTTTGCTTTGTCTCACCTCAAAAGAGTTGCTGTCAAAGGAGAGTGCAAGAATGCTGGCTGTAGAAGAAAATTTCATTATACAAGCATGGTTCAGAGTTTCTACATAGTGACAGCAGATTAACAGTGTGTGGTGTGAAAAATGAATGCAGCTTCTTTTTCAGGATGAATAACTGCAAGTTATTGTAGATCTGTGGATGAAACATTCAGATAAAATCAGCATTTGTACTGTTCTGCCTCCCTCCTTCCAGTTTGCTTGTTCATTTTTTACTGTATATTTTCAAAATTCCCATTTTCCAATATTCTGGAGAAGATGGTAGAAGTGTATAAAATCACAAGAGGCATAGATATTTGAACAGGGAACAGGGTTCATTGGCTTTTTTATACAGGACGTGGAGAGGATGAAATCGTAACTGCAAGTGGCAGGTTTAAGGCAAGCAAAAACTGATACTTCAGACAGTACATTGTAAAGCCATAAAAGCTTATTGTCCCAGGATTTTGGGAATATTAAAGGGCTCAAAAATTGGTTAGATATGTTTATGAAAATGAAATCTATGAAAGCTGTTGCCTGTGGCTCAGAAAGTCTGGAAGCCACAAATCGTACGAATCAGAGAAAAATATTGTAAAGAACTCTTTTTGTATGCTGATTCTGTCCTTACATTCCTGTGTACATCTGCTACTGCCTGCTGTCAGACCCAGGATGCTGGGGTAGATGGACTTGGAATGCTGTTCTTGCATCCTCAGAGAAAGATAGGTTTTGTCTGTTATATTTCAGTTTTTATTTCTTTCAGATCCCTGCTTCCAGATGAGACTCAAACCACAAGCACTAGGTTATCCACTAAGGATTTCTTAATGTCATTTCCATCATAGCTGAAACCAGAAGGAAGCACACATTTCAAGGAAAAGTCTTGCTGAATTTTTTCAGACCAAATTAAAACAACCAGCTTCCTCCCCAGCTCCCTGGCCTTCTGGAAACAGCAAACCACTGAACAAAGACAAACACCTTCTCATTGGTCCTTAAAGATTTAAGCTTTTCCCTGAATGAAGATAATGGATCTTCCTTAGACAGGATATATTTGAGTATTTTGGCGGGCTGCAGGCTTGCTTCGGGTAAATGCAGATTGGACTATCGGTGTTCTTCTTGCTTTCAGTAAAAATGTTTTGTGCTAAGCACAGTTCTCCACTTCAGCGTCCTTGTGAAGTATTATCTTTATACTTCTGTAAAGAATCAGTATTGTTTTAGGTGTCATAGCCTGATAATATTGTGCCATTCTTTTTTCTTCAGGTCTCATAGGCTTTTACCTTCCCCTCTCCTTTTAAAAAAGACATGCCTTGTTTTTGTTATCAGATTTTATAAGCAAATCGGGAATATTAGGTCCTGTTATTGCAGGAATGCTATTTGTGTGAAAGCTGCTGAATCTTCATAAAACAGGGTTATGGTCCTTTATGATAATACTTTTCTCAGAACTTGTCAAATAGTCGAGTTATACGAGTTATAATAATAACAAATGCATGATTTTCAAGCAGTCTGACTAAACTCCCTTGCTTCGATAGCTGCCAAGGTTTCATTTTTTGGTGTTTGAGATGCACAACCTCTCTATTTGTATGAAGAACAGATAATTTAAAATTGCCTTTTTTTTTTCCCCCACATGCTGACCATGTGAACTGTTGAAAGGAACATTTTTGGTTCCTGGTTCTTCACAGCTTTATGGCATAGTCTTGAAGAAATGCTTTAGTCTTTCTGTGCCTCAGTTCCCATCTGGATAGTAAAGTTTTTTGATGATAAACTCCTTAATGACAGGAGATGCCATGCATGCTGTGCATTCAGGCACAGAAACACGTTTGTTTTCACCTCTTGTTGCAGGCTGCCGTTTTTAGTATCTGAATTCCTCTCTCCATAAGTTCTTTAAATGCATTTTTTTCTAGGGGCAGGAGGAGTACCTGGTAGCAAAATGAATATCTGATGTCAAGTGGCTCTGTTCATAGGGAATCATTATTCCTGAATGTATTTGTGTTCCTTTTTGAAAATTCCCTGTAGACTAAGTAGTTATTTTTTCCTGAAGGATTTCTTAAATGACATTAACTAAAGCAACTCTTTTGTGAGTTTTTCCTCTGTAGTAAGAATTGCTACTCCTAGTATGGATCAGGTCCAGTATCTTCTGGATTTATGGGATTGTTTTTTATTTAGTCGGAGAGATATGCATTATGTCCCTCCTCCAGCATACTCTTGAGAAAAAAAAATGGCATGCCTTCCTTTATCTTGAAATCCATGTTTTCATTTGAACTTACTGAGAGAATATGTAGTGTTTCAGGCAGATTTTCAAACATAGGTGTATATAAAAGCTGTAGGCATCTACATGTCACCTTACTGTAAATATGGAGGCTAGTGCATTCCATATTCATTGTAGTTAGAGCATATCTGCACATACACTCTAAGTTTTTTCATAAAATGAGTAGATCTTCTCCTGCAGTGTTTGGGAATGGGTTACTGCAGGGGTGGCAGCGTCCTGTCCACATGGATAGGATGTTATTGGTTGGTCAGTCAGTAGCTCAGATTCTGTGCAGTGTTCAGCGGAACAGAATCTGATCCACTTGATCCTAGGTAACAAACGGCAGTAGCATGCAGAAGTCGTCACAGCACAAACTGGTATGAGGAGGAGTCCCAAAATACCACATTTCTAGGTCTTTCTTACATGACCGTTCCTGAAACCATACAGGCATTTTGCTTCCTAGGTAAACCATGAAAACCATTTCTAACCATGCTTGTTATTTTGTTTCTCTGGGGATCTTAGGCCATTTCTTTGGTGCCCACAATTCAAAAATAACATGAAAAGAAGAACTGTAATGATGAAACTCAGTGATGGTTTTGATTTTGAAAATGTTTTAAAAGCACTAATGAAAGTAAAATCTTTATATTAATTTAGCACAGAGAGGAGGGTGAAAAGCCAGCAACATCAAAAGCTAAGAAACAGCTGAATGAGAATGGAAAACACTTGAAGAACTAAGGATTAGACAACTAGCTTTTTATTGCCTGTGAAAGTATTTCATTTGGTATTTATGAGAACAGTTTAAATGGTCCCTTCACCACATGGAGGGTTTATAAGGGCAAAGGAAGAAGAGAAAAGGAAGGAGCAAGAGTTTTAGAAAAAGTAGTCAGTAAAGTACAGTATTATATTCCTCCTGCTGAGATAAGTAGTTGTCAGATTAAGGGGGTGTTAGTGAAATAACAAGAACACCTCCTTTACTGTACATGACCATGAAGACTACTTTATTGTTACTGTGCTGTCCAACAGCTTACACAAACCATTAATTAAGGGTTAAACACTTTAGAGGGCTGTATTTCTACCTCATGACTATCTTGATGATAGGGGGAGCTGTGGTGTGCCTGCCTCGAATAGGAAGAGATCTGATTCTTGCTTTCTTGAACTTAGACCCTTTGCCTCCTGTGACAGCTGAACGAGTCACTTATATTAACTCCTCCAAACTCCTAAGTGTCTGCTCCACTGGGGAGCTGGGGCCATGATAAGAACAGATCTTAGATCTTCATATGGCAAGGCGTCTAGTCATAGTGAAAAGAATTTCTTGATAATTGCACATTGGGGATCTCAGCTCTCCATTGTTGAATCTGTGGCAAAACCTATTTCTGCTTTGAGTAGTAATTTTTAAGGATGTTTTGAAAGCTAAACTATTTTGCACTGTGATATATTTCTTAATGCTTACAAAAGTCAGAAAGTGTAGCCTGCTTTCTCCAACTTTTTTGGTATTTTGGTTTTAACTATTTAAGCAGTTAAAAATTCAAATAAAAAATACTTGGTTTCTCCTTTTGGGTTTTAAATGGTGAGAGATTTTACAGGACTACACTGTTCTCAGTAGAATTTTTAAATAATCAGTGAATTAATTGATCAAGGAATCAATGAATTGATGAATTTACATTTAACTATGTGATTGTAAATTTTTGATTACTGTCTTTTTTGTTTTGTCCTTTGGTTTGAGTATGCCAGAGATCTTATGCCATACTACTGACTCTCCAAAAGGAAGGTTGGAGTTGATATGCCTGAGATCTCAAAAGAAAAACTAAAGGAAAAAAAGGAAAAAAACCAGTTCTCACCTTTTTATCTATCTTTTAGGAAAAAGCATAACCACATATCTCAAAAACTCCAAATTTATGGGTTAATATATAACTTAAGGATAGATGGCAACCATTCAGTTCCTCTCACTATAAAATCCCAACATGATAGCGTTATCTCATTAAATGACTTTAACTGACATTGAGAAGTAGAGCCCTAATATAGAAACAACTGACTCACTTCAATTGAGCCACTGAAAGATGAACCTTTTCTTTGACCTTCTCAGCTGAAGTTTTATTCATAGATGAGTGTAAAACATCCCCATCTCCATAAATCTGAACTTGCACTGTAACTAGTGTTGTCTTCTGACTAGTTTGGTAGTAGCTGCAAGACAATTCTTGGCTACTATTTGTCATGAAGACTCTCACAGGAGTGCAGAATTTCATAGGCAATACTTGTTTTGCCAAATTTCACAACAATCTTTTGCTATAAAATATTAAAATGTACCTGAAGACTTTTCATTTACATTATATTCAGAGATACAACAACTGAACCAAATATTTTGGAAATAGTGTCCAGGCCATTTTCTAACACATATTCACTAGTTTTTCTGCAGGATCACTCATGCAAACTCTTTAGTCTGTAGGCACTGATGTCTTTGTTCTTTAACGTTGCTAGCCATACATTAATGTTGTTCATAATCTTTTGCAAAGCTTGTTGGAATTCCTTTTTCATAGTTTTTTTTTTGTTTGTGTTTATTGTTGTTAATTGCTTCATCCAGTTGAACTCCTAAGTAAAGTCCATCGACATCATTTGGCTTAACAATTACCTTTAGCTAAACTTTGTTTTTAATTAATAGTAATAATAATAAATTCAGCCCTGCTTTGTTTGTTAGTGCTGTACTGGCAAAATTGAGTTTACTTCTAATTATATTTGTGTTAACAGCTGTATGTAAGCTAATGCATACATAATGTGTTCACAAAATATTTTTGCATATAGGATGCCAGTGCTCTTTTTTTTTTTTGGTGCCATTTGAGTAGATTGTCATCTGAGTAATGTGGAATTGTTTATGAACTGAAGGACCTCAAAGGAAGAAAACTGCTTCTGTCAGTTAATCAAGGACTAAAATTAATTCATTGATAGCTGAGAGCTGTTTGGCTAATGATAATGATGTATAATATAACCCTACAGAAAGCCAGGATTGCGCCTTATGGGGAAAGGTTTGCCTAGTCTGGTTGCTTTAGTGCAATCATGACACCCAGTTGCTAGCATTTTGCTCAGGGTTCATGTTAACAAAGTCACACAGGGTGCCCCGGGCTGGACTGTGAGTTCCAGATGCACCTATTTCTTAAAATTGATCAAATTTTATAAGATTCCTTGATTAACATTAACCTGAGTTTCAAGTTCTCACTATAGACACCAGATCACAGTTTAAATCTTCATAGTCCACGTGTCATATAATCTATAAAGTATTTGTATGTACTAGTGGTGTGGTTTTTTTTTTTTTCAGATATGAGGACGTGTTGTATTCAGAACAAGGTGGAAGACTGTTCTTCTACCTAGGAGCTTCCATTTTAAGTACTAATACAGACTGCCAAAAATAATCGACCTATAATTTGTGTTAGAAAAATCCTTTCCATGACGTTGTGTTGTTACAGCAAACAGAGACGAAACAGTTCCAGTACGCTGGCTCAAAAAGAGTTAGCAAGTGCTTGTTAACAATGTCTAGAATCTGGAATAGTAGAACCATTACAATATCATAGCAACTTGTAATTGAAATAATTCTTTATAGTCCTAAGATAATGGACATTATTGAATGGCAGCATTTTTGGCAGTACATATTGATTATCACCTTATAGTCCTTGCTGGTAGTCATGTTCATTATGGTAAGGTTAGTCACTATGGAATGACTTTGCAAAAAGTGAATATTTAAGAGATAATGTTACACATTAAAATGCCAGATTAAATGCCATATCATCCTTGCTAACTCTTCTAGAGAGTCTGCCTGTGGTTATTTGGGGAACCTGTCCTTGAACAGAAAATCTTCAGATGTAGGAAGAGCTGCTTTACTACTTCAGACATAGCAAATTAGACTCTATGATGACCAACTTACATACTATTTTCTTAGCTATCAGCTCTTGGAAGTTCATAATTACGCTGTTGTGGAATCTAAATCAGATTTTCCTGTACATCATATTATTTATCTAAGCTCAATAAAACCCAGAGGAGTGAGGAGCTGCGTTGTTGTGAACTGGCATGGCCATTTTGACTTTAGTGAAGGTATGCTCATCTGTTTTGGGTGGGGTTTTGGACTTGGGAGTTGCTGCTCAATTCTTTGAAATCTCTTGCACATTTGTTTAGATATGAGATGGTGACCAAATACTATAATTTCAGATTTTGATGATTTTATACCCATTTTTCATTCATTGTTTCATCTTCCTTCCCATTAAAAGAAGTCTACCTGTTGAATGGGTTTGCAGTATTAAAAGCAGAGATTTTTCTTCAGCAAACGTGGTCAAATTTGTATGACTGTGTGTGGAGAAGCCTAAGAGTTACAAGCAAAGAACCCAGTATGATTTTGCAAAAGAAAACTTTGAAGGTGAAGTGGGATGCCGTTTATCTCAGCAAGTTAACCTAGCAACATCATAGACCTGAAGCACTTATTATTCTCCTGCAGCCATTATTTCCTGTTGAAATTACCTTGAATTCTGAAATGTGGAGTTAGGTGCAACCTATTCTAGAATATGGAATAATAGATTTGAGTCCTGCATTAGTGAAATCCAAAGAAACATAATCAGACCAGAATTCTAAGTGATATTGGATATTGTTGCAAAATTGCTATAGCACAGTCACACACTTCAGGTTTTTGCTCCCTGTCTTTTGGTGCTAAAACTGTTTGTGGGACCACACAGAAAGTCCTGTACTGTTGGCCACCATATGTAAGACCAGAGTTAATCTTCACCTGTGCTGCAATACATCAGACTTACTGCAGTCATGCCAGTCGTCTGTGTGGGGTACAGGAAGTCACATTGATGCCTTAGACTCACCACGGCTATGCCAATGTAATCAGCACTGGTCCTTTAATGAGGAAAGGAAAGGGTCAGTATTTCCTCGCTATTATCTATACATGGCATTGTCATAATAGTCTTTCATTCAAACAGTCTTAGCAGTACTTAAACAGTATCTACTTCAGTGATGGATCTAAGTTAAATTCACCCTGTGTATATATATATCAATGCTACATTGTCTGTGGAAATTGCCACTTAGAAGAGTTTTCTTATGTCAGTGTATGTTACCAGGTTACTCCCTATCTGGACCTCAATTTTTATCCCATCTCACTAGACTGAATTAAACTAGAGATTTCTAGATAATGCATGACCATGTTGTATATAGCATTGGACTGCAGTGTGTAGGAAAACCAAAATAAATTATGAATTGTTTGATTACTTGGATTTTTCTCTTTAGTCCCAGAAATTCATTCTGGAAGCAATGTTATTTTAACACAGATTTTGTGGTTTCATAATGCATTGAATTTGAGATATAGTTTTTCATTATCAATTGTGTTTACAATTTCTGGTCTTAATTTGCTCATAGCTAACTGTAGATAATGGCATGTAGCTCAGAGAGGGTTCAGTTAAAATGAAAGTTACTTTAATGTGTTGTGAGTTATTCAAGGAGATAAACATATCTAAATGTGGCTCTTTCCTCAAGAAAGATACAGTCAAAATGGAAATGAAAACTGGCAAAATGACAGTGAAGATAAAACCTCTGTTAACATTCATATTCTGAAAATGTGGAACATGCATTTCTGTAGCTGTAAATTTCATGGAGGGGATGACTGTTTAATTACAGGAATAAAAGATAAAAAAATCTGTTGTATTTTAGAGACAATACGTGTATAAAGCTCTTTTGCAGCTAATCTGAAGAGAAATTTATTGACAAATTCTCATATAGAGATCCGTTGGATACACAGAACATAGCAAAGTACTATTGTTAAACAAAACATTATTTTTGATTAGCCTACCATATTGGGACTTAGCTTAATTCTTATTTTCACATGAAACACAGGATTAACTTGGTGAATGTCTAACTTCTTTTCAACTGAACCATTCTTCACATGGAATTTGTGATTAGTAACCTTTCTGAAGACATCCTGGTTAGTAATTGGCATCTCATTATATACTTTCACCAAAGCCTTCATTACACCCTGTAATGATTCCTGAAAACCAGGTTAGGTATTTCTGCTGATTTTTGACAGACATGACAAAGACATTTCCCTTGGTTAAATTGGATGAACTTTCTTCATTGCTACAGTGAGATTTTTTTGTGATAGTCTCCAAGGATTTGCTTTGCTTGGGTTATTCTTTATTTTCTGCCTTGTGCCTAGATGTATCTGAAATCTTAATTTGGTTGTTATGCAATGGTACCTAACAATTCTATACAGGTTTGGAAGTGAAAAATAATACCAGTTGTCAACAGTCCTTATTCACGGTGGATATAGTTATGAATATTGTTGTATAGTTTATGTCTCCAGAAGCTTTGTTTTTCTATAAGAGTTGTTAGGTTCATTTGAAGAAACTTTGCTTGGTGTCTAGGTTCTGGTTAATGGTAGAAGCTTATTCATTAATGAATAGTCTGAAGTACAGTGAGTCAGCTGAGCATTCGTGAGGTTTCTAGCATCTGAACATTATCTGGATGTGGTGAGATGACCTTGGCCGGCTCCCAAAAGCGCCCACTCTGCTGCTCTATACCTCCCCCTCTTCAACAGGACAGGGGAAGAATATAGGATGGAAAAACTTGTGGGCTGAGATAAAGACAGAGAGATTACTTACCGGTTACCCTCAGACAACACAGTTTTGACTTGTGGAAAGTTGATTTAATTTTTGCCAATTAAAAATAGATTAGGATGGTGAGAAATAAAGACAAAACTAAACCCACTACTCCCCACACCCTCCTTCCCAGGCTTAACTTCACTCCTTCATTACTGGCTCACCTACCTCCTCCAACTGCTCCCTCAGTGGCACAGGAGGATGGGAAATGGGGTTTGGGTTTAGATTGTAATAGTTTCTCCAGTGCTTCTTCCTCCTTATGCTTTTTCCCTTGCTCCAACATGGATCTTCTTCATGGGCTACAGTCCTTTGAGAAAAAACAGCTCCAGTGTGGGCTCTCCATAGGCTGCAGGTTCCTTCAGGGCATATCCACTTGCTCCAGCATGTGGTCTTCCGTGGGCTGCAGTGTGGATATTTGCTCCAATGTGGTGGTCTCCACAGGCTTCAGGGACAACTTGCTCCCTCATGGTCTTCTCCACAGGCTGCTGGGTAATCTCTGCTCTAGTGTCTGGACCGCTTTCTCCCCTTTCCTCTTCACTGACCTTGGTGTCTGCAGGCTTATCTCTCTGACCTTTTTTGTCACACCTATCTCTCACAGCTGCTGTCCAGAATTTTTTCGCCCTTTCTTAAACATGTTATCACAGAGGCACCACCAGCTTCACGGGTTGACTCAGCTTTGGCCAGCAGTGGGTCCATTTTGGAGCTGTCTGCAACTGTCCCTTTCTGACATGGGGACAATCCTTGATCTTTTCTCACAGAGGCCACACCTGCAGCAACCCCACTGCCAACACCTTGCAACATAAACCCAATACACTGGAAGAATAAAATTACACTAGCAATGTACACTAGTAAACTCAGTACTCTAGCAAACAAAATTAATCTTAGTGTCTGGTAAAGAGCATGCTAAGGAATAGGCCTAAGATGAAGGAAAAGCTGTTATGTCTGATTTGATGAGGTGAAATGCGGAATAGAGCTGGAGTAGCAGTCAGGGAGGTTTAAAAAGCAGAAAATAAATCACCTGTAGCAACAGCAGGAAAAACAACAGAAGACTTTGAAAATAGAGTGAGATCAAGACTAGTCATGGTTGAAGGCAGCTGTAGGGCTCACGATTCACTGGAGAAGTCTGCCGCTAGGAAGTCTACTTGAGGGGATACAGTGTTCTGGAAGAAGACTACCTTAAACCCTAAAAAAAAAGGCAGAAAATAACATAGAAATGGTTTATCGTTTTGTCCATACGGGTATATTGCTTGTGTTGCTTAGAGAATGATAAGCCTGAGACTTTTTGCAGAACAGGTGTACTTCAGGGGTGCTTCTTTGTAAAAGTAAAACATGCAATTTTCTGTCTACTAGCCTAAAACTGGATAAAGCTGTACTTTAGTAACAATACAATGTAAATTTTTATGAATTTCTGAACTTGAACTTGGAAAGAGCTATTGAAACCCGTTAGAAAGAGTTGTTGACTTTTTGCTAGCTTGTGACCTAATTAAATTTTTAAAATAAATTTTTCTTTTTCTTTCTCTGTCTCAATAGGAATATGACAAAGGTGCCAAATAACCCTTTGGCTTATGGATTGAGCTGTACTTTTAAAAGCTGACTTGTACTTGCTCTCACTCATATTTTTGGACCTCAGTCACTCAAATATAACATCTGCCATTTTTGCGGATCAAAAGCTTTCTGTACCCTGAACTTTGTCTCTGTTGATTTTAATTGTTTTATGCTGCATTTTACAGTTCGTGCCTAGAACACAGATGGTAGATATTTACCATATATAAAAAATTATTATTATGCTGCTCACATCACATGCCAGGCAGCGCTGATGTAGTAAAGAAGGAATGCCTTGATCTGCATAAATTTGTTGCGTGCATTTTCAGTATCTCTTAATATATTTTTTCTCACCCTTTCTTCTTCTCTAGTTTTGTATCCTATTTTGTAATAACTCACCCTGGATTTTCACTTCTTCAGCTGCATATTAGCCTTTGATGAAATATGTGTTGCTTTTACTAGATGCTTCCGTTGCCAAAGCTACCCCATTTCAAGCAAACTGGGGTAGCTCAATTCTACGTTCCAGTATGTTTGGAGCAGACATATCCTGACAGATGTCATCTTGCAAGTACAAGTACTTTCAGAAGTAAAAATTCAGGCTTTACATAGTTTCAGAAAAGAGCTGTTGTCGTGTGTGCACTAACTCACTGGCTCATAGGCCCTATATATACAGTTCGAAGTCCTAATAAGAAAGCTGTGTGTGTTGAAGCCTGTATTCAGTATGTCTTATGTTTCCATGTATGTTATATCATATACTGCTGTTGTGTACAGGTCTGTTCCTACCTTTTTATTCTAGGGTGCATTGTATTGCTCCAGGACCTTTGAGCTTTGGTCCATAACACACCTTCCACCTTGAGTGCACGTTAGCAAACATCCTCTCTCATGGTAACACATTTTGAGGATATGCACATCTGTCCAGCCAGACACAGAGAGAGACCAAACTACTGTAAATGCAGTTGGCCGAATACCTCATCGTTAGTGGTTTACAGTAACTAAATGTATTAAGATGAGAAGGGAAAACAATAACAAAATTAAGTTCAGCCTATGGGTTCTTCTTCATAGAGCTCATTTCATTTGGAGATAGTATTTCCAAACAACTCTTGTTATACCTGTCTGCCAACCAGTGAGTCCTTTTGAATTCCACTTCTCCAAAAGTTATTGGTGCTGTAACATTATAGCATCGCCAGAGTTATTAAAGTTCTGCTCACCACCACAGTATAAGCCTTTGAAAAGCCACCCAGCACATGAAGTGTTCACTTCCACCGTTATTTTATTTGTAGGCTTTCTTTTTCAATGTACAGCTTTACGGATATTAAAAGTATATTTAATCTGTTCAGCTGGTTGTCTCTCGAGCTGCTGTTCCTATTTAGTGTTGCTACTTGGCTGAGTTTTAAAGCGTGCTTTGTTCATGAAGCAGGACCAAAGCATTATGGAGCTAATATGATGTTATAGGCAATAGAGACTCTTAATATGTGTTCACATTTTGGAAAGATTGTAACTTGGATAGATTCTCATGGCCTAATTATAAACTGTTACATGCTGTTCCATTGACTTGGTAGAATTCAGTTCACTAAAAGCAATTATACATGTGTAACTGAAATAGATTTTTTCCCCTTTTGTCCTGTTTCTGTTCTCAGTTACTTGTGCGTCCTTGTGCAGCCACACAAACTCAGAAGTAGTATTACTAAGTCTATTATATTTCAAGGGTGGCTACTGAATTTACAAACACAACTTGGTAGCTACATAAAACACACATATAAATACTTAATGTGTAATGTTATATGTTGGTACATTGGTTTCCTGGACATCCCTGGCTCTGTACCAGTTCCCATGATAAACAGAATTTTGCCTGTTAGTTCCACTGCCACGATACTACCTTAGCACCTTTCCACTAAATTGATTTTTTATGCTCTCATGTCAGGTCCTACAATATTATAATGAGGTTTAATGAGTGGGTGAGTGATAGCCAGGATGACTAACATTTGTCTTTGAGGTAAGACCCACATACACACATACCTATATATGCATACGGTAGTAAACATTTTTGCTTTAATGAAACCATACTCACAGCAAGAAAATGAAAATTTCTTAGAGTTTTTGATTTTGAGAAAAATGGACTGAGAAAAAATGAAGTGTTCCCAGGGTTCAGTGCAACTGTGCTTAATTAAAGTTTCAGCATTCAAATCTGAGCATTTTTAGGAAAAATACTCTATGTTAGGTAAAAATGAGTTTTCAAAAGTGAATTTCTTAGGTTTTGTGGGGTTTTGTCAAAATAATTCAGCAACAAATATGGGAAACATCTCAATTACTCCCTTCTCCTATGTTTTCCCTTAACTTACTTTTAATTACATTTATGTACAGCTGAAACAGCTGATCTAGGAAGGTGACTGTTTTATTGTTAGCAGTTGTCTGTGGCAGGCATCCTATTGTTTAGAAAGTGCATGTACAGAAACCTAACGTGTCTGGAGCCTACAGCTGTGATGGCTATTCAAATACTGAAGAGTGGGTTGAAAATTTTTACTCCCATCATGTGCTGAGAGTGATTCCTAAGTAACATGGATGTGTCTACGAGTAATACACTGCTTGAAATCATAAGCAGATCTGAAGTAAATGGATTAGCCTGGATGGCAATTGTTTTAGTATGGTTATGGCCGCAGTAGAACTTGAAATGTGTAACAAAACCCACCAAGAGAATAGGTATGAATTATCTAGCACCTTGCCATGATTTCTGCTGGGGCTGCTGTGCCGGGACTGCCCGAGCTGCCGCGTTTGGGTCTGTCTGCAGATCTGTGCCACTTCGGATCTGCCTGCGTCTGCTGTGGCCATGTACCTTCAGTGTAGTTAACTGTGCATGATAATCAGAGTTTATCATGAGTACATAGTTGACCTCTATGCTTTTCTCATTGTAAAGTCTTCTACTCTGCCCAGTTATATAATGAGATAATACACAATACTTACAAAAGATTCAGTAAGTGTTTGCTTTTCTTTTCACATGAATGGTGTTGATGGGCAGTCCTGTTCTGGTATGGAAACCTGTCTCTTACTTGAGTAAACATCTATCTTGATGTCCCTTAGATTATCAAAAGAAAACCCTTATACACTATGTGCTGTTCAGGCAACATATAATCTTATCACCTTATTCCAGTATTTTGGCAGAGCTATTTAGTTAACACCATTGCATTGAACAGATTTTTAGAGCTGTCTCTGATGCTGACAGAAAGTTGTCATTTTATCATGTAAGCGGTAGATAATAAGAAATGGCCGAAAAACCCCATAGAACAGAAAGTAGTGCTAACCAAAAAATACAAACCCAATATTCATTATTTAATGTTTCTTCAGTGATCACAGTTTTAACAACTCTACAGTGCTGCTACACATCACAAAAATCGGAGCAGGTACTTCATGAATTGTATTTTTAAAAAATCCAACATGTAGCCTATACAGCTTTGGTTGCACATGTTACGTGCACATGCACATAATCAGCAATCGCAGGCTTTAGGTGATTGCCACATTGTATATTCTTTATAGGGAAATTTAATCGACTTATGAAAGCGTTTGATTCTTATGGTTACACTTACAGTCTATTTTAATCTAAATCCTAATTGAAAAGCCAGTTTCATGCTTACATGTGTAAAGTAACTCTTTTAATAATAATTTATTTAAACATGGTTATTAGGAAATAAATTTTATACCTTAAAATAGATAAGAAAATCTTGGAAAAAACAGAAGTAAATAACGTTTCTAGAGAGAAACTCTTCACATATCAGCATGGCAACAGGAGTTTCATTATATATGATAACGTATGCATGTAATTTCTTTCAAGCCTTTAGAAATTTTCTGTCTATGATTTATCAAGTATTCATTGTCAGATTCTGCAATTTGCAGCACTGGCTGTGCTAATTTTTGTTTCATTTTCCCAGAGTAGAGTCCTTTGTGGAGGTTATTTTAGATTTAAATTGCAATGATTGAACTCGTAAGCAAATTTTATTTAAGGAATCTTGTTTTTCTTTTTCTTTGTCACCTTGTATTTATTTTTGTTTTAGTGCAATATTATCAAAAATTAGTATTGTATTTTATTATTGGATTATCAACAGCTTCTATAGGCTATAGGCTTCTATAGGCTTATATATTGCTTTTATAAATAAATAATTGTCATCGTATGGTATTTTTCTGTGAAAAAGATCAAGCAGATTCAGAAGTACTTTTATGTTCTTTCTTACTTAGATATGATTCACCGTATAACAATTCAGTGATTGAAATAAATCCAAAGAATAAAATAGCTCATTCTGCAGTCATTACTCATAAGATAGTCAATCTATATTATGTATAATTCTGCTAATTTGAATGAATTCATCCCTCAGAGACTACAGTGACAATTAATAGTTTGTTATTTATTTGATCAGTTGCATTACTTTGTTGTATTTTATATAGACTCTTATTTGCCCTCATTCTCCCATTAGTACCTTCCAGTAATTTGTTGAAATGCCTATTTGCTTCTTTTGGCATCCTCTTCTCTCCGTTCTGCTAAACATCCTGTTTTGAGAAGGCTCTTAATTTTGGTTATCTATTTATTTTTGTTTACAATGTATGTTGCCATATCAAAGCAATACAACTGGCATTTGTAGCACAATCTTTGTGGGATACCTCCACCAGTTGGATAAAATCTGTTGGGTGCAAATAGTCCTGTTTGCAGTAACTATGGAAGTCGTGACAGCTGTGAGCACTTTGCACCCTGAAAAGTGAAGCCTCAAAGATATAGCAGGGAGCAGTTAAAAAGGTAGTTGACCAGTATCTGCATGAGAGCATTTGTTTTAGTATCCTGAAAAGAAGTGAGTGAACACATGAACTTCTGCAGCAAATGTGCACGAAATAGACTGGCAGCTTGAAGTACTACCTCTAGCTTTTCAGCTGTTATAGTAAAATGCACGTTTTTTTATTATACATTTCACTTAAAGATCCTTTGCAGAAATGCCTGTGTAGGATGTCTGCAAATGCAAACTCAGAACAAATTATCTGACAAAAAAAAAGGCATAGCTTCCTCTGTCTTTGGGAAGTCTTTTCTTTCTGGGATTTACATCATGTGATGAAAGAAGTGAGGTACATCTTCCTACATCCCAAGATCTGTTAGTAGCTGCCTTTCACTTAGCTGTTCAAAAAGAGAAAACAAACAAAAACCAAACCACTGTGTACTCGGAAATATCTCTTGTAGTAATGATACAATACTTAGTTTAGTACTTTACTTAGGACAAAAGTATGCCTGAGTCACACTCCAAATAATATCAAAAAAATATTAATGGTCAAATGATCATGGTGTGCACTCTAGATTTGGAATGAATGCCTTAAGAGAAGACATTTCTCCTTTAAGAAATAGTTAATCAGGTGTGTTATCCTACTCACCTCTTCGTCACAATTTGTTGTTTCGTGTGATGGGACCAGGCATGTTGATCAACACTGATTTGAATAATAAATTAACTTCGCTATTGGAAAGATTCCTCCTTCTTTATTGCAGCCTGTCATCTACTCGCCATTTAAAAAAGGTGGCTTCTTATTTTTTGGGGACATGCAAGTAATTTTGATATGGTTAAAATGGAGAAAGTCAGGGTCAGGTACTCATGAAACCATTCAAATTTGATTGGAAGAAGCATTTTTATTGTGTGCACTTCATACTGCAGTGGTATAACTGAGACTCAAAATGTATGTATTTTTCCAAGTCACGGGGATCAGAAAAAGGAATGCAGATTTTGAATTTGGAAGGTGAATGAAAAACCATACATGTCATATTTCTTTCCCACTTTGCCCAAAGATATAACAAAAGTAAAGTAGTGTTCTCACAAAATGGTTTAATGAATAAAAGCATCTGAATTCCTATCTGATAACTATTTACAGATGGATGTACAAAGGCAATACTTCAAAATGTAAAAGATAATCAATGTGAATAAAAATTGGGCTTTGAATACTTTACTGCAATGTTATTACTTCCTCTGTGTGGTGTGTTTCCAATTTGGAAATATAAAAACTGAGCTGTGAGCAGGAAAAAAATATATCCTTCAACAGTGACTGCATTTGTTGAGAAGATCTAATGGTTTTATTTTCATGCTTAATGCCTGTGAAGTTCCACAGACCGTAATTTCTAAATCCATCAGGAATACCACTGCAGTACTGCTGCCCTCGAAACTATCTGTAACGGATTGCTTGCTTTTGATTTGTAGAGTGACATGGCAACCAGGATTAGCTTTCACCCCCCCCACTTCAAACATGTCTATATTTTAGACCCCATTAAAAAAATTAAAAGGGGAAGTCATAACTGTTAGATTAGGTCATGTTTTTGAATTCTGGACTCTAAGATCGCTGCACCCAGGCTGTTAAAACTAGAAGATTGATACTTAATGATGTTTCTTGCCCTTTGTTCCCCCTGTCTAAGCTATAAAGCAGATTTGACAAGCTCTTTTAAAAAGTGCTTGAAGAAAAGGAGAAGACAAATGAGAGAAGGGAGGGAGAAAATAGGTTCTTGAGAGAGGCTTTGGCATCTGAAGAGTTGGGGAATGACTTCTGAATTTGACAAGGCCGCAAAAATATCTTACAGTGCATATATGTTTTACACAAAAAAAGTATTCTTCTTTTGATTAAAAGATCAGATTTAGGTGCAGCCTAGGTTTCATACCTACCTCTATGCACAACTGCTTCTGTCAAAACACATTTTCTTTAGGTGGAATCTTTGAAATTAGTAAATACAGAATATAAGACATCATTTTAGACATGAGAAATGCTTAACGAAATGAGGAGCTCATCAGAAATAATTGTTTCTAAATTTAGAAACAGAGCAGTACTAAATAAGATTTGGAGGATTAGATTGCTTCTGTGTTTGATGCAGCATGTATTAGCATAATGTATTCCATTATGATGTTTAAACCTTGTTTTAAAAATGGTTGTTGTCCAGAGAAGAGCTAGGAAATGGATTAAGGAATTGTAAACAAATATTTTGTTGTGGGGATGTAAAGAAATCACATATGCAGCGTCTTCAGTTTCTTACAAAAGATGCGATGTAGTGGAAGATTTCAGTTTAGCAATGGAAGTTATAGTAAATCATATGGCTAGAATTTGAAAGGAGAAAAATTGAGAATAAACTAAATACAGAGTTGGATCTGAAATGGATATTAATTTAGGGACAGTTGTGATTTGCTTTATGCAGGTTAAAATTAATGATCACATCACGTTCCTTCTTGCCTTGGAATGTGTGTTTTGCAGTTGATTCTTCAATCTGCCTCAGGTTTTTATGCTGGCATATCTTCAGCAAAGGAGGCATTTCCTGGGAAGAAGGAAAATAAAAGGCAAAGAGGAGAGCAGAAGGTGTAGGTGAATAAATTAATCTATTGAAATGACCTTTTCTTTTGAGTGTGGCCAGGTGGAAGAATAGGCTAAATGAAAACTTTTCAAATGGAAAAACTTAGCTGTCTGAGCAATCTCTCTACCTATGCTGAAAAGGCTGCTATCTAAAAATGTTTAAATGCATTAATACATTCATTTTTTTCTGCCTTTCCATGTGTGAGGCAGCACAAACTCAAGTTTACTGGCAGCAGCACTTTATTCAGAGAACTTTAGATTTACTCAATTTTTTCCAAGATCTTAAATCTGAAAATCCTAGACTTTGTTCACCTGGATCTTGTTTAGTTTCTTCTTTTTGTTTTTTCAGGTCAGAAAATAGTTCTAAATTACTCAGTTCGATTTTGTGTTAATTCTAGACTCCTTAATCTTTTCACATGTCCCAAAGCAACTTAATATATCATTTGTAGGAAATATGCCAAATGTTCAAAATGTCGTAAAGATATAATTTTTCTCTGGGTTATCTGTCAGGCATGAAAATAAAATTTGATTGTCATCCAGTATAAAAAGTTAATCCAGTAGAAATAATCAGAGCAATGGGCTAACAGTGCAACATAATTGATTTACGTATATGCTTTTGTGAGTGTGTATTTGGCCTAGATGAATTTACATCCCATGGACTTGAAAAAACGAGATAACCTTTTCTATACCATTAGAGAGTCATTATTACACATCAGAAAATTAAAAGTTGCTTTCGTAGTTTTCAAGGGAATTTAGTAATGATCTTCTAAAAGGAGAAAAATCTCCATCCTTTTTATAGCTTTCAGTGCAATGTAAAACCTGGCCTACTTGAGTGGCATTTCAGTTTAGCAAAGAACAGTAAAACTGAAAATAATTTAGGCATGGAAATAAAAAGAATTTTCCATGTTCCTGGCTGCCTGGTCATTGGTTCCCTTTCTTGTTCAAGGTTATTTAATATATTAACACAAGAACCAGTAGGATGAATGAGATACTAGTAGTATCCCTACAGAGAGAAAAACCGCTGTGTGAGCTCCATCGTTATTAGATGACAGAAACTTCACACGTGAACGGTGACTTCTGAACAGCTCAAATATTGCAAAAATTATGATCAGAGTTCATCCAGGCCGGCACCAGAAATTCACTCCTTGGTTGAGTGGTCTCCTTACAGTTTTTTTGACATGGAATCAGATGGGAAATTCCCTTGCAGTTATGGCATTCTTAACAGTAACTTTGGTGTGATTTTCTGGTGTCTAGAGGAGGATGAGCTCACTTTGCATACTTAGTATGAATCAACTAAAACATCATTGAACAATTAAGCATAAACCTACTGGCGATGTGGCATCATTACTTCTGCAATTTTGTAATAATTATACCTAATTTAGGAACCACAAACAACAGCATTTCTTCAGTACCCAAAATCTGTTCCATGAACACTTGACAACTTTCTAATGATGCCCAGTCTACCTGGGGCCTCCTTTAATGGTGGTACTATAAATTGGCCAGCAGGTGCTGTTTTGTTTTGTTTTGTTTTGTTTTTCACCCAGGTTTCTGCGAAAATGATGTACAATTGGACAAGGACAAATTAGAATACATAGGGAAGGAAGTCTAGGCAGAGGAGACTGGAAGGAAGCTATGCACCCCAAACGCTGATTTACTTCTTCTGGAAACGTTCTCAGTGAAAGTTTGCAAGTAGTTTTTTACTGAAAGGTTTAAAGGGTTAGCCAAAGCTGAAGTTTTAAACTCCTATGTGAAGGCATTGCAGAAATATGTTGAGGGTTGAACCCTAGTGAGTGAATCATACCTTTCAATGCCTTTCGTTTAGAGATAAAACAAATGGAAAAAGCTCACAGGGTCTGTTTATTTTATATTTACAAATGGGATTGATCTTCTGTTTTCTCAGAGATGGCCTCAAATTGAGAAGCTCTTTTGATGTATGTTTTAAGAATTCCAGAGCTCATCTCTGCTTGTTTCAAATTTATTTTTCTGCTTCTACCAATCTTTTTGTTGGGAAAAAAAAAAGCTTTTCCCCTCTGGTCCTTAATGCAGACAAAGCCTTTTTAATAATTTTTTAAAATGTGAACCAGCTGCAGCATTAATGTTCTAAATGACAACTGCTGCAGCGGTGGCTTTATCATGCAGGTTGTTACAATGTGTTTAAATGGCATTAAGTGTGTTAAGATCCAACGGAGCAACAATGGCATGTTGGATCACAGAGTACTTCTAACCCCCCCAACCAGACCCTGCAAAAACCAAACACCCCTCCCCATCCCAGACCCCGAAATCCATACAGATTTATGGGACTGTCCCAGAGGTCCTGAATTAATAATACATAGCATGTGCACAAGAATGATATATGGAACAGGAATGGCTTATGTCTCTGTTAAATACTGCATTGTAAATGTTGTACCAATATATGTTTGTGAGACAGGTCCTATTTCTCTTGCTTTCCTGAATGCTGCTAATCTCTAGGGCAGATAAAGACTGTGGTAGCTTCTGAAGTTTTGGATTTAAGAACCCTGTAGTGTACTGCATAGTTTGAAAGGAAGCACTAAAGCACCATTAAATTTTAAAATATAGTTCAGAAGCATTATGTTCTCTTATACCCTGCAGTTCTTCATCCAAATGACTGAATTTCAGATTAAGGATCACAAAAAAACGAAGAACAAAACAAGTGCAAAGAACCCAGGACTGTGAGTGGGAGACAGGGATCATAGTGAGTCACTCTGTAATAGCTGAAAAGAGAAGTGACAGCTGCCTTATCACGAAGGCTGTTTAGAATTTAAAAGTGAGATTATACAGACAACACAGGAACAGTCTCCTTTCCACTCCATATTCAGCTCAGAGAGAGTCCTGTAAATGGGAGGAAATAATTTTGGGAGCGACTTCAATTTTTTCCATTCCTCTTCATTGCAGGTAGGATAAAAAAATGTAACTTCTTGAATGGTGAAATGAGTACAGAACAAATCATTTGAGGTTGACTTAATTTCAGTTTCGCCTCTTCAAAACCGTAATTGTTTATATTCTACAAAGTCACTTCAGATGGAAGGGCACTACGAAATGGGACAATTGTAATGTTTATTCCTAAAATGTCAAGATGGGATATTTTAACATTGCGGTAACATACATTTATTATTAAATGCTACTTACACCTCATTCTGCACTAAGGAGAATAAACACAGATCACTTGGAGAGCAAGGTAACCTGAAGAATGTCTTTACCAGGAGAGTATGAAAGACTAAACTGCCTGACTACTCAGTATCTTGAAGGTCATTCCTAAGTCAGTTGTCAGTTTCTGACTTGATTTGAATAGGGATTCTAAAGATGCCATTTCATCAAAGCTTTCATGTGTGGCAGAAATGGTTCAATGGGAAGTACTTGTATTTGAACAGGAGTTGCATTATTAATCAGCTACTGAAAACAGTAGGTTTTCGTAGCCTATTTTGGAGAAGCTGAGAAGACTTGAGAACCTTTGGCTCTCAGTTAACCTATCACACAGCAGGGAACCTGAAAACACAGGGAGCAGAAGGCTTTTGGTGCTGCGGAATGGGGCATGAAGGCATAAAAACCCTCTGCTTGAATAGGCTTGTAGACCCACATTCTAAAAACTGTCCAAAGCAGCTGAGTGAGTCTTTCTGGAGCCAAACAGTACAGGGGGCTGAGTCACAGTAGCCATTTGCTGGGTTTCCTTACAGAAAGGTGGATGAATTGAAATAATAGTTTTATTTCCTGGAGAATGTCAAGGAATGCAGCAAAACGTTGTGTATTTTTAGACAAAAGCAATTTCTTTTCTGTATGTAGAAGTGAAAATTCTGTTTTTCTTCTGATATTAGAACTGATTTTTTTTTTTTCCCAGAGTGTCATAACTTTCTGGTAATGTGGCAGCTTGACCAGTTCTGTCATTTGGTATCAGTCATCTAATGAATATCTTGATTCTGTGTTTGAGACCAACCTTCAAGAAAAGATGTTTCTGATGGCATAGGTAACAAGCTGAGATGTACAGAGGCAAGAAATGTAGAACAGAGAGACGTCTGTAACAGCAGCTTGTCATTTGTTCATAAGAAATATAGAAAGTGATAGTGTTTTACGCTAGTTCTTCACAGTCCATATTGAATGATACTTTGTGCTGAGCAAGAGCTGCTGGAAATTGGCTAGTAGATTTTTCTTGCTCAGTATGGCCAAATCTATTTTTGCTGAAGATCAATATGGGAAAGCAGTGCCAGCAGGCATTGAAGTGTAATAGATGGTAACAGTGAACCACCTTCAAGACTTGCAGTTAATGAAATAATGCGTACTGATATAAACCACTTAGTTCTCCTGAGCTCATCTACAAATTGTGACTGTGTAGCTTCTACAACAGGTTGTAAGTGTCTTTCTAATTACATTTTTATATTCTCATACTCTGTATCAGTTTAGCTTGAAATGCAATATATCCTTTGTTTTCCCTTTTCCACCCTATAAACTGTTCCCCCCACACTGCTGAAGTGCTGGGCTTTCTAGGAGAACTCAATTACCTGCAAAGGCAGATGTGCTAAATGGCAATGCAAGGATGATTTGTCGAAGCAGATGTGGAAGCTGACATCTGATACTACCTGTGGTGCTGTCAAGAGAGGAGCATTGTCAACAAGCTGTTAAAAATGACTTCTAATAGCTGAAAAAAGTAGATGAAACATGAAGAAAATACCAGTGTTCTTACTAATTGCCTAATTTAATTGGCACAGTTTTATTGATTTTTTTAATAGAACAAAATGAGATTTTAATATAATCTCACTGAGGTTCGTTCTAATTAGATATATTAATTTATTATGACTTTCTTGGTTAGAAGAACTCAAACAGCTCATTAATTTCTTTTGTATGAAGTTACTTTAGACAAAGTCCCAGAACCTTCTGGCTACATGTAAATTCTTGTACATATTGGTGGATACTTAGTTATGAACCTACAGAAGACTGTGGGAAGACCACATAATTTATTTTACTCATTCTGCTGAAATTCAAATTCTAAAATCAAGTAGAAGTGTTGAAAACTTCTGATATTTTGTAGGTATGATTCTGTAAGCTTCTCAGCCAGTGATACATCAGTAGCTTCAACCTCTTTGGTTGTTGCAATGAGAGTGGGACAGGGCTAACTAGATTTCTTTGCTTATGTAGCAGTGTAAAGGCCTAATCAGCTTCCTGTTTCATCTTGATTCTTGGTGACTGAAAAACCCAAATAGGAAGAGAAGATGTTAGTTAAATTTTGTTGGATGAGATGTTGAGGGACTTGCAATATAGTGTATTTTTGCTTTCAAGCAAGCTGCTTGAAATACGGTTTTGTACTCTTAACTTTGTTACTACAAGACATTTTGAATCAGGAGTAATCTTGAAGTTCTCTCTTATCTTGTAAATTGGATCATTTTCTTCCAGGGTTTATGCATTGACCACGTAGGCTTTATGGGACCGTGAGGGGTGGGGTTCATACAGATTCAAAGGGGCTGTTCTATTTTGAATCTTGAGAGGACTTTGCTGCCTGCTATTTGGTGTGAATTATGTTATGGTATGTACTGGTGAGGAAATGCAAAGTTTGGTAACAATAGACATTTTTGGATTCCCAGTTTAAAGTTAGAAATATCGTAGTGTTTTGTTATATTTTCATTCACCCTTAAAACTTTACACAGTGGCTAACCACCTCAAATTACAATTGCTAGACAACTCTTAATTTTGTTTTTTTTCTCTTGAAGAGGCATTGTTATACAATATTGCAAAATGCTACAAATGTCTCCATGACATTTCGTAAGTGAATTTGCTTCTTGTGGCAGTGAAATTTGAAAAGTACCTGTTTCGACCAGGAGTCACATTGATACCATGCCATGATACTTGAAAAGCCTAAAAAAGGTTTCCCTTCCCATTATCTATGAAAATAGAGCCATAAACTTTAGCTCCTAGGTTTCTTTGGTAGTAGCATGGTGTGAAGCATCCACAGTAGACCATCTTGTGGCAACGCAGAAGTACTTTTTCAAAGTTGTTTAATACAAAAGTCTAAAATACAAATGGTTCTATTTTGCAGTCTATCCTCAAACATTGCTCTAAATATAACACCGTTGTAATGAAACTGACAATAACCATATTTTTACAACAGTAACCCGCATCTTACCTGGAAAGTATGGGACTCAGATAACTCACATGATTAAAATTGCCCACACTCCTCTGATAATGAGACAAAGGAATTGTTGAAAGAGAACAGATGAGGAATAAACTTCTTTCTTCACTACAGTGGATAGAATGACACTGTCTGGATGTCAGTGGTATTATTTTTTTTTTTTTAACAGAAAAGTCGAGTTTTCTATATGTTAGAATTCTGTGGTTTCTACAGCTTTGTTCATTTAGCAACACACATAAAGTGGCATTTTTACTGCCTTTTAGTCTTTTTTGAACAGAGACAAATGGCTTAAACAGAATTTTGTGTTCAGGTATGTAATTGTTCAGAAACAATGTATTTCTCTTGAAGTTTAATGCAACAGAGGCATAGGCAAGGAGTCAGGTGTCTCCACTTAAATACCTGCTGTGTAATGCAATTTCTGGAAATGGGAAGAGGATTGAGAAACAGGAGACAATTAACTTAGTGTTAATGCTAGTTCTCCATGTTCACCTTTGAAATGGCTGATTCATTAGTGCACTGATAGAGAAATTCCTGTTGAACTTGTCAGAGAGGAGGATGGCAAGCTGGGGAGGTCACTACTTTGGAGCAAAGTTTTGGATATTTTCGTTGCCTGATAGGGAGCTGGTGCACAGACCTCAAGGAGGGTTCAGAATTCCCACTCCCAAGCACTGTGTTAACTCCTCACATCAGTAAGCACTTGGATGTTGAGGTTCAGGCTGCTGTATCAACCAAAGCAGAGACACCTGTCTGTGCTCTGACATGCCATGCGCAACTAGCAAAGGAGAGAAGTTGGCTCCAAGTTCGAATAATTCTGGTACACCTACAACTTGTGTTAGATATTGTGTAACACTGAGGTAGTTACAGGAGGTTGTGTAGATATGGGCCTTAGCTTCTTTTGGATCCATTCCTGAAATGTAAAATGTCAGTAACAACAGGGGATAATTCCCAGTTTCGTAGAGCTGTGGTCAGGATAATATGATTAATAAGTCTGGGTATGCTAAACATATCAGTGTCCTAGTAAGATGTTATTAAGACTGCAGCAGTGATCTGTTACATCTTTTTCTTTCTTTGAATCCTAATTGCTTTATTTCTCGGGCTCACATTGATAAGAAAACTATGCCCCTTTTTCCCCCTTTTATTCTACTAGTGCAATGATCCATATAGGAAGATGGCATGAGAAAGAGTTTGATAGGTAGAATTAGGAAACAACAAATCCATAAGTTAGCTTGAGCTCTTCTTTCATGACACAGAGACACCTTTCTGCTAAATCAGACTTGACTGAACACTTGCAAGAGACTGTGAATGCCCTGATGTTTGACAGCTCCTGTTTCAGGTTTCCTACATGAGAGCATGATTCACTGTCAGCTGATGAGCCCCTGAAATTGAATCTTAAAGCTTTCTGCAAGTACTATGCTACACCCTCGTCATGCAGGAGGGAAATAGTCTGTTGCTCATTCTGACTGTGAAATGAGCCAGTGCTAGATGATTACCCTTCAGTTTGACTCTGGGAAGTAACTTGAACCTCCTCAGATTATGAGATGTTTGGTTTCCCTGTGTAGGTGTGCACCCTTTTCACAGGCTTTCTGAAGTGTTGCTGTAATTGCTGATTTGTGTTGATTTCTCTTTTCACATAACACCATATGCTGCAGTTGAGAGACGTGTTCATAACTTGTTTTCACACAGAATAAGTCCTGAATCACACGCACATTGTGTTGCTGCAATTTCCTTTGACAGTCAAGAAAGTCTGTTATAGTTGCAGACTCGTTAAAAGGCAGACTTCTTGTGAAAACCAGTAGACAGAGTCTATGTAGCCTAAAAAAAGGTGGAATAATATAACAAATGTGTAAATGAACTTGTGATAGTTTCACATTTATGTCAGTTCACACAATGAAATAATAAAGTTTCTCCCAAAAAAAGGGATGAAAAAATGCTTTAGGTGAAATGTTTCGATTTTCTTGGGGAAAGTAATTGTATAGTAGTGGCAGTGGGAGAAATTTCTTCCATTAAAAAAATAAAAAGAACTCCTAAACCAAAAAAAAGTTCTCATAAATTTGCAGGAGGATGAGTGTTTATAGATAAGAATACCCAAAATTATAGCTAAGCCTCAGAAAAGCAGTGTTTGGAAATGATTTCAGTACAAAGTTTTAAGTCAGTTTCAATCAGGAGGGTGAGATTTCCGTATGTGACAGCTCACCACGTGTCTGTCTCTGGTGGAGCTTTAGAGAAAAATAAAGAACATATTGAAGGCCAGCCACTGTCAGAGATGGGACCTGGGGCTAGAGTTATATCCATTCTGACGATATCTACATTCCTATATCTCTGCTGCCTTCTGCCATTCCCTCCCTCACTGCATAGACACAAGCTATTTTCTTTAAGTCAAGTCAATACTTTGGCCATTATCAAAACAACTTGATGAGCTGGAAAGTAATTTTACAATGCTTTTTCAAACTTAGAGAAATAAATTCAATAAAGTGCCTCAAATCTTTTGGGAGAAGTGACAGTCTAATCATTTAAGCAGCATGTTCATTATGAAACCCCAGAATGTGTCTCACTGGAGGCAGGAGGAGATCTATTTGGTTATTGAGCTTTCTTTTCTTCACAAATGTAGTCGATACCTATATAGGTCCATTATTATGAGACTTACTATGTAACTGGGGTGTGCATTATATGGGTAAGAGCATACTTACCAGTGGAAGTGATGTTGATATGATTGCCATATATACAGTGATAATTTTATCTGTTTGGTGTTTTAGCTTCCTTGAATTCATAGAATTAATTCTTCCTGATGTACAAATTAAAAAACCATTAGGCATGATTGGCTCGGTTCTTTTCAGTTATTTAATATAATTACCATGCTTTTTCTTTTGAGTGATATTTTCATTCTACTATGTAGGTAAAGCTCCAGCTTCTGAAATGCTCTGTGAAAAATGAGGCTGCTGTCTGAGGTTGGAGTAGATCACAAGGCTGCCAGGTAGGGAGATGTGGGTCCTGGGGTGTCGGGGAGCAGAGGAGCTAGGTGAGCAATGGAGAGGGCGGCACTGACGAGCACCCGAGGTACCCCCCTGCCGTCTGACATGGGGAGGGAGGTGCGTTTTTGGCATTTCCTATTACATGCTTAGAGGGGTAGTGGGTGCTTGGTGTATGAGGGTTGGAGCAAAGGTGACTGAGGACATTCTCTGTCTCCTCCTCCTCCTTCGGCCCCCTCAGTACCGTAGGGAGGGTACCCAGATGTCTCAGCCGAAAAGGAGTTGTGGTGCAAGATTCCCAGTCGCAAGGGGAGAGGAGGCCAGAGGCCTGGGTTAGCTACAGCATGTACAGGCCCCGCAGCTTTAAGGTGGCATCAGATTAATAGCAGTTGTCTTGCGTGCAGGTAGTACTACATGGGTACATTTTCATCTCTGCAAAGTGAAAATGTTTTCCCAACCCACCACTTCTTCTCATGGTACTTATTATTTGTAGAGATAGTAGTTTGTTCTTTATCAATTTCTTGTGATACTATCCTGTGATACTTTAAGGCTGCCTTCCTCCCGAGTAAACCAGTTCATTTTTGACTTCCAAAAGGTGCAGGTAGGGAATGCCTACAGTCTGACATTGCCTTGTCCTTTTAGGGAATTCAAAATCATATTCAGTCTGAAAGTTAGTTCAAGATATTTTTCAGAACTGCCATCTTACCACAAAATTTAAACAACTGACTTTCACCTTCAAGAGAAGAATGTGGTTGTACTTTAAAGAATCTCATATAATGAAAAGCAGAATTTAATTGCGTACTAATGTCACATTAAGAAATTCTGATTAAAAATCGTAGAAGTTTAAGTGTAGGAAGTGTGGACAAAAGTTGAACTTTTTGCTCATATGTCTTATGATTTTAATGCCATTGTACTTCTTATAGCAAATTTATCCTCTGCTAGGTAATATTGCATTCAGGGCTTTTCTAGTGCTCAGTTTATCAAGGAGACTGGCACTGAATTATTTTGTATTTTTTCGCAAATACCATGAGGGTAAAAGAGACAAGGTTTCTGTTCTGGATTGACTACTGCCAAATCAAAATTCATGACTCCACTCTTTTTTTTTTCTTCTTTCTGGATTTTTGGTGTTCTCTCAGCTCATATATTTTTAACATTTAAGCAGCTTCTTCAAAGGAAAGCCACCGTATTTTCTTCTTGGCTTTCTGTATGACCTTTGGCAGTCACTTAGCCCTTCTGTTCCTTGGTTTAATTACATGTAGAAAGTGGAAATAATTACCCCCATTGAGAAATATTTTAAGAATTATCCCTTTACAAATAAAAAAGTTTCAAGGGGCTAGTGGGGTGAGTCAGAAGGGGGCTAGCCTGCTGATTATCGAAAAAACAAAAACCAACCCTGCCAGATTGCCAGCTGTGCAACTTCACTTGTGGTTTACTGAACTTTCTAATTTGAACGGAAGGTCATGAACATATGAAACTGTGAATGGATTTTGAATTGTCTGTCAGTTATTCTCCTCAGCTCCTGCTGAGACTGGATATGAAGGATCTAGTCACTACTTCCATCTATGGTATTTCGTGAGTTTGTAAAGAACAGGAGGCTGTTCCGCTTTGTGTTTATTCACTTCACATGAACCAATCAAGAACCATAATAAAACAGTCTGAGCTTATCATTTCCCCTTATACTATGCTTAAGTCAAAGAATGATTCAGTTGGATTAATTTAGGTTACATTTGATTAGACGTTACGACAATATTTGAGGCTCTAAGACAGGCTTGTGTCAACTTTGCCACCAGAGTCACTGGCAGTATAAGCGTAGAAGAGAAATTGAAAGCAACGATGAATCTTGTAATTTGCTATGCAGTAGCCTTTTGCTGTTTGTGTACCTGGGCAAAAACGAGACACAATTTATGGCTCTAAAGTATTCCTCAGAAAGCAGAGAGCTGTTGACTCTGCATAAATAAGAGGCTTTTTTAAACATTTAGTTAGTACAGCTGTTAACAGATTGGCAGAAAGTAAATGTAAATGTTTTAATCCTTCTAAACATTTTCTTTGGCTGATCTCATGTATTTCATGCTAAAATTGATTTTAAATGTTAATATAAGCAGCCAGCTCCTTCCAGATCACTGCAACCAATACCTTGTTCAGGCAAAGGCATATACAGCAAAGACTAGAAGAAGCTTGGCTAGATATTGATTTTTGACTCAGTTTTATTTCCTAATAATTGATCAAGAAAAAAAAATGTGAAAAAATCTACCTCTAAGTTGTTACTGTGAAGTATTTCTCAGGACGGAGAATACCAAAGTTTGTTCAATAAAGAATTTATTTATTTCTTTATTTTTACAAATAACATAGAACAGCTACATTCAGATAGCAACCCAACCTCATAGATTCTTCCCAAGAATAACACATGTGGGGTAAGGGGAATATTTTGGGTGACATTTCCAAAATCGGCATCTACCTTTTGAAACCCAAGGTTCAAGGAGCAGCTATAGTGTTCAAACTTTCTGAAAGCCCTATATGACTAATATGCTTAAGGGGTCCAGACACATGAACTTAAATTGCCTCTTTTGCCTTTGCAAAGCAGATGCTGCCAGTATTTGATTGACTGTTCTTCCGCTCTCTTCCTAGACTTTTCAGTGATGGTATTAATTTAAGCTTCTCAATGACTTCCCAAAGCCATGAGAGATGAGATAGCCCTGCTGTGGTTCTAGGACTTTATTTGAGAGGACTTCTGCTGGAGGTCTTAGTGACTATGCTTACTGCTTCACCTGTACCTCTGCAAAAGTGATTTGGAAAGCGGAGACACCTCTGGCTGGTGATCTGGGAGGTGGGGACAGACTTCAAACTCTTTCCGTGTTTCCTAATGCGTAATGAATCTCATCCAGGAGAAGTCTAGCTTGAACATTGGACAGTCAACTGAATACTCATGATGTGTGGAATTTGGTAATCTTCTGGAATTCCTTGCAAAAATGTGAGTAGTAAGAGGAAGGCCTGCCTAAGGTAACAGTTAGTGTTCAGTGAGGCAAAAGTAGTCCAGTGGTGTTTTCTGTTCCACTTTCCAGAAAATTGAGAGTGACTTGTGGTTTGAAACATGGCCAGAAATGAACAACTTCCTTGTGCTCCTGAGTGCATCTGTTGTTTTGGGGATCTCAAGGAGAATGTGCAGAAAGGTGTATGGTGCATCTCAGATGTCCAAGGTTGTGTGCCTCGCTATGGAGAGAGCTGGTGAAAATTTCCCCTGTACTACGCTGTAGAGGAAATAGGAGGAAGCGTAGCTGGCAGTGGAAGATTGATTGCAGTCTGGAGGAGAACATCATGGGCTGCCTGGGCTGAGAGAACAGAGCTGCCTCGCAGCATGGCTTGTTGACTAAAAGAAGAGGTTGCTTGTGTTGTGTGGCCAGGAGGACTAACCTGCTGGCGGATTGTTTTGATGGGTACTATAATGTAGTAGCCCCTTAGTTTTGTCAAGGCTTATCTAGGTCAGGCTCTGCATCCTATATCTGGCCAAGTACCTTTAGAGTTGCATCAGTTTGTATTAAAATAGTATAGCCTTTTTCTTCAGCCATTAGTTGTGCTTTTGAAAAAATTCCCTTGTAACCACCTCCCTGTGGTATAAATTAATCCTTTTGAATACTGAGCAGCAGTTATGACACTTTGCCTCTTACTGTGACACAGGTTGCTTTCACACACAAATTAAGCAAGTTACACAGAGCGATGAATGGCATGTTTTAATGTGAGTCTCCTGCTATATTGTCAGCCAACAGTGCAAATTAGTAATTTACAAACTTCAATGAGATTCTCCACAGCCAAGTAAGGTAATAGTAAGTGTAGCTTTCCCACAACAGTTTTGGTTGGAACGTTGTTGATAAGCCACCCACTGCAGGTGAATTTGAACTTGTAATAAGATGTGATCATTCTGTACTGATATTGAAACTATCACTTCATAGAGTAACAAGAAAATGTGTGTCACTGTTTTTGTTTATCTAAATAGAAAAATCTGTTTGTCTTGTGTTAGGCTATTGATTTGGTATTTAATGTATTGGGATATTTAAATATCCAACGTTCATTCCTTTACACTTTATTAATTCTATTATGCTATATTTACTGAACCATATTTAGTTTGACTTATTTTTAACCTGCACAAGCATTTACAGGACTTTGTTTATGCATTTTAGCAAAGCAACCTGAACTTCAGCAGTACCTCTGAAACATGTAGTGGGTAATTGGTAAATTTAAATTACCAGTGTGTATTTTATAATGTATCTTCACTGATTTTGTTTAAAGTTAATTCCATGAGGATTTTGACTTATAAGCCTCTGGCAACTACTGTATTATCATAATTCATTTTTTCTCCTTTATTAGTATAGTTACTATTTTAACATTTTAAGTTCATTTAAATGCGAGTTTAAATTGCCTTTTGGTCTCTGTGGTTGCCGTGCAAATAAACAACCAGGTCTTTTCCCCATCCCCTCCCTCCCACTCTGTAAGTCCAGCTATGCGGACTTTGTATCTGTATCTGTTGTTTTGTTCTACTTTCCTGCTTAACATAGAGGATATTTTCCATGCCTAAGTTGACTGAAAAGTTTATGAGTATGACTGGGAGACTGGACTGCAGTTCCGTCTGCCTAATTGAGTTGATTTGGGAAGGCTCTAAACTAAACTAAAGAACTAAAAGACTAAACTAAACTAAAGAACTAAAAAGAGAGCTGACAAAAGTTTTTATAAATGTTTTTTTGTTTATTTTGGTTCACACATCAGGTCCCCAGATCTACAGCTCTCCTTGTGACTCTTGGATTTTTGGTCTCTAGGATATGAAAAAGCTGATATTTTTAAAGCATCGCAATGGTCATCTTTGTGAGTGGAAGCTTTGCCTTGGCCATAGCCATGCTTGGTTTTTAACCCTCATTTAATGAGCAGTTTAATGCTCACAGAGTCAGATTTGATGTGAGCCATCTGTTTTGCTCTTGTTTAGGGAGTGCATGTGTGCCCTGTCTGCTTTCTTGCTTGGGAAGGGTGACGTGGCCTTGAGAACTGAAGCATGCCAAGAAACCTGCCAGGGAGCAGAGCAGGGCAGACATGCCATTCAGGTGTCCCGCTGGAGACAGCCACACTTGGGCTGTGTTAGGATCATTATGAAGGCTTAGCTGGGAAGTCTGTGGCTTTTAATGCTGTTTCATGGTAGTAAAACTTCTGTTGTCCCACCAGCTAAAAAAGTTGGTGTTTTAATAGAATAAGCATTCGATTAATGAAACAACGTGTACTGTACAGAAGAAATGATCATAAAAAGCTGCTTTTTAACTGCCTAAAGTACCTTTTGCAGCTTGGAACCTTTTATCACCTTGTAAATCGCCCCTTGAGATGAATAGTTGAAGTTAGACAAGGCAGACTTCCATTACCAGCATATCCTCCTTCGGATATTATTATAGAGCTTGGGCTGCAGCTGCTTCCAAGCTGCTCTTCTCACCAACACTTTTTTACATCTTGCTTTCATTATGCCAGGGGCGCATTCTGTGTTATTGGAGTGGCTTTGTTTTTAATAATCTTCTCGATGCGAACATTCAGACCTGAGGGAGGTCCGCTATTTCTCCTTGTGGTCACATTCCTTCTCTTACAAGGTGTTGACCTTTTTTTGCCACTTTTGTTCTATTTTATAGATAATGTTCAAAGGTGCTAGTTAACAAAGACTTAAACTTGCTCAGGAGGAGAGGAAGATGCATAATAAAGCTTACTGTAACCTGAATATAGGAGAGAAAATGAAGTTATGTCATTTTCATTATGGAGAGTTGAAAACTCATTGCTTTCAGTGGGAGTATAAGTAGGAAAATAAAAGACATGACCCTAACAACAAACAGATGGCATTCCCTTTTCTGTGATTTTGTACACTTTTGAAGTTGTAGAGGAACCACATAAGCAGTCATGCTTTCAATTATTTTCCCCACTAACAGAGGCAGACACAAAATTTATTTGTTCTTTCTGACTGATTACTCTTCCATTCCAGTCAGTGTGTCTGAGCTCTAAATTCTCTTCTGTGAAAGAGAGAGAAATAAACTTTAGAAACTTCTTGGCCTCAAAACCAAAGGAAATATTTGACTAAGTTTAAATTCTCATTTTGTTAAACTCTTATTTTGTCCTTCTTAATGGAGGCTGCAATGATATGGCTTCAGTTTAGTAGAGATGAGCACCCAGAAACTCTGCTCTTCCATAAGAGGCATCTCTTCCCAGAGAGAATGAAAGAGCCTTGCCATTTTTTTTCTTCAGTTTCTCCATCCTTGCTGAGATGTAGAAAATGAGCAGGCAGATTTAATCCTTTGCCTTCTCCACAATAATTGTAAGAAGTCTGTTATCTCATGTTGCTACTAACCTCAAAGCATAGGCTTATAAATAGAGAATATGGTAAATCCCATGAAGACTCTAAAATGGAAACACAACACCATGTCAAAGCAGTTGAAATTAAAACAATATGTTCCCAGTATGGCTTCGAAATAGCTATTTTGTTTCACAGTAATGATAAGCTTAGAAACAAGAGTATTTTATGTTTCCCTGTACTTCCATGCAAGGGTCTCAAAAGCACGTTACAGTTGTAAATGAAGCAGTGTTATAGATGGTGGGGGAAGGAAGTCACCGTCTTGCAGACAGAGAAACAAAAATATGGAGGGGGAAATATGATGTAACCTATAGTAGAGGCAGAAGGAGGAAGATGCACGATGTTTTGATTCATGTGTCTAGATTCTATGAGTTTGACAGTCATCTGTCACAACACATATTTTCATGTAGTTTCAGAAACTATTCTGCAACTACCTATGCTGTTATAAATCAGTGGTTAGGGGAAAGGAAATGAGATATTTCTTCCTTCCAATCCCTAACATTCTGTGATTCTGTGATTTCTCTTGAGCTAGATTTCTGACTCTGCTATTGATTTGCTAGTTACCTATGTCTTAACTTGTCTCTGTACTTGTCCTTCGCACTGATATCCTTGGAAGAACTAGGTAAATGCAAACAGGTTTCTTTCTCTACTGAAGATGCTGGCCGATTGCTGACACATCCCTGTGTGCAGGTTCTTCTCCTTCATCATGCTCCAGAACTGATGATTAAGAGCTGCTTCCTGTTATTTCAGAAACCAATGGGAGTTTTTCAGCTACATTTTAAAGCTTTTTTTCAGACCTTCAGGGTACAATGAGATACGAAACAGCTATGGATATACTGTAGGGGGCTGTTTGTAAAAAATATTATAGGAAGCCTCTTTGCAACATGCAGAGTGATCTGATGTATTTTTTGTGGACACCAGGGACAGTGCTAATCTGTATATATTGATGAATACTTTTACATTTTAGCCAACTACTATAGGCCTCAGCATGGCACACATCTCATCCTTGTCCTAGGATGTTTAGGTTAGGTCTGATGGATTGCACCTCTTCATGTCGAAGAAAGGAAGACTTGAATGACTGGCTCAGATGTAGTCCTTTACACTGTGTGCCTCCAAAGTCAGATTACTCCAGCCAGCTCCACTGCTGGATGGCACAGTTGACTTTTGAAAACTGTTTTGTCTATAGGTCTTAGCCAGAGGAGTTACAATCCCTTTTCTCTTTTTTTTTTTTTTTCCTTTCTTTTTTTTTTTAGTGAATTTACCTTAGCTGAAGTCCTGGGACAAAATCTTGAATAAAACATATTAATAGTCTATATCAAGCGTTGTTTCCCACAGAATGCAAAGAAAATTAGCTAAATCTGAACTGAATGGCCGTGCTTTATAGCAGGCCTTTTTTATTTTTTTTGTTAGCCTTTTGTGTGAAGAGATGCTGAAACCTCTCCTGTCTTTCCTCTTTTCCTGCTCTATTAGTTTCCAGAGTATTGCATCCTTGATCTTAGAAATATTTCCAAGAAAAGCAAAGTAAAAGAATTCCCTGTAGTGAATCTTCAGTGAAACCTTCCTGTTCTAGTCAACCCCAGTTCCTAATTAGAATAAAACAATATGTTTCACTTTCATTAATTTTTCAGTGCAGTATTTTTGCTCTGCTCTTTATACATGGTGTACTCTCCGAAGTTTCAGGTTTTGCTGATGACAAATACTTGTGAAATGCTTGCAAGTTTTTTTGAAATGTTCTTCAAGCCTCAAAAATAACTCCTCACATGCTTTTAGGCATTCCAGTAAACAGTTTGCAGTGTTAATGATGTTGGATTTAGAAATGGTCCAAAGAGATAAATATCACATGTGGATGTAATGAGACTGGAATTTTGAAAGAGAATTTTAATTATCTTCTAAGAGAACTGAGAGACAACTTCTGTGTTAAAAAGATTATCCTGGAAAAAGCAGAATCAGAGGTAAGGATGACTAATGCTGTTCGCAAATTCAGTGTGTTCCACTGTTTGATGCTCTGCATGTGTCCCAGAGAGTTAAGATCTAAGCGATGGGTTTCCATTATGGTATTGCAAATGATGTCTTAGTCATAATATTTCTTTTCAAAGGAATGAGAATAACTTGGTGTATTTGGTTCACACGGCAAGGTTTTGGTAGTGGGCAAACTACAGTGGTGGCTGCTGTGAGAAGCTGCTAGTAGCTTCCCGCATATCTGACAGAGCCAATCCCAGTTGGCTCCAAGACGGACCCACCGCTGGCCAAGGCTGAGCCCATCAGAGACAGTGGTAGTGCCTCTGGGGTAACATAGTTAAGAAGGGGGGAAAAACTGCTGCACGACTGCAACTGCAACCAGAGAGAGGAGTGAGAATATGTGAAACAACTCTGCAGCCACCAAGGTCAGTGAAGAAGTAGGGGAGGAGGTGGTCCAGGCACTGGAGCAGAGATTCTCCTGCAGCCTGTCATTCAGATGATGGTGAAACAGGCTGTCCTCCTGCAGCCCATGGAGGCCCATGGTGGAGCAGAGATCTGCCTGCAGCCAGTGGAGGACCCCATGCCACGACCAGTGGATGCCTGAAGAAGGCTGTGACCCACTGGGAAGCCCACGCTGGAGCAGACACCTGACAGGACCTGTGGCCCCATGAAGAGAGGAGCCCACAGTGGAGCAGGTTTGCTGGCAGGACTTGTGACCCTGTGGGGGACCCAGGCTGGAGCAGTCTGTTCCTGAAGAACTGCAGCCCATGGAAGGGACCGATGTTGGAGCAGTTTGTGAAGAACTGCAGTCTGTGGGAAGGACCCACGTTGGAGAAGTTCACGGAGCACTGTCTCCTATGGGAGGGACCCCACGCTGGAGACGAGGAAGAGTGAGAGGAGTCCTCCCTGTGAGGAGGAAGGAGCAGGAGAGACAATGTGTGATGAACTGACTGCAACCCCCATGCTCTGTCCTCCTGCACTGCTGAACGGGAGGAGGCAGAGAATTCGAGAGTAAAGTCGAGCATGGGAAAAGGGAGGAGTGGGGGGAAGGTGTTTAAGATTTGGTTTTATTTTCTCATTACCCTACTCTAATTTGATTGGTAATAAATTCAATTAATTTTCCCCAAGTTGGGTCTGTTTTGCCTGTGACAGTAATTGCCGAGTGATCTCCCTGACTTTATCTCATCCCACAAACCTTTTGTTATATTTTCTCTCCCCTGTCTGGTTGGGGAGGGGAGTGATAGAGCAGCTTTGGTGAGCACCTGCATCCAGCCAGGGACAACCCACCACAGTTGGCTATATCAAGAGGTAAGGTATCTCTAATGAAGTTTTTTTGTTGTTTTAAAATTCCTTTCATCAAGTGCTGGGTGTGCTAAGGACATTTGGATTTCTGTATTTGAGCAACAGTAAGAATGAAAAGAGGTAAAAAATGGTATATATCTATTATGAGACAGTTCAGGTTTTACCTGTTGCAGCTGGTAAGGTTGATATGAAAACACATTATTGTTGTAATGTAAAAAGTCAATTATATGTCTGGACATGAAAAAATTCATCTTGCACATCCTAAGTAGCAAGCCACTTTAGACCTCAAATGGAAGTCTTCCTATTGACGTAAGTGGTCAATGGATCAGACATTTTGTACATTCTCCCAAGCTTCTTTAAATACCAGCAGAAAAAAAAAAGGTTTTTTTTGTCTCTCCACAGCATGAATAATCTTTGTTGCTTGGAACTCATAAGGAAAATATCGATCTCATAATTTCAGGAATAACAAGAATGGAGAGAAACTTCCACAGTCACAGAGAGATCTATGGTTTTGGCCTCTGCGGGGTTCTGTGCATCCTCTTTGGGGCTAGTTCACTCTTTTTGAAGCAGGTCCTGCTTTCTGATTATTCTTATGTGGTTCATTCTTTTTCTGTTTCTGTCTTTCTTTTTGGCCCTTGCCTTCTCATGTGACTTTCCCCAGCATTGTTAGCTTAGATTTTTAAGAGAGTTGGGTGTCAGACTCAGAGGAGTTTGAACATTAGGCTGCTGTGAACATCTCAATTCATGATATGTACTATAGTTCTGCATTTTTTCACACTTCTGTTAAGTCATTGGAATTATTAGTAGTTTTACCCTTGTATTCAACAGTCACTTTACATATATTGAAGATGCACAAAAGTGTTAGAATTCAAATATATATTTTTACTACTTCAGAAAATTGGAATGTTTAATATAAATGTTCAGTAGTTGTTGTGTAAAGCAGAAATAATTATTCAGTGGTGTGATTTCTTTGGTTTCTCTGAGAACATGATTTTCTTAGTAGCTGTTGAACATTCATTTCATGCCCTTCTCTAGATTCTATAAAGAAAAATGGTGGAACCAATTTAAATTATTTTTTTTTAGGAGGAAAAATATATATTGCATTTGAATTGACAACTTGTAGAATAAGTTTCAAGCTTATGGGATTCCAAATACTTGAGCGTTAATGCCTGTAAACCAGGGAATTTGTAGTGCAAGCAACCATGGCACCAGAATACTGCAGTGATATTGCTGGGTAGGACTGTAACTAACTGAAAGATGTGAGATAATGCACGGATACGTTATCGTAAACGTACTTGTTACTACCTTGTGTTTGAAATTCTTATGTTTGTCTCTATACAGGAAAATAATGGAATATATATCAAGAGATCTTTTTTTCTCTTGATCTCCTAGTATTTTGGGTTGTTCTCTTGAGCTAGAAATGATTGCCCTAGCTCCTTAAATGTCTACAGAAAAACAGACAGATGAGTATCCAGCAGTTTTGGACTTTTAGCTTTCTCATAAAAAGAAGTTGTTTCTGATAGATACAGCCCTACCAAGGTTGGCTGCAGCAGATTTAATTTGATTTTTCAAGCATGGATTAAAAATATTGTTCTTGTTCCAGTTAGAACATTACCACTTAAGTTTCAATACAAAAGGGGCTTTTTCATCATCCCAAAGCACGCACTCTCAAACATTTTAACTGACAGCGTTTTAGTATTTGCATTATCTTTTCCTGCTTGTGCATTTTTCACCAGTGACAGATGATAAGAGTTTATGTGAGGAATGATCTGCAGTAACATCAAGAAAAGGCTTCATATTCCAAATTACTGAGGACTGCAGAAGAAATTGGTGATGGCTAGAGATTGCATTAAAAGTTATTGCATTTTCCATAAGTGAGCTTTTTTGCATATTTGGCTGATGCTGCTGTTTTGCAAGGAGGCATGCAGCATCAATCTTGTTTTAACATTAAAGCCAAAGTTGTAGAGAGTTGTAAAACATTTTCCAAATATTCACGGACCTTAGGGGATGATTTTGCATGGATTAAACGTAGATTTAAAAATTCATTCTGTCTTGTAAGTAGAAGTACACAGATGTAAGATCAATTATTTGAAAGGAAATGAGGTGACTAAGGCCAGATGCTAGATTTACTTGCACCTCAGATAGCTCTGCTGACATCCGCAGAATTCTAGCAGCAGTATCCAAAGAACACCGCAGCGCTCTGCAGTGTGCATGGCTTTGTGCTTGAGGAGCTCACGTAATAATCCTTGCTTTGGTAGCAGGTTCCTACTGTAGTGGCTGCCTGAGGGGCCAGTGCATTCTCTTGTCATGTGCTATTTCAGGCAGACTGATCAAACTGCAGAGGGATTCTGAGCATTCGGTAGCATCTTTTAAGGCTCCAAGTGTCTTCAGTTATCTGGGTTGGTTGGCATCCACTCCCAGTTTTGTGCGATCAGTCGGATGGATGGGAAACGCGTGGAAGTGGGCAGCTGGTCTAAATACATCAGCTGCCTAAAGCTTGCGTATTGCAGAGCACTGCTATATTTCACAGAATTTATTAGGCATTAAAATTCCAATATCTCATGCCTGTGGAAAAGATTGTACTGAGAGCTAAAACAGCACTGTATGAAGATTGCTTTCAGCAAATGAAATGCTAATAATTTACCCCTGCTTAATCGTAATAGATCCCTTTGTCTGTGGGCTGTAATGTCTAGTCCCACTAATAAAAAGCGGTTCATGGTAGAAGCATCAAATCTGTCAGAAAAGTCATCAGGGTGATTGTATGGCTAAATTGTAAGGCCTGCAGAGAGCTTTGTATGCACAAGCAGATGCTTTTGTGCTCTTAACTTTTAAAACCTTGATCCAAAATCCATCGTATTCGATGAAAGAGCCCTTGCAGCCTTCTGTGAGTGGCTGAAGAGGATGCTCAATGTGTTTCTGATAAAATCTGCTCCTGGCAGAGGTGCCTATGACAATGGATCACTGAAAAGATTTGTTTCCTGCCTAGACTGAAAGTTTTCAATACACAAATTAAGGTCAACTGTCTGAAGTTGTTTGCCTGCAGTTCTGTCCAGAGTATTACGCTATGTAATTGGGAAGGTGTACAGCAACAAGTAGAGCAATGCCATAGGAGCAGGTCTATAGAGCAGAAGAATTGATCTTGAGGAGCTGACATTTATGCTATGCACATGTCAGCAGACTTAGATTGAACTAACTCAATCCTGTCCCATGGGCTGGACTCGCATTAGTGGTGAGAGGGCACTAGGTGTGCTCCCAGACTTCTGTCTCCTCATCTAGGTCATCTGGAAAGGATGCAAGTGCTCTCTGAGACCACTCTGTTGTACAAACTGAGGTACGATACATGGGGTAATTAGGAGATACACATGAAAAGCACATTTCTGATACCGAATCATCACAGTGATTTGAATTGTTACTTGACTGAACAACCCTCAAGATTAAAATATTGTAATTGATAAAAAATGGCAGATAAAAAATAGCCATTTGATTTTCAGATTATGAAATTTTACTCAGAATTCTCAGAAAATTATTTCTTTAAATGTTTCGGATTCTCTCAGGAGAGAGTGTTCATCTTAATACAAGTGCTGGCAACATGGATTGTAGGTGTACGTATTCCCATTTAAATGAGAAATCTGAGGAGGATGCCAGATGCAAATACTCTTTTAAGGCACGTGAGCAGCGAAATCTGGTAAGAAAGGAACTGAGTTTATCTGGATATTGAGAAGTACTTGAGAGAAATTGAGTGGGTTTGTAATGTGAACGTGTGGGCTAAGAAATGCTCAGTACAGAGCTCGCATATGGAAGTATCAGTCATACTGCTTATTTTTCCTTCTTCCTGACCTAAACATTGTGATCCCATCTCTGAGCTTCTGTCTAATCTGACAGTAGTGGGGATGTTTCAAGGATTCTAAGTCCCTGCAAGTTCTGTGACGATGTGATCTTGAGTAGAAGAAGGAGTTGCTGTCTGACTTTGGGTAACTGAGCCCTCATTAAACAGCAGAGAATCCACTCTGGAGGAAAACAGGAGCTGTTTTGACTTAGGACCTTATTAGGCACCGGAAAATCCAACCAAACATAACAAAATGGTCATCAGCTGTTTTGTTAAATGTGAGAATTTTGTTTACATTAAAGCTTTTGTTTTCATCTTTTACTGTGAAAAACCGAAATTAAGAAGCTGGAGCTGAGGCTTTGTATTACCAACTACCACTGGGCTATCTGTTCTCTTTGATTTAAATTGAAGCAAAATTGTTGCATTTGCTGTTCTATAATTTCTAGCCTATTTATTTTTATTGTTCTCTGAAGCAAAAACACAAGAGAAAGGCAACTTAAGTTACTGAAGCCATATGTAAAGGACACTACTGGTAATCAGGAGCTGCAGCGATGCTGTAACTGAAATCAACTATTGCTGAGAGATGCTGGGTGATGCTATTGCAGACTTACTGCTTCCTTTATCTACCCATAGCAGCAATGTTGTTTGGAAAAGAAGTGTTTAATGTCATCAGTGGTCACTTGACAGCTCTGCTCTGCATGAATCTCAGAGTCAGTTTTAGGAACAGCAGGTTAAATGTTCACATTTGCACAAGTTATTGCATAGTGCCAGATTTCCAGAACTCCTACAGTCTGAAGATGTTTACTTTCTACCTCAACAGGAGGATCTCCAGCCACCAGAATAGTTTCCTTCATTGATTTCACTGGGAAATGTCTCATTCACGCGTTCTTATTTCATTGCCCTCACAATCATTGTCTGCTTTCCCTAACTAAGGAAAAAACGTATTTACCAAAATAATTTAGTATGGAAATAATAATAAGAACGACTTCTGGCTGGAATGACATTGCCTTCACAGCTTGATTTATTAAATGCTCTTGAGGTGTCAGCTTAGAAAGTTGAAAAGAACATATTCTCTAGTAATGTATGTTCTTACAAGATAGCATTGAAGTGTCTGCCCAGCTGGGGAAAATCATACATTTGTAGCAAGGCAGGGCTGCCTTCCCAAACACGTACCTGTCTATTTCCTATCACGGTACAGGGACAGATGAAGGGGATTTACCTCATTTTGCTTTAAGGCATAGACTCATGATCTCAAATTTCACACTAATTTATTGGAAGATGTTACCTTCTATAAAGGAATTAATTTTTAAGTATTGTGATTTATAATTTCTCAACAAGAAGGTGGCTAACACTTTACATTATAGTGTGCTTTATTTGCTTTATTTCACTGTAATAGGTCTCTTTGCTTGGGTACTCATCTGAAAATTATACCCAGGTCTGGATAGATCTATAAATATGAAGAAGTTATAGCATTGTCCAATACTTAGAATTGGTATTAGTTTAGACTACTTTGTACTGTGTGTCATAAGACTCTTAATGATGATAAACCTCTGGTGGTCTTGATTATGATCTAACTTATTCTGGTTTGCACCAACTCCCTGACTTGAGTAGAATAAATTCTGATTTATACCATCATGATATCAGATTTAGGGCTTCTATGAGTTATCTTAATTTAAAGTAAAATGAAATTAATTAAAACCAGTTCTGGCATGTTTAACCAGAATGCACAGTACTATTCTGTGTTATAGAGCAAATTTCATCCTAAACTGAAAGAATGCAGTTTCATTGGTTCTAGCAGAGAAATGTTGTTTAGCCTAGAGTTTAATTTGGTTAACGTGAAAGGCAGTGTAAAATTTCAGATACTCTGTGGACATTAGAAATTCCTCCTGATACAGCATGTATGCCTGCAAGGATATGCAGCTGAGCTGACTTAGTCTTATGTAAGTCGTGGTGAACAAAATTTATCCTGTTGCTAGCAGTTTTCAATGTGTTATGTATTGAAGTAGTTCTACAGAAGGTAGTCATGCCATTTTTATTAAGGGCTTCAGAAGTATCCCATTATGCTGTCAGTAGCTCTTTGTGGCAGGCCAGAACCATCATCTTCATTTTACAGGAGAAAACTGAGACAGATATTACAATTTTCTGAAGAGCAGAGAAGTCTCTCTTAAAAGAGAAGTCCCTTCTTGATGAAGTAATGAGAGACGTTGCTAAGCTTTCTCAGTCATAGGCTCAGTATGCTTTAAAAGTTAAATATTCTTTAAGCATTGTTACCTGTTTGCAAACATCAAGCCTATCTGTTTATAGGGAAAAAAACTGAGGGCTTGATTGTACAGGGTGTGATAAAGAAGATGACTTTCCTGAATTCTGCCTTTGGTGGTAGGATGATACCTGCGCTGGATTCAGTGGTGCCTCCTGAGCAAACAGCAGAAACTTCTGGTTTATATATAGGGTATCCCAGCAACAGAAGGGTAAACTAGACATGGTGACTCATTTTTGCTCTCCATTGTCAGTCATGGGGTAGAGTGCTAAATGTGGTACTCAGGAAAATATGATTGTCTAAAAATCCAAGTGCTACATTCTGTAAAATCTTCACTGAAACAGCTGAGTTGTTCTTTAGTTGAAGAGGGCAAAAGATAGGAAGAGATCGGATTTAGAATAGTTAAGACTTGATAGACTTGATAGATTTCTGTTTATTTTTAATCTACAGGGCACTTGTTATCTGAGAAATATTAAGTATTTTCTTCTTCTAGTTTTAAAAATTCCGATAGTGCCTATGTAGAGATAATTATGTTCACTTAATGTTTTATTCTAATTTCATGGTTTGGAATATACTGGCAATGGTGGACCTTTGGTCAGGACATGTCTACAGGATGGATATTCCCAGATCTGATGGTGATTCAGTGTCTTGTTCACATCTATGATGTGGTCACTGATGTTCTCTAATGAAAGTGCAGATGGTCTGAACTTCGTGCAAAAAGAGAATGGAACAATCTCTGAGGTCTCAGAAAGCTCCTATAAGGCCTCCAGGCATCCTGACTATGCAAGGAAGTTCATGGGATGGTGGATACCACCCTAATGAGTGATCAGCCCATGGAACTTGCTCCTTCCCCGTCTTTGCTGCAGTTGTTAAAACTCAGAAGTAAAAGGACCAAGACAGCAAGAAAGCCAGTGACACTGGAGAATGTTGACATTCAAAAGGATGGTGAAATCTCTCCTCCTTTCTTCTAAAGCAGAAAGACAGAAAAACTCCTCTGCATTAGTGAAGGCAGCTTGTCCCAGTCATTTATTAATCAGCCATTGGGTACAACTTTCCTGCTCCTTTGTGTTTTCCAAGGTTGAAACACGCCCTGTATATTTAGCGGACACCAGAATAGTGGGTTTAAATTAAAGGATTCTGGAACTTTATAGGTAAAGTTAGACCCATTTTGTCACAGCGCTATAATTCAGTTAAAAAAGCTAGGACTGGAAATGATGAGCAAGTAGTAAAAATTTCCGCTAACGGCCCAATAAAAAGAAAGTATCATTTTTACATTAGTGAATCTTAGATTATCATAAAGAAAAAAATAATTGTGTTAAAATCTCGGTTATTACATTTAGAAAATAATCTTGCAACAGAAGAGGAGGAAACAGTAAAGATTTTGTGAAGCAGGTACAATTTACTGTACAGTTCCTGGAAAATACATGAGGGTTTTAAAAATATACATGTCAAAGTATTAAAGCTTTTTTTTTTTCCCAACCCAGATTATAACGTAGCAAGAGTATAATGCTAAGTAACACCCTGGGCATTATAAAATTTGTAATCTGCTTGCCGCTGCATAATTTCACACAGCAAAGGGAAATCAGGAGGGATTAGTTCAGTCCCTTTAACTTAGATGTGAAAGGTTGTTATCAAGGTCCCCCGTCAGCCAGCCCCTCCTTATTCTTTACCTGTGGGAGAGAACTGCAAGCAAAAACTGCCTGGCTACTTTCCTTTCACAAGCCTGTGGACTTTTTGAGGTGGCACCAATGTGTCCACATAATGGCATGTGGTAAGCAAACTAAGGTATGAGGAGCTGCTGTTCTTCATTTTACATTATTCATGAGAAACCAGGGTAAAACCAAAACCAACCACCAACCCCTCCATTCATTGAAAGTTTGCTAGTAGCAGGGCTTGACTCGTTGGGTTTCTAATCTCACAGTTATTTCATTTATCTAAAGACAATTTTTTTTTTAAAGAAGACTAATCTAAAATTATATACCTGTAAATATTAATAGTATCTGTCATCCTGTAGAGTTTCACATCATTACAGTGATAAGAAACGAGCAATCAAGAACTCCAGGGTGACCTGTAGGTGTAAGAGTTTTTCCTACTTGTATATTGTCAGGGATGTCTGCTTTATTTTACAAGGAGCCAAGTAGGGATGTGAAGAGAATTTCTTCCTCGGGAGAATAGCCCACAGGCTGATATCAGCTTCATGTGTAGGTAGAAAAATGCCCGGAGTGGTAGAAACCTATTTACTCCCTGGTTGGATGTACTTCTTAGGCAGAATCCTGAGTCACAGAGTGACCTGAAAACACTTTTCACTGAAGCAGCACATATTTTGCTTTAAAAAAAAAAAAAAAAAAAGATCAGTAGACCATGGTAGCATTAGTTTTACAGCTTGTCTGTGAGATCTACAGAAGTGCTCTTTAACAATCTGCATTTTTGTTTTGCTTTCAGAAATAAGCTATTCTTTTGCTGGTCATCCTATCAAAGAGCCACTATGAACCTACAGGAGAGTAGGAAAATGACTTCATTTTATATGCATATAATATTCAGGGGGTCTAGTTTTACCAACTAGCTTTATGTAAAATCTTTTCTTTTCCCAATATCCATGACAATGACAGTAAAATAGTGCAGTCTGTTCTTCATCAAATTTTACAGTACACTCATCACCATACTATTGACTAGGCACTCAGCTAGCTCATCAGTGTCTTGGAAAATTAATTCAGGCAGAGAACCAATTCAACAGTACCTTGCTTCCTACATATGCATTTGGTCTGATTACTGTATTTGCAGAAGCAACTGGATTACTTGTCTTCATGTGGACAGCAGGATTTTGTAGAACATGAATATTGCTACGTATTTGCAATCTATGTGGCATTGCAATTCTTCTTTAAAAATGATGGCATGGCATCAGACAACTTAAGCTGTTATGCAGAAAATTAAATTAATAAAGGAGGCTGTTCTGCTTTATAGCTGCTGTGTTATTTCAGTTATCCTCTGTGAGAGCCTGTTTAATTTTGAACCTTCACACATATTCTGCACTTGATTATTATATTGCTGTAGTGCAAAGAAATTCCAGGCTAAGATCTGGCCTAGCTGCCATCTGCATAGCAAACTTGCTAATAGATATTTTCCTCTATAGAGAACAAGGTGTAGGTGAATATTATCCCTCTCTTACTGATGAGAACCTGAGGTACAGGCATATGTCTGATAATTGTTCATGGTTTCATTGGAAATCTGTCACACAACTAGAAGGGGAATCTGATTATCTGAGTCACTGTCCTGTTCTGTATTGACAGAGCATGCTTTTCTTGCACATTATTTTGCAGTGATGCTGTTCCAGCTTCTGCAGTTTTGCTGTCAGTGTCTCTGAAAATCTCTGGCCTTGTTCTCTCTCTTTCACAGCACTGGACCAGAGTGGCCGTTTAAAGTCTGGGATAGCAGACTGGGAGGCAGGAGAAAGATGCTCTCTCTGGAGGCAAGATGCACATCTTGGGCCATGAGGGAACATGTGATTGAGTCTCTGTTGGCTGTTGGTCTTGTGAGACTTAAGAACAAGATTGAAGCATTTGCCTTCTGTTTTCTGGCTTATTTTTCCACTGAACTTATCAGACTCTGTCTTCTTTGGTCTTCAGCTTTCAAGGAAGAACTTACTCTTCTTAGTGGTGGCAACAAAAAGCCAAAAGTTTCTCTAAGAACCCTGAAATAGTACCTAATTTTTTCTGCTGAAAGTAATATTTTGCATTTCACTTCAGACATTTTAACGCATAGTCTATTGTATGAATACCATATGTTCTCCAGCATTTCTGATTCTGTTCTTGTTTGCCTGCATGGTGGGACCCCAAAATGTGTCTGTCAGTAACACTTCATCTTTGAGGACAACCGTAGCCAAATAAGTTGATTGCAAGGCTGTATAAAGAACTATAACTCGGGGAAAGGATTATTTATTAATAAAATGACCACTGTTCATTTTTCTACAGTTTTCCCTTAACTTGAACTGATACAGAGCTTGACTACATACAGTGCAGTACCAGAAGGAGGTCAAAATGCCTCCTCCAGGGAAATAGTTTCTTTGTTTTTACTTACACATACTTTAACTGCTAATAGTGTCGATTCATTTAACGTATTTTATGCGGTTGCCAGTTAAACAACTTTAGAGGCTCCAAGCTTCAATTTGCTGCAGTGGCCTAGAGACCATCTTCAGTGTGATGAAAAATACATTGTCATTCCTAAAGCAGTTGAGTAGAAATAATTGTAAAATAGTAAAGATATTTGCTAGCAGGTGGTAGATACAGGTTTATTGAAAATGTATTTTTTAAGGATAGTGGAGTTGAGTTTTCTGTTCACACGTTCCCTAGTGTGGACTGCACATAAAAATAGTTCCCTTGCATGATTTCAGAGAAACCATATTCATAGAGTAGCTTTGTTTTGACTGCATTGTGGCAGTTCTTCTGCATTGTTTCCTATAACACCCTCAAGCATTGTCACTTGATTCTTATAATGTTAATTACCTCTACAAGATCCCTCTAGCCCATCTTAAGAATGTGAGTAATTTTAAATGCATTAAAATGACTTCCATCTTGTGTGCCTATATTAAAAATAAATACACTTGACCCAGGAATTAATCAACAAAGAATTGTGAAACAATGAAGTTAAATAACCTTTTTTATTTTCCAAGACTGCATTGTGTATGTTGTGCTCATAGTGAAACATTTTTTGCAGAAAGTTTTTTTTGTCCTTGTTTGTTTTTTGTGTGCATGTGTTTTTTGTTTGTTCCCCCCTCACCCACCCCTTCCCTAAATGTTATGCTTTGCTTCACTCAGGAATTCAGGTTAGCCCTATGACTGTATAATACAGGAGCTGTCTGACCTCCTAAACTGTATGTCTGTGTAACTAACAGATTCTAAGTATAAAAGATGTTACTATTAACTTATTGAAATCAGTGAGTGAAGGCAGTACTTCTCAGGGACATGACAAATGCTCCGTGGAGGTTAGATCCTCTCTCTTGGATATAAACATTACAAAGACCCTTCAGACTCTCCTGAACTCTGAGCCTTTCAAGGCGCCTCGGACCATTTCTTCATATGTAATATGGGATCCTCCTTTTCTGCACATGGCTGAGCCGTCCAATGCTGCTCCTGTGGACTCCTTCATAAACATTTTTCTTTGGTGATGTGAGTTACTGAGAAAAACCCCTTGCTCCTTTCCTTCGCAGGGTGTCTCTTACATGGTTCTCACTCGGCTGGTGGCTTGTCTCCTCCCTGACTCTCCTCCCACCTCTGCCCTCATGCCTTGGAGTCACATGCCATTTCCTTGCTTTTATCAGGACTTCTCCCAGAGCAGAAATTCATTCCTGCTTAGGACACAATACACTACATAAAGGATGGACATAGTATCTGCAAGTATCAAGTTTGTTTTGCCATGCTTAGTTTCAATATTTGATTAGTGTTTGGCAGAACAAATGGATGTAAATGAAACTCATGACTTTTAATTTAGAAATCATAGGACCCCTGACTGTATAGTTCAATGAAAGCTCCCAGGGGGACTAGAGTAGACTGATACTCCTTGTGTAAAAGCCAGGTCTGCAGAATTAAACAGTTCTGGCAAAGATTTTAGGGAACCAGGATTTTCCTCCATATATGTAAGGGGACAGAAAGAAAGAAACTTTCCTTAATCCTGGGAGGAGGGAAAGGGCAAGGGGGAGGAAGCATAAATCTATTCTTCCAGTATTCTTTACTTCATATTTGTATCATAGAAGTGTTTTGAGGTCCACCAGGCTAGGTTTCTGCTATGCACAAATCCTTCCTAGTTATTTAGACAAAGAAAGTTGGTACCCAAATACCTACTGTCTGCAGTGCCTTGAGACATTGACTCTGACTCATGGGAATGCATCTGTAGTATCTTTGTGTAAAGAAATTTACATCAGGTATTGCTGTTGTATCTTTCTACATGGTAAAGTGAGAAGACTAGTGTGCTCTTCTTCTTGCGTACTGAATTTAGAAGTTGAAATAACACTCCTTTAACTGGTTTACTGGTGAGGTGTACTAGATCCCTGAGAAATGTTCCCATGTAATATGGCACTCAGAAAGCTGGCAAAAGGATTACACATCGGTCTTGTTCCCAGGCTCTAATATAAGTGGTGCCTGTTCGAATATGTTACAGCAGGGAAATTTTCTGCTTGATAGGGAATTGCAGGAAACAAAAATTAGATCATTTCTTGAAGCTGCTATAAATTACACTGGAGACAGAGGAGATGGTGTATAGGGAGTCCATAGCTATTTGAAGTTTAATTTCCCTTGCACTGAACCCTATCCCCTACATGCCTCCAATAATCAATTGGAGTGAGAGAGAGAGAGAGATGTGCAAATTATGGTTTCCAAAAGACACGTGAGATTTGGGCCAACTTTGGGCCAATTTTTGCCTCTTTTAATGTGTCTCATTTTAAGCATTCAAGAACTTAAAACATTCTTGTCATGGAAGATTGCATGCAGAGTAACTGAAAATCATCCCATTTATTTCCATTTTCAGGTCTCAGCAACAACATTTCCCTTGATTCTCTCCTGCCCATGAGATACGGCTTTCTGGAATAATAATTTTGTGGCTTCCACCAGCAGACACATACGCTATTGCTTCCAATCTCTCATCTAAAATCACTGACTGACAGGTCTGACAGAAACAAATAGCAGGTGGGTTGGTAGATATTGTGCTTGGATTTGCTTTAAACTACTTTGTCTCCCCTTCTCATTTTTTTTTTTCTGGTTCAGCACCTTTTTCCTATATAACTGTTAGGATCACAACTTCCAGTTTGCTGGGTATGTAGTCATGGGTCACTATATTAATATTATCACAGCTGGGGATATAATTTCTTGCTGCTTCCTTTGGAATGTCATGTGGTCTGGCTTCTTTTTTTTTTTTTTTTCTTTTTTTTTTTTTAAATGCCTCTGTATCATATTCCTTTAATTCCATTACAAAGGAATGTTTTTCAGTTTTCTTTCCTTTGCAGTATTGCAAGATGGACGAGCAGCATGCCAAATGGCTTCTAGGTCTTTTGCTATTTTAATTCTCTTCTCAATAGGTGCACTTTTGTAGATGCCAATAGATCACATCTGTGCCCCGGTTGAAATATTACAAATGATGCAGATTAAGACTACATCTTAGCAGAAATACCTGGTGAAGCTTGGGCAGATCTGCCTTTATAATCCTCTGGGTTCTCATTCCACCCCGAGAGAACGGGCAACTGGGCAGGCCACAAAGATCCTTGCCTTCAGAATTTGCCCCTCTGCACACTGGTGCAGAGTTCAGATTTGGAAAGTGATTTCACAGTTGTTAATATTTGTCCACTTTTTACATCTTCTTTGTTCCTGATCATAGGAAAGCTTGCCAGAAACATGATAGCATTATCTCTAAAATGAACACATTTTCTATGTATTTGCTGATATCCTTTATTAATGAAGGATGTACAATTGTATCATAAGCACTTTATGTTGAAATTAAACTCTAGAGATAGGTATGAGGCATAAACCAGTTACTCTGAGGCTGAACTAGGTCAAGGAAAGAAACCTTTTTTGTGCACAGTTGCCAAAATCCATCGAAAATCATAAAAAGACACATAAAAGAATTAGTAAGACCTAGTAGTGATATAACTTTTTTTGCAACAGCTGGTGAAAGACCTTACCTGGAATTAAGGATTCATACCTGTGTTTTGCAGAAGGAGGAACTGAGGCAGAGAACATTTAACTGGTTTCTTCAAGTTGACAGAACAAATCAATGACAAAGATTGAGTGCAGGTGTCATCTGACACAGACATCTGGCTCTATGTTACTGGGATTTCTGACAGTGGAAATCTGCCATGGAATGAAAATGAAATCTTGTAATTTTGTGATGCTTGTAAACATGGGCTTAATGCCTCTGGGAGAGAAAACAGAAAGGAACTGGAATATGCACCTCGAGTCAGTACAGGAAGATTCTTTTTACTTTACGTTTACTATGTATTTATGGAGAAATTGCAGTTTTCTGACAGGAGTGTCCATTTGGGTGTCTGTCTGTATGTTGTGTCATGTCTTGTTCCTCCTTGTCACTCCTTCAGTAAAAGCCAGGAGATGCATGAGGGTCACACCTGTGGGTTGTTTCAGTTCAAATTGCTAGCAATGAGGGAGTTGCACGCGTGTACCTTTCATTGTTGTTACACTGATGGATTACTTTCTGCTCCAAATGTGTGAAAAGGTTATTTCAGAAAGAGAGCAGATTTTTCTAGATGTTTAACAGTGCCAGGCATACCATATGTAACAAAATAAGTATTCATCATCATCATCATCATCATCAGGATGAATCTGTGAAGTTTAGCTTTGTGAGAGAAATAGGCTTGAATTGTGATGCAAAATAGTGCAGTACTTTCCTTGTGATGGAGCAGGGGCTGCAGAAGAAACCATTGGGGAGCCTCAATGGTTTGTTTTTCTTTCCTTCCTGCTTTTCTTCTGTTCTGATTGGAAAGTCTGGCACGTCTTTGCTTTTTCAATTTTAAAGATCATTTGGTGCTCAGAGTGTTAGAAGTTCAGTTCTAAAACCTAGAGGTGAGAGGCTAAGGAGCTGTGGCAGTGAGTTTATACTGTCCTCTCAGAATCAGATGGAGGAAGGATGAAATGGAAGAATAAGCCACCAAACCACTTTCCTTGAGGATGGAAAACCTGCTGAAGTGGGTAAGTCTGGCTGCCCTGTGGCAGCTTCCTTGTCAGCCTTCCCCCTCTAAGGTGGCAGATCCAGAAGGGAGTTAGATGGGTCAGTGTGTAGTAAGGTAACAGGGAATTATAACTGTGAAGAAAAGAAGACTGTAAGTTTGTTGATGGGGTAAGGAAGAAAGAAGCACAAATTCTAGATAAGGATCAAAGTTAATACACTTATCCAAAACTCTGAATCTGCTGAGAGTTCACCAGTAGTTCATCTGTCAGTATCTGCCTAAAACCCTTTCTAGGAGCTTTCATTGGTATAGATAGAAGTTATGTTAACAAACATGGCAACGCTTAACCCTATGAGTGTTCATAAGAATGAAAATTCAGTCTGGGAAGAAGCTGTGGGAAATTTTGGGGGGTAATTGGCTCTGTTGGAGAGTCAAAGGGAACAGGGTGTTTCACTTCCCTCAGTTGCTTTTAGACTTCTCGGAGGAACTGCTACATTATTAGTAACCCACCCACAAAAATCTGACATTGGAAGTATTTTTTTTTAAATAGCTGTGCTATTTAAAAATAGCTCTATGTAGTAGCATCCTTCCTGAAATAGCAGGGGGTGTGTGGAATCAGCAGTTGCAGAAAGTTAGACCCTTATTTGATCAGATGTTACTGAAGAAATAATGGGCATTTGTTGCTTCGTTCTTTACAATGGCATCTTACTTTATGCCATTTAGAAAACTATTATAAACTAACTATATATGGTTTTGTGAATGGAGCTGGCATAGTTTGAATACAGCTATTATTCCAAAATCAGTTGTTTTAATTAGCTCATCATATGTAGTGATGGACTCAACAGAAAAGTGGCATAAGATATTCATAATGAAGGAGACCTACTAAATATTCTGACCCTTGTAGCCAAGTCCAACAACCTGCTTTAAAAAGCACATTGAATGCTCCCTCTGCCCTGCTAAGACAACAGAGTCAAATAGTCAACCATTTATGTCTCAGTCAAGCAAAGCACTTAAGCTCGATGTTTAATGTCATGGAAAGAGTACTACTGAATTGGCTGGATTCACACCAGGATGTGCAGTACCTTGCTGGCCGGAGGATTTCTGTTTTCTGTATGGAATTCTAGACTTTGCCATGGTGAGTCACATTAAAACAGCACTGTAGAAAGAACTTTTTAGTATTCTATTTATTTATACACACACACACACGTATATATATATAAATTCTTAGGCTACAGAGAGATTCTGCGAATCTTGTTTGAATGATTGTTTCCATGATCATTAATCTCAGGATCTGAGGGAGATTGATAATAATGAAAAAATATATTAAATCTGCTGTATTGTCAGTAGGATCTGGTTGTATATATATATATATGTACATACATGTTTGTGAATTTAGCTGGAGATGTCCTTGGCTAACTTACTAGACCTTTTAAAAATATGAGTGATCAGAGTCTCTCATTTTAGTGTTCTGTTTTGTCACAGAAAATAAAAGCTGATGGTGACAGGTTCAGAGGATAACAAGGACTCCAGATCATAAACCATCAGATTCAAAGCTGAAATAAAACTTCAAACCAGAGACTGCAGCATAAAATAGTTAATTATTTTTAAACTACTTTAGACTCTCATAAAACAGTATAGAAGTTCTCTGGAACAATATAGAAGTTTTTCTTCTTTTTGTAACAAAGATAAACTTTTATATTTAGTTGCTTTGGCATTTTTGCAGGGCAGTTTGGGGCCATCTTATTAACTAAGATTGCAGTCAATTATCTGCTTTATTGAGTATTTGTTTTCATTTGAGTGATCTTTGTACTGCTTGCTGCATAATTTTTATGTGGTGAGGAAGCTCATTACAGCTCTTACTATACCTGCTTGCTACAGTCTCACTTGTCTGAAACTGAAAAATGCAACTAACGTGATCTGAATTTGACTGGAGCTGTAAACCAGTGCAGGTACCTTGGCTTCATCAAAATGTGAAAAAGCATGTGCTTCTTTTCATTATAATTTATAATTACTTTTTTCTTTTTTTTTTTTTCCTGCTTGATGCAAATCAGTACTGGCCTTTATTCTGACATAGAAGATACAGCATCAAATCAACAACTTTATTTTATCACACGAAACAGATGGTGAAGTTCACAGAGATTTCCAAGAAAAGACAATATAATTTCAGTGCTAAATTACCCTTGCTGAAGGGCCTTACCTCCAGGATTTGATAGGGAATACAACTTTATAGTGTATTTCTTGTTCAAGTCTAGGCTTAGCTCACCAGAAGCTAGGAACGATTGAATCTTTGCTTCATATTGTTGTTTAAAGTGTCAAAATCAGGCCACGGTGTAATCATTGCCAGTTTCACAGCTAATTTTAATGGACTTTCAGTCAGTGGTTTGTGCAATTTATTACCATGTGTAAAGTAAGTGAAGAACTAAAGTGATCGAATGGAAAATTCCTGAGCTATTGCCGAAGTTTTCCTTGACAAATCTTTCCCTGAGACCTGAGGATGATTCAGGCCTCTTCTGTGCTGTAGTGGGACAATCCTTCTGGGACTTCAAAGATATTTCTCATTGTAAAAGATAAATAATAGTTGCTTTTTCTTGGGGACAAACAGGAAAGCAGAATGTGGACACCCAGGCTTTAATGACAACAGATTTTAAGTCTGCTGTGCTGTGAAGGGCCTAGAATCCCAATCTCAAAGTAAATAGAGTTTGTATTTAAGCATGTATTTTTTTTTTTTAACTGCTAGGAAGGACATACTCTAATGCAATCTGGGTACGGGTAGGTTCCTTTGTTCTTTTGTTCCCCAAGTGACCTGAAAAAATTTATAAAAAGGATAACTGTTTAGACATAGACATCCTGGGAAAGTGAGAATTGCAAACTGTACAGTGATTGATAGCAGAAGTGTATTCTAGAGTCTCGCAGAAAACCAATCTGGTCCTGGGAAAAAACTTAGAGTTGCTTTTTAAGGAGAGGACCTAAATATTGCAAGTCCTCAACTGCTGCAGAGGACACACAGGCAAAACCCATAAACCAGAAACTAAAGATACACTTTGTTAGATTTGTGCTCAGACAAGGGACCACTGTGTGCTACAGAAGAATCAGTTCAAAGACAGGCGGGCACCTAGTGACAAGATGTCTCCTCTTAGATGCCCACCAGTCAGGTGCGTTTGTCGGTAACTGGTAAGAAAACTGTCATAAAACTTGGAGATACCACTGCATCCAGTGGTGTCAGCCTGTATGCACCCAGCTAGAATACTGTTTGCAGCTGAGTGTGTCTGCAAATAATTATCCTGAGGAGAGGCCAGGTTGATTTAAAAACTCCTCTGATGGATTATTACTTGTGGTTTATGATGCATCCTGTCTAATTGAGGTAGCATGCCATTTTCAGTAAGTCAGAAGCAATGTTGGGTCATGTAAATATAAAAATAAGGACACACCAAAGAACTTCCCAGCAGTCGTTTGTGTGTTGATGGCTCAGTATTGGGTGCTGTTCCAGCTGAACTTTTTAATCAGAAACCTGCTGGGGCTGCTGCCAGCTCTCCTGCCCGACCTCCTCAGCAGGTTTCCTGTCACCACTTTGGAGCAGAGGATTCCAGGTTTCCAGGTCAATGGTTCTCAGTGGTTTATCCATCACTTTCCTATTGAGAGGTTGTAATAAATTGCCACAAATTTATAGACTGACTAAATCGGGATTTTCTGCTTTATACAAATTTTTTGAAACAGAGTGAGCATTACATTTTTTTTTTTGGTTGCATCTAATTATAATTAAGATTGGCTTTTAAAAGTCTGCTGGGGATCTTTCTACATTTGTGTAAGTGCAACACCTTTAAGTGAATTTATTTTTCTAGTTCAGGGAGTGCGTCTAAGACTTTCCAAACTTAGTTTGAATTTGTCCAGCTTAACTTTACGCAGTTAACTGAGACACCTGAATTAGGAACGTCTACCTGTCTCATTAAGTTCTCTTTCTGGTTAGTATAAACAGAGTCCAAATAAGATATGAATTGCCTTCTATATCTGAATCCCTTTCCTTGTAGCAGAGGAGAAGCATGGAAGGAGATTAAAGACAGAAGTTAGGAGGCATGGGTCTGTGTCTGTGTGCCTAAAATCAAATTATTTTGTGTACATTTAGATACTTGATTTGTTAGTTTGATTTTCCACTCTATTGAGCACTCAGTGTTTTGTAGAGGTCTTGTTTGTCCGATTTAGAACAGAAAAATATTTTCATCTAGTTGCTTTGATATTTCTACAGCAAAGCTATGAAGCATGGATGGCAGAATCACCACTTTTGAAAATCAGACCACTGGCCGCTTTTTAAATGGTTTTAGTACATTAGTTTTAGTCATGTAGCCTGGAAAATCTCTGATAAAGTTGCAGTTACTATGTGTAAAGAGGACCAAATTACATACAGGTGTGTATACGATCACATCGAGTTGAGCAATAGTTTCTTTAACCATTTCTTTCAGTGGTATGATTTTGGTAAATGAAGTGTGAAGTTGTTCTTAAAAATTAGTTCCACCTTTTGCTTGACTTTACGTGATGGAAATAAAATGACGGCTTGTAGACATTTCTCATACGAGTGTTTTCTCTAGTCTTTGTTCCCCTGCGGAGGTGACAGGGTTGCCAGTTACCTTACAAGTACCTGCTCCAGTTTGTCTGTCAATTTGGAAATGGACCAAAGTCAGCAACAGAGCTGCTGTTGGGACTGCAGGCAAAAGATAGTATTTAATGCTGTATATGCTTCTGCAATGTCCTTAAAGAATATGTAAAGTTTGAGGGAATAAAGGATTCATTTGAAACTCCTGAAGTGGACGGGAGTTTTTCTATTGACTTCACTGCGTGCAATTTCAGTGACTGAATGATAGGAGGTATAGTGTAATGAAAGAGTGTGAACAAGTTTGTCACAAGACCAGTCTGAAGTACACATGCAGTCATTATTCTACTCCCATGTGTCATGGGCAATTTGCAGTAACTTTTTTCATTTCAATGAGACTTCTTGTGGAATGGGATGTTTAAATTGTAGAAGAATGGCAGCAGTTCTATGCAAGTTGCTACCAGATAACATGGTTGCGTGTCTTCAAGGCCGCTATTTGAAGGACATTGAAGCTTTGCACAAGCTAAAGGGAAGTTTAGTGTTAATGTCAATGGGGTCAGAATTTCCTACTTAATTCTTTAACTTTTATAACAGGTATTCAGTTTACCAGTGATTTTGATGAAACTAATGACAGATCAGAACTCTAAGAAATGTGTAAGCACTTTACATTATTACTGCTCTTTTCTTTCGTTCTTATGAGGGAAAATTAGTAAATCAATCATTTTTAAATTACTGCAGTTATGGAGTCACCACAGTTAACTCCAAGGTCGCATGATATAGGCTTAAAATGGCTTGTTGGAAAAAAAGAAAAAACAACCACACCGATCTCTTAAAAGAGTCTAATGCATTACACTGTAACCAAGTCCAAATACATGTAGTTTTATGGGATAATTTCAACAATAGGTACCATCTGCTTAATGTGTTCATAAAACCAAATATTAATTTCCTGGTAAATCAGTTATAAACCAGAAAGTATTATTATTATTGCAGTAATTTTTGCATAAGATAAATGTCTCAGTGGCTCAGAAGGTTAAAGTTTAAAATAAGAGCTGGCGTTTACTTTTCTTTGCAATTTGGCTAAAATTAAATTGCCCGATCCTGAATCCAAGTCATATTTTATCTTTCATTAAAATAGAAAAGACCTGGAAACAATCTGTAGACCACCAGGATGTCTGAAAGTTATTTTCCAGTTATAAAAATAAACTAGCCTTGAATTTATTCACCATCTGTCAGTCTTCTTTTTCTACCAAGGAGCTGAATTTTCAGACAGGTTACTTGCAGTGGTAAGGAACAGCTGTAGGAAGCCAGGATCCTGGAATTGCTCTAATTACTTTAAGCCACAGAGCAGCTTTTGGAAATTTGCAAGAGCTCAGTTACAGTGTCTGGGGAGGGATTTAGCGTTTTCAGGATTCTCAAGAATGCACACTTTTCCTATTGCATCTAAACCTCATTCAAAGGGGATGGAAATTAGCAGAGTGACCTTCCCTTGCTTAATTGTCCACAGCATCAGAATCTGTGTACAGGGCTGGGACCAGTACAGGTGAAGCAAGAGACAGTGTTAATCTTATTAAGGTAAAGCTTGGTGGCAGGAAGAATGTTACTTTGCCTTCATAACCTTTGGGGACCCAGTGACTTCGACTCTGTTATTAGTGCTATGCTACTCTGTTTGAGAATGAGAAGCAGAAGGTGGTTGTTCGCAGGCGAGTGTGCTGTGTCACACATGTATGTGAAGAGGCTCAGATTTACCAGCAAGTTTTCTCTCACTCCCTTCAGGACACATCCATAAACAAGACTAAGGTCACCTGTACTGCAGAGAGGGATGTAATCAACCTGTTTGTATTCTGATGTTCTTTTTCTCTTATAATTACTGTAAAGATATGTCAGTGTTAATGCACTCAATAAACATAGGCATTTGACAGACCAAATCTTGTTTGACTGACTGGGGTTCTTGTTGACGCAGAGAGCTGGTTCAAAAGGAGCTTCTCAAGACCCAAACAAGCAAAGAGAAAGCTGAAAGGCACAACAGAAGAAGTGTATCTACCTCCATCCCATAATGGATTTCACTTCAACATAATAACGAATTAACAAGCAAAAGGACTTTGAGACCAAAACTATCTGACCTTGAGCTGTAAGAACGGTGGGTCAGATCTCCTTGGAAGCCATTATAAGCATAAATGGAAAGTCTATTCCCGTATTGCACAGTTATGTAACAAACTGAAGAAAATTGCTTTCCAGAATGAATAAAGTGCAAGAATAGTTAAGGAATTATTTGAACAGTATTTTCAGCTTGGAGATAAATTATTTTTATATATGCCTTTCATCTTAGTTCTTTTATTTGAACAAAAGCAGCTTAAAATTACCATGACATATGCAGGAAACTACTGGCAGACCTCAGGGCTCGCCACACTGGAATATGAAAGGAAAAAAGGACACATGAAGTATGAAGCCATGATGTCTGTCAGAAAGACTGGGCCATGCATCAGATTTATGAAACAATACAGATAACTTCCTTACAACAAAATTGGAAGGATATGTCAGAGTTTTCCTAGGCTTTGCAAACATGCTTTTTTTCCATAGCCTTGCAGCACAACGCTGTCAGTTCCACAGCTTCAGGTACTGTGCAGGTGAAAATATGTGTGAGGAAAGGCTGGATGGCTGGCTAATAGTATATTCTCATAGACTTCATTTGTGCTACTGTTACTCATGGTTCTGCTATACAAGTTGTCCTGCTCACAGCAGAGGACTCCTGTGAGTATGTGAGCAAAAAGGCTGAAGAACTGGATGCCTGACATTATATAAAAATCTAAGGAGACAAGTCATTATTTGTACATTAGAACTACATCTCTGTTCTTCAGTCCCTTTGGTATCACTACTTGGCATGGAAATTCTGACCCTATTAATGCTGGCTGAGTCTGAGGTTTATTTTTGGTAGCTTTTAAGAAACAGCTGGAGAACACTGGGGAGTATCTTTCACTTTTAGTCCTATACTGTGGCTTTCTTTTTTCAGGTCTTAAAATTAAAAAAAATCCTGGGGCTCTCCTTGGCCTTATGTAACTTCTGTATTAGAACATCTGTGTTCCTAATCTTACCTACTTTTCGTGGGAGGTAAAAATGGCCAAGTGGTACCTCTATCTGATAAACTGTGAAAAGCTTGGTTCCCATCCCAATTCCTCTTAAACCTATCTTTTTCAATTTGCAATTTTGCAGTCTTGTCTGGAAAACGAAAAATGTATGTCTGTACTGTGTGCATTATTTCATCACAAATGTGATGCGATGTGTAGCTTATTGCTGAGTCTTCAGGTGTTTTTATTGTGTAAGGCTTTGGGGCAAGGCTATCTGAATTTCTGAGTATTGTGCTACAGATGTCCACATGAGAAGGCAGATATTCTGTGCTAATCCAACAGATCTTTGCTGCTTCCCATTAGGATTTGTTTCAGGAAATAAATCACTAAGTTGCATGTTACAACAGGACCTTTCTTCCTGGAATATTATACTCACAATACAGGTTCATCCTTTCAGCTGCTCTCAAACCTCATCCATACTTATGTCTCCTGTGGTTTTTTTTTAAATTATTTTTTACACTTACAGAAAAACAAGTTAGGTTAGTCCACATCTTGTGGTACACAAGGCTATCAGGTTTCTTTATCTTCTCAGTTACCATTCTAGTTCCCTACTTTCTGGAGTGCTGCTTCTAAGCTGTTATAGATGGCCAGACTACTGTACATAAGAGTCTTTCTTGAAGTATTAAAAAAATAAACTTTTATCTTTTTAATAAAAGCGCAAAAATCTTACTACAGAAAGAGTAGTCTCCAAGTATTATCAGCTGGCTTGTGTGAATCCTAGCAGTCTGAATAATGCTTAAATTTATCATCTGATTGTATGAAGCTTACATATTAATAATTCAGAATTTTTCTTGGATACACATGGAGCAACACCACTAAATAAGAATTTTTCTTGCCGAAAAGAAGTAAGTAGAGCACCACGATCTCAAAGGAGCAAAGAGTTCCTGGAGCCAGCTTGCTGGAAAGCAGCTGAGCAGTAGCCAAAATTAATTTGTTTTGTAGATCTTACTACTCTGAAATTCCCTACCACTCAAGATTGCTTTGGTGTTATTGTTATCTTTTAATGCACCCATGACAACTGCAGATGACATTTTCAGAGATGATAAAAGAAAAACAATGCTCAAACCCCACTAATTTGGAATAAGAGTTAGAGGACTCGAGGTGAATTTTTTTCAGGAAACAAGCTATTCTTTATGGAAACTGCCTGGATTTACTGAAGCCTCTTGAATTATTCATTTTCTAGCCAATAAAGAATAGGGAAACCCTATATATTTCAGTACAACTTTGTCAAAACAAGACATATCTACTTTGGTTTCAGAATTCAGCTTCCCTTGAAATAATCTAAATTTAAGTTTTAAAGCAGAACAGAACCCTATAGTATAATCCAGTATCTCATTTTTAATTTTAACAAATGTTTTGAAGTGTTTTGTTTTATTTTATGGCATCAGCCAGAAACCTCCACAAAATAGTTATTCACACAGCTCAAGAAACGTGTCTTATAGACTCACTGTAAATGTTCCTGGCCAACAGTAGCTGCTTTTATTGGAAACAAAGTTACTGTGTAAGGAATATTGTTGATTTACCTTAATTTTTTTTTTTGGCCTGACTTTACAGAAAGAAGTGAAGAGGAAAGAGTCTGTAAATGTACAAAAATCTCTATTACATGGCTGTCAAGATCAAAAGAGCAGAGATTGGAAGCCTTTCCTTAGATAATGAACACATAGATGACAGTGAAAAACAGTATAATAATGTTATCTGCATTACAATGTATAATACAACTTTTGGCAAAGAAGTAGTAAAATTTATGGGTCTGAAAGTAAGTGAATCAAGATCAGGCAATGATTTAGATTTGGAACAGCAGTTTAAGACTTGATTATCTATTTAAGTCCAGATTTTGGCCTTTGATCGCTCTCAAATATGCAACTTGATTTTCTGGAATGCAGAAGACTCGTAGCTGTCATTCAAACCATACTTTATAAACTTAGGTTGATACTATAGTTGCTATAGCTTATTATTAGTAATAATTTACTTTGATCCATCATTTGTATATGCTCCCTCTGCACTTGTTTGAGAAGAACTTTAGAAAGTGAGGGAGGAGGATTTTGGTAGAACTACTAAGAGACTGACCATCTTAATATAAACCAGTAGCAGGATATCTGTCATGAGAAAACAGAGAGAATGAATTTTCAGTTGGAAACATCCAGATTGAAATGGTAAATCTGTGATCTATCAATCTAGAAATTATAAAAATGAATAAGACTGTCAAGAAGAAAAAAACTAGAGAAGAAGGAAGACATAATGAACAGAGTTTTAAAAAATTGGCTTGAATGTAATTTATTCTTCTTTGCATGATTTTAACCTGATTAAAGCAGCTCAAATCATTACTAGTTAGATTTAATAGCTATACAGTTAAATAAGACAATAAATCATGTATAAAGATAGATTTGAAAAAAGTTGACATCTCAAATTTCAAGGACGCAAGTCTGTAACATTTTATTGTTTGCATTTGATATTTGCACACTTTATCATTTTTATCTTGCAAAGATTTTTGTGAAACAGATCTATGTAACTGTTACACAAACATTTTAAAAACTCAGATTAGTTTTCATCTCATATGGTTTATTAATTATTATGCCATTCTCTAACTTAGTGCTCAAATAATGACTAGTAGTAGTAGATCTAGAAGTGATTGTTTAGTGACCATTTCTAACTTCCTCTTCTACTTCGTTCCTCTGAATTTGAATTATTCTAGGGGAATCATTTTTACCTGTCCTCTGGGAGACATATTTCCCTGGGAATCTAGAGCGAGTTCGAGGCTGTGGCTACCTCTTGATTAGTTGTAAATACCAACAAGTGAAATAGTGAATTGACTGTTCTTGAACTATTATTCATATTCTCTCTTCTGTGGTAAAAGACTTAGGTTTTCAGAATCTTTCAGAATAAAACCTGACTGCCAGGAAACAGGAAGAAATAAAAGCAGAGAATCTTTTGAGAATTTTAATCCTTGCATTAAATCCACAGAATGAGGGTAACATTCCCAAATCCAAGCCACAGAGAGACTTGAATTCTTCCAAAGGACCAACCCCGTGGACAACTGACACACATATGGTATAAATTCCAGAGTACTCCTCCTGTTTTCCAGTTCACATACCAACCTCCTAGCCAACTGGCAATGGAGAAGAATTGTCAGACAATGCTTGTCTAAAAATTCAGTGCTCCGTCAGATGAAAGCAAGGCAGATTTCCTTAGTGTTGTGAATGGATATCTTGTTAGATCATGTTGGCCAGCCCTAATTTATTGCAACTTTTGATCTGGCAGAGTTAATTGCAGACTTCTTTCTCTACCAACTCCTTCGACAAAAATGATTCAACCGACTGCACCTTTCTTCCACTTGGCTTACACGGGTTTCCAGCCGCCTTCCAGGTGAAGTACAATTGGATGATGTTATAATTTAAAGTTGGATTTCACCCCAGCAGCCTTTATGATTTGACACTGATAGTCCTAAATCTCACGAGTAGTCATTTTGGTGGAAAATACCATAAAGTGGAAGATGGAAAACAAAACAAAACAAAACAAAAAGAAGGTTAGAGCTTGATCCACAGTCCCGGATTTATTCTGGGCTGAGCCAGATAGGCTACTATGACTAGTTTGTGCCAAGTATAATTTTATATACTTTGTCATAAAGTGCTTCCATCAGAAAATGGTGTAGTAAACTCCATATAACCAGGCATTTTGGAAGATTCAGCTTCATGGCAAGTCTATAATAATATTTATTTATTTTGTGGAGAAGTCTGATTTCATGGTTCACACTGAACTGTGGGTAAAATTCTTTCTGTAAAGTACATTATTACTCACTCAAAACTGAGGTCTTTGATGAGTGTGTTGAGAAACCAGGTCAGAATGGGAAAATGTGCAAAAGAGTGTCCTGCTGCTGCAGAAGACAAATCTGTTCAGACAGAAAAGACTGGCCAGCTGAGCCATTAAAATTATTGCACTCCCATAACTGCCTGGGAAAGGTTTGCTGTTGTAGGACAGTGGTCTAAATCAAGGGCATCATAAAGTTTTTACTAAGCGCCTTTTAATGAGGCATTGTTAAAACTGAAGCACTTGTTTTGTTGCTCTATTTGTACTTTATTGGATCCTATACTACTTCAAGTAACGAATTGACAGTTGCTTGTTCAGAGGAAGAAACAGTTAATTTTCTTGATTGTTTCGTTTCAGCATTGTTTCTTCTTTGGCCTCCCTGTTCAGTCGTTTGGCCTAAGATCAAGAAATGTATGTGGAAAACATTGTTCAAACTGGGCCTTTCAGAAGAACGGCTTAAGGAGGAAATACAGTCCTGAGTTATGACTTACACACTGAACATCATATTTACAAACCAAAGGAGAGATTCACTGATGCCAGTAGTTGACTGCAATCTCCATTTACTTTCTTTCTTCCCTGAGACACTTTCAAATTAGTCAAAATCAGTATCCCTTGTTTGTCTTTCTCTTGACACTGTACTTCTCCATGTTGAACTTCCATGAGGAGCTGATATTGGCTTCCAGAGACATTACTTTTCCCGTCTTTTTTTTTTTTCTTTTAAGAAAAAAGGTGGCCAGAAAGACTTCCATACTTTTGGAAGTTGTGATTCAGTTGTGCAATTTGAAAAAAGAAATTGACCAACTGATTTGGACAGGAAAACAATGAGAAATTATTGAGACACTGCAGGTAGTTTAATTAAAAATCGGATTTTTATGAGCAGCGTTAATGTGTGCTACCTCAGCTAACCTGACAATAAAGGTTTTGCAAGCTACAATGACATCTGGCACAGAATCACATGTAGGAATTATGCAGATGCAATAAAAGGCACTTAATTAGCATTGCAAATAGTATTCCAACATTTATGAGATGTCTGCAAATTTGCATACAGATACGTAATTACATAATTTGCAGCTGTTGTGTTTGTTCTGTAAGACCTTGCCACTTTATTAGTAGAATATGCAAATTAAGCATTAGTCCCTTTTATCATCTGCTTTCTTAGTAGCCCATAAATATGTGGCAATTCATGGGAACTTGCTACAGCTCTTTCATGTGGACTTCGTCATCTTGCCTCAAAATGGTGTGGAAACAAAACTGTATCCCCTGGCTTACTTAGTTCTGATGGTCTTTGAAGAGGTTTGTAAGTGCATCTCATTTATTATCAGTTTTTTATCCCACATTCATCTCTGAAACAGTTTGCAGGGTCATTCTGCAGGTCCCTTTTGATTTATTCTCAGCTGGTTTTAAAGATATTTAGGTTAATATTTGTTCTCATTATTACCTTTCTGATAAGGGCAGTTATTTTGTATAACAAGTAAACAGAGAAGGCTGGGAGGGAAGGATATCTGACAAAACAAGAGTGCTATATAGGTAGCTTATTAAATTCAAGGTGAAGCTGGGCAACTCAGATGCCTAAAAAGCAAAACTGGACCAAATGATTACCTAGAAAAAATATTGCTCAATATAACTTCTTATGAATCCCCAGTATATAAGATTTCTTTGCCAGGATAAGCTTGGACAATTTTCACTAATGTGCCAACAGACAAAACCATGAAAAATGTTTATCCAAACCAGCTTTCTCAAAATATATTTGAATATTGACTTTTATTGTGTTGGCTATCTTAATACCTTTTATTATATTTGGCTCAGAGGAGGTTTGCAGCGATATAGTCAATAAACAAAAGGTAGTTCTGGCTACAAATTTTGAACACACTGTTAAGCCAACTGAAGTAAGGAATAAGGAATAGCAATGAAGTTTTTTTTTTTTTTAAAAAAAGGAAAACATGTTTTTCCTTGGGTGTTTTGAAAGGGCTTTCACTATAATAATGTCATTGTCCCTTCCACGTAATGGAAAGTTCCCCCTTATGCCTGAGTGCTTTAAAGAAAAGGGTTCAAAACAACGAGGGAGTTCAGATCAGAAGGGAAGAAAACATCTTAGAAGTGGAAGTTGACTGGATTGTGGACTGCCAGTTCCTTTAACGCTCTTCCAGTAGATGAAAGTGGTTTACAGTAATGTAGTCTAAAGTATATTTTTGTTTATTGACTATGTAATGCTTTCTCACTATTTTTTCTTGTAATCTAAATGACGTGCTAAATGATAATGTTTATAGAATAAGTATAATTAACAATGAATATATCTCTAAGAGTTCTGTTGTTCTTTTGTCTGAGTATGATAATGGGAATTGCAAATGAAATTTTTCTGCCTGGAATGACTGATCTGCCTTACAGGCATTGCCAGCAATAGTTTTTATGGAGGGAAGGAAGTTGTAGTAGCTGAAAGAATAAAATAATAAATGCACAAGGCAAAGAAAGGAGCAACAGACATTTCTTTTCCTTTAAACTGAGTGGGTGAGCACAAGGCTCAATGTTGTTCTCTCTGCTGACTGCTCCAGCAGAATGTTGCTGCTGGTAGTAGCTCTATTGAGAACAGAAAAAATGAAAACAAGATCTTGCTTCGTATTGCTGGTTAGTTTCCTACAGCTGATCTTTACTTTTTAAAGGGGAGTTCATTAAACAGAGAATGAGCTGGCGTCGGCAGTGCAGATGGTTCTCAGCTTTCTCTGCACCTCTCCCTGCAGAATGGGAAGTTGTGGGGGACTCAGATTCAGAGACAAAAGTCCCCATAACTCAAGCCTAATGCAGCCTAAATAGTATAGGATAGGTACTGGCTGGGTGTAGATGGAGAAGAAGTTATCTTAGCTCTGTGCCTATTTTGCTTTGAACACAAGCTGCTAAGGCTGCGTGGTGTCCCACTGGGCCCCAGCATTACCTGTTACGTCTTCAGTAACTTATGCATCTCCAGATGAAGCTGAAACTTTGTCACTGTCACTTCTTCTGTCCTGCTCCATCCGCTGCCCCTCCTCACCTGGGCGGAGTTCTGTTGGCCTTTGTGTGGATTCCACGTGCTGGGTCTTGAATAATCTGTGAAACATTTTTTGCCAGAAGGAAAGTGGGGAACAATGCTCTGTCACGGAGAGAGAGTTGTTGTACAGAAGTGATGGAGTTTGGGAATGCTACAGGCTCCCCTGGCGGGGGCTGCCTTCGTGTTTGCGTGCTGTGCAGGGCTGAGGACACAGGCTTGTGTCATGGACCAGGGCTCCAACCTGCTGCCTTGGCACCAAAAAAAGGCCAGAAACATTCCTCAATGGATTTGTGTGGCTGTGAGTCTTTCCAGTTTTTCATGTGAGGTACGAATCTTCCAGCACCGGATGGATGACAATTAAGGTTATTTTTTCATCTTCTAATGGTGCTTCCGCTTTTGTTTTCTAGTTCTTGTAGCTGCAGCTACTAATAGGTGCACTGACAGAGAACATTCCCATGAACTAAAGGTCCATAGCATTTTTTCTCCTAATTAAGCTGTGCATTTCTGAGACATACAGCAGAGCTCTTTCTTTTTAAAAGGTAGGGGAGTTCCTCATGGTTTGATTTGGTTTCTGAACTGTTTTTACAGCTTGAAAAGGATTCTTCTGAAGATTATAACTGATTTTTGTCAGTGCCATGCCACGTCCCAAATCTAGGACAACCAATTAGAAACACATGTCTTTTGTCAGCTGAATAAATCTGGCCCAACAGAGTGGAAGCCTGGAAACTCAGACTTTTGCAGGCAGCAGGCAGCCTAGAGGAATCGGCAATATGACGTCTTCTGCAATGCCGAGGCCAGGCAGGAGTTGGCTCACAACCTGTGACCATATGCCTACATTTTCTAGGGCTTATTTAGAAATTTCAGCTTGACAGAGGCCTATCCTGTTCTAGCCATGGCTTTTTTTTTCCCCCCGGACATTCATTTGCTATTAATAGTAATGGAAATAGTATCTACAAAGTCACTCTTTATTGAGCTGTTGAAAAGAAACTGTAGTTACATATGTTTCTGCAGCAGCTGGCACAGTTCTGGTCTTGTCTGTCGTCTCTAGATATTCTTGTTATATGAAACATTGAACTCACTTTATGCAAGCCAAAGAAATAATTTCCTTCCTTTCAGTCAGGAATAGATGGTAGAGAAACTCCACTATCAATTTAATTCATCAGCTTCTCTGGTTGTATTTCAGATTTAATAGTTTTCAAATATATTTCTAATTTGCTGCTGAGAAAATAAAAATAAAATTCACAAATGCCTTGCCAAAGGTAGCGTTCAATACAAACTAATCTGCACCTCAGGAAGGGAATCAATTTTTTCTTGTCCATAACTGCACATAATTAGTGTGTCTGCAACAAGCATGTAATTTTTATTATCTGTGAAGAGTTTGGCAGGGGGAATACATCATTACCTGCACATCTAATAATGTGCAATGCTACAATTCATTTTCTGAGATGCCATGTGTACTGAAGAAAAACATTGACTTTATCTCTCTTTTTTTTTTTTAATTTTTCTTTAATAGGCATAGCAGAAGCCTATCAGTCTGAAGCAGATAAAAAATAAGGATAGACAATATGTTGGAAAGACATTTATATAAACAGTGAACAGCAGAGAAGAACAAAATCCAGTCCCAAGCTCCAATGAATAGCTGCCTGTTTCAAAGACTCTGGTAATGTTGGGCAACAAAACAAGTGTGTTCTGGTCACCATCCAGCAACCTTGACGATGAATCTGTAATGCTTTTATGTACATGCTTTTAAAATAACATAAAAAATGGCAGAAGACAAGGACATGCGTAAACATACCATCGCTCTTCACTGTTGGCCTTTGGTCCAGCATCATACAATCTCTTAAATGTGCAACTTCACTATGAAATGGGCTTAGTTATCTTACTAAATTATGGACATAATTGTGGATAGAATCATTTAGAAGAAGTATCTATGGACATTGACCAGCGTGGAGAACTGCTCAGATTCATGTAGTTACTTGAAAAAAGGAGCTTTTGAGAAGGAGGAAGATACCAGGTTGAACAGTATGCTGGAAGGGTGTGTGAAGACAATGAAAATGAAGAGGATGAAAACTCCTTGAGGAGATGTGTTCTGAGAGTAACTAGGAGAAGAACTAGCCTTGTCATTAGAGAGTCCCTCTCTCTGTTGGGCATGATTCTTGAAAACACTTTGCTTCGAGGGACCAGCAAGCAAGACCTGTCTGGCCTTTCAGATGCACTTTTTGGGACCAGATTTGTTTTTCTTGCACAGTGAAGCCTCAGGTCTGTTCCCAAAAGCCCACCCAGATCATGAGGAACCCGTACATGTAAACTGTTTCTCAGCTCTGAAAAAGCATCTGTACAAGCTGGATGGTGGGTGTGCCAGGAAGCACACTGTGAATATGACTGTTCCTGTATTCCCTTGAACATAGCAGAGATCCACACTGTGAATTTGAGCTATATATGTAATTTAAGCAGGAAAATGCAATTCAAAGTGTTACATTCCTTCTATCTGAAGAGAACACAGGCATTGTGGGTACCGCTGTTAGTTGATTTTAAGCGTTTCTTCCTCACAATTGCTCTGAATATGAAAAAGAAGAGAGCAAAGAAAATGTTCCAAAAATAAAACTTGTCAATGGGACATTCCATGAAAAGGAAGTTCTGTAAATAAATACGGGAGATGAAAAACTAAAAACTCTCAGCTGTTAAATATTCTGTATTAACCTTCAGAGCTAAAAGCCCCTTCTTCAGGTGAGAAAGTTTAGTGGGTCCAACTGCAGCTTCATGAGACCAGTGGTGGAAGCAGATCTTTCTTGCTGAGGGAAATGTGGATTTCTCCTGAAGACCATGACTGTTCTGCAGAATCTAAGGTAATGTTTTTTGGAGGAACATATATTTTATTCCTTTGGGTTGCTAAGACTGTTTTTAGAATATAACCCAAATTCTGCAAGCCAAATTCTGCAGTTATCTTACTATGAATGCAATAAAAAAGTGGGACTGAATGGCTGCTTTTTCATTGTTTACAGGAGTCGCAGAAAAAAACAATCAATAAATTCATCTGGGCTGGTTAGGTGAATTGGTTACTTCCTCCCATGATCTACAATGGGAATAGCTTGTGACTTTACAAATGTGTAAATGGTCCCATATTCTCTCAGCACTTCAGACAGACAATGTTGGTGTTCCTCTCTACGTATGATAGTGACTGTTAATGTATGTTGGATGTGTAGAGTGTAACCTTTTTTATTTTGGGTAGTTTTTCTAAAATCTGATCATGTAGCAAAAAAGAGCATATACAATAATATTGTAAGATGAATATCGCCTTCAGCAACTTACACTGAAAGCATTATGCAAAATTTGAGATAGATGAACCATTTCTTCAAGAAAATACCTTTTATGCTCATAAGAAAATATTACCTGATTGTCCAAAATCCTCAGTTGATTTCTGCTGCATGTGTGCATTTTTCTTCCCCTATTAGAGCTTTCATTCTTTCTTTATATTCATTTTTTATTATGGGTATCACTTGGGACTAATAATAAAAAGTAATTTTTTTTCTGGAGTTTTTGGGAATATCAGTTCCGATGCCTAAGCAACCTGATTTTTACAGACTGAATATTTTATATTGGGAATTAAAAAAAATACAGGACTCAAAAAAATGAGTTGCTATGTAAAATTATTGCCTTAATTCCTATTTCTCTTTGCTCTTTCAAATGCTGCTTTTCCTTTTAATTGACTACAAATGTTTCCCAAGTTTTCTCAGGAACTGAAATCATGCTTAGGAAGTAAAGGAATAAAGAATATATATATTTAATTTGCTCAGCTAGTGCAGTAACACATGATGATTTGAAAATTAAACATCTTTAACTGAAGATAACCACTAAATATTGAAGCTTTACCAAGGGAAGTTCCATAACATTGCGAATGCTAAAAGCTTATTTATAACTGGTTTTTTTTTCCATAATTAATGGTCATTTATATGTAAATAGATACTAGATACATTTTGATGGCTCCAGAAGATACATTTTAATATGAACACTCGGTTTCATTACCTGAAAGGGGAGCAGTTATTTTGAGGGTTTGGAGCAAACACAGTGCTTGAAATGAACTGTGTTATTGCAGAAACAGTAACTACTGGTAAAACTTCTCAGTCAAAACTGAAATTCAGGGAACTATTTAGTCAGATAAATACCAATAAACTCTGAAATTACAGCCCATTCCTCTGAGATTCTGTGCACCGATAGTTAGCCTTAAGTGATTCAATCATGACTAATTACATATTACCGCTCCTGATCTTTAACATTTCAATCAACCTTTAGTTATGCTGTTTATACATAATTTGTCTCTGTTTATGGTTTTATGTGATAATTGTGCCAATCTTCATTTCGTTAAAATTGACAGGGAGATAGTGGAGGCTTTGTTGCATCATTGTTACTTTTTAGATACATTGATACAGAAATTAACTGCAGACTTGAACGCTGATAATTGCTGAGAGCTTGACCTCGAAGCTGTTCAGGCACAGTCTGTTTGAAGGTCCTCTGCCAAGGCAAAGGCTTCCACTGATCTTATGATGTCCTTAAAGGGCCCATTTGCTTTAATAAGGCCTGTTTAAAATACTCCTTTCTATTTCTTTGCTCCACCTCCTTGTTTATGCTCTCCAGCCTCTATTTCTGACTGCTTCTGAGTAGTTAACTGTCTTTCGTTGAGCTGCTGCTGTGAAGAAAGGGGAAACCGAACATCTGCATTCCAAACACGAGCAGATGGGTTGGACAACTTGGAGCAATGTGAAATGCTGACGTACATGACATAGCTGTGACCAGCAGTAGGGCAATGGGTCACTGTTCAGCTGTATTAGCCTCATGCTGCATTTGAGCTCATGATACATGCCAAGGGGCACGGTTTGTTAGTGTGGATGGTATTAACTCAGTGCTGTTGTGACTGCTCTTTCTGGGACCTTGGCAAAGATTGCACTGTGCTTCCCTGCCCTTTGAGACATGCCAGTCTCTTTGAAGCCAGCTCTGGGATCAGTGGATCATCTTCACTGTGTGGAGCAGATACACCCTAAAGCTACCAAATCCATTGCTGTGAATTAAACATGTGGAGTCCTCATACAGTACACGAGAAGAACTGGATACCACAGAGTGACACCAGTAAGAGCCACTAACAGAGAGGGGTTTTCCAAAAACTTGTAACTCAAGGTGTGTTATTCGTCTGATTCTCTGACTAATGAATCAGAGCTGGACACCTTCTTGCATGTGGGAACCCTCAGACAGGGTTGTCCCTCTTGGAGTTAACCTTCTAAAGCACGTCTGCTTTTTTCAGTAGTCCATGGTGCAGAGAGCCAAGCTTTCTCATTCTTCCTAGTGAGCAGTTCTTTTAGTTCACCATTCATTTCTCTAGTTTCTGGCAGTGCTTTGTGCACATGGTGTCCTTTGCTTCCTAAACAGTGTCACAATTCCACACATCTTTTGGTGAGGCTGATAGATATCAAGTCCTAAATGTGTTTGGAACATGCTGACAAGGTCAGACTTTTTGATGAAATATCTGTTCCCAGTCCGGTTAAACATTGCAGAGGGGCCTTTAGACTGTTGGCTTGTGCTGCATCTCAGCCTTTTAGGGATGGAAGGGATGCTTTAAAAAAAATAGACAGTAGAAATAGAGTGGTTTAAAAATCTGGGGATGGAGACTGGCAGGAGACACCTGAACTGCAATTTTCTGTTTGACTTCAAGTGTGTTTACGTTTGTGAGTGCAAAATTGGCTCTTACTAATTCTGGATGGAAAAGTGCTGAATGGCCTGTTGTGTCGGCTCAACTCCTGGCAGCACGCAAAGCTCGTAACGCAGGTAACTGCTGCTTGAGCTACTTCTGTGCTGTGCTCTCCCCTTCTTCGTGAACTTGTGTCTTGGATCTCTGCTAGGTTAGTGCTCACAGTGCTGCGCTCCATTTCGTGATGTAGATGTGCTGCCAGGATTGCCTGTCTGCCTAAATCCAGTCCAGGGTGTCTCTTTGAAACATAGAGTCCACATCTAGAGCCAAAGTCTTTTTACTGCTCCTAAAATAGACCCCTTTTAGCATCAACTGAATGTTAACTATAGTCTGGATGAATGGCTCCCAGCTGTGAATGTATCGAATGCAAGATGAACCCTGAAGTAGTTTGCTGCAAGTTTCAGGCAGAACCTAAGTCTAGTTGAGGGGGGGGGGGGGAAAAAAAGAAACAAATAAAAAATGTTTTCAGTTTTCTGACTGCAATGATAACCTCCCACTAGGGGTCAAAGCCACGCTCCTTAATCTGTGTTTATGTACTCGAGTCATTTGCCTTGATTTTCAAATATCTTCTAAAAACATCAGCTGTAATAGGAATGGCTGGGTACTGAGCATTTCCAGATACACTCTGCAATATAGATTTCTGGTGATAGGTCAGATATCCTTTAAGAAAAAATGGCCTATATTTTTGCCACTTTTTGGTTGTGAAACTACAGAGGACTTATACTATTTGAACAACACCAATGCAGGCATAAAATAAGACCAGATGATTATTTGGGGCAGGAATAGAAAATGCTTTCTACTTGGCAGTACCTCACAGTTTCTGAGGTGGTTCTAAAAACAGTTTGTTTTGACTCCATGAGCTGTTTAAGCCCAGTGGCTCTCATTTTTGAGTTAGCAATTGATAGGAAATTATTTCCTTCTGTAAAAAAGACACTGAATCCTGCAAGAGATGCATTTTGAGGAGTTAAAATAACTTCTGAAAAGAAGTAGTTTATGCTTGTGCAGCTCTTTCTCTTAGCTACTAGTTTTGTGTGAAGGGAGCGTAGGGCAGGTTTGTTTTCCTTTCAGTATGCTTGGCAAAGCCCTTTGTGCTGAAGAAATGCAGGAAGCAAACTGTGGTTCTCAGTTTCATAAGAAACTTCTGCAGCTTTGTGTTAGCCTTTCAAATCATTGCAAAACTGCAGCAGGGTGGCCATAATTCATTTTTCAACATTTTACAGTTATTAATGCTAGATTATACATACATATTTTGAGAAATAATATGTACTTGCCTGCTGAAGTAGCCTGTTTGTTTTTAGAAATACCAGAGATAAGAACTAAATGCCACATTATGCTGGTCCTTGGATTCTTTTCTTGTGCATGCCTTATTGAGAAAAGACATACTTTATAAAATTTGGACCTCAAACTACATTTTTTCCTTAAAAAAAGAGAAGTGGATGCATTATACATAAATGTGAAAAGATGTTCAACACATTGTAAACAGTTTGCATTAAACTTCATCACGGTTAGTCTGTATCAGTTTGCTGGGGTGTAAAGTGATGGAAAAATGAATTTTGTTTGAACTGAATTTAGTTCACTTATGAAATTCCTCTTGGGGTAAGCAAGTGAGAGCCTAGAAACTTATGTTTGCAGAGTAAGTGGGAATCTGTTAGAAATTACCTCTAGACAAGGTGTATGAGTTGTGTAATGAAACGCTTTCAATACCACAGAACATTTGTTGTTAATATAAAAGTAGTTGAACATGGGGATTGTCTCCCTAAAGTAATTCCTGGACAGGTGATTTCCTGCCAGTAAAAATGTTTTCTAAATTGTTATTGAATTGGTTTCCAATTTCTGAAAACTAGTTATTCTGAGGTACAAAAATAAGTTCTGACATTTCCATTTTTAACATTTACCTTAAAGTCTCTTTTGTAAAAAGAAATCAGCAACTTGCGCATGGACATCTATAAAAAGTCTAGAATCCCAGCATCGTGTCCCTGGAAGCGGTGAGTAGTGGATGCTTAGGGGAAAAAGATGAGGAGCAAGACAAGTATGGCTTGGCCTTTCCTCTGGCCTAACAATTTCTGGCAAGCAGAGAGAGATGACAGCCACACCACTCTTTTGAATAGCCACTAGTAGATAATATTTGTGAAGTTGTCATACCTTTTCTAAAATGCGTGTCAATATTCATCTGCCACAAACTTCTGTGGCAGTAAGGTTCACTATGAAGTGTGGGTGTTGGGTGTTAAAAACATATTTCCATTTATTTTTTTTGTCCTTGAGTGCTCTGTAGCTTATGCTGAAGATTAACAGGTTGTTCCCTGTTCACTTTCTCTGTGTTATTCATGGACTTGTAGACTTCATTCATATCCACGCTTCATTCATTTCCTGCCTAATAAATATAAGAGCATTAATCAGAATGGGAAAAGAAAATTTGAAGACTCAGAGCATTCACTTTAATGTTGTGTGTTTGGAAAAAACCCCACAACTATAGAGTTTTGTGGCCAGTAGTATTATGAAAAAGCCACAATTGACACTAAAATCTATTCATCTTGTGTCTAGTGAAGAAAATGTCTCTTCTAACATGAAATATGACTCAATTATGCCATGATTTTCTTAATAATTTTAATAACATAGAAATGGTTTGAGAGACTAGTAAATACAAAATTGAAAAATTGTCTTCCTTAATGTGAGAGAGATTTTATCAGTGCTGAGGCTGCCTGTTTAGAGTGAAGAGACTTAAAATCTCCAGTACTTAGGCAGCCTACTAGATTTCATTAGAGAAAAATCCTAGTATTTACTAGATCTGGACTAATAAATCTTTCTGCTACCCCTTCTCTGAGCCTAATTAGCGTTTTGATTGTGGACAATAGAGTGTCAATGATCCGGCCACAGTAGTACCTACTCTTAATTATTTTTCCCTGTTTTCTTTTGGAAATGCCTCTATTACACATTCCATATTTGTCTGTTGTCATATCCAAATAGCGCCGCTGTCTCACAGTCCTCCAGTGATCACGTAATATACTCAGGTCTTTTTCCTTCTTACATGGTCTCAAATATAAGGTGTACTAGTTTCTAATGAATAATAATTCTTATTAGCCCTGACCTGTATAACCTTGCGTGTTTTCCTGTTACACTTCATCCCATATTTACAACTCCAGTACTCAGTATAGTTCAGTTCTTCCTTTATGCCATTCCGATATCTTTTTGTATTGGCAAAGTTTTCCTAACATCTCGTAATTGAATTTAGTTGGCACATTTCTGTTTTATCTCTTTTTGTACCGAGTTCATTAGTAGAAAAATGAAAACAGGAGCAATACTCTGATAATTCTATTGGCAATCTTCTAGCTCTGTATATGTTTTTTCATCACTCTTTCTTCCCTCAATTTTAATAATTTCTGTTCCCCTGTCTTCCTTAGTTATTGTATTAATCACTCTGTTTTCCTGCTAAATTAATAATTATCTAGTCTAATTAACAATATCATCTCTCCGGACTTGGCAGGCATTTGATTTCCTGCTTAATTATGAATTAATTGACCTACACAATCTCTGATGGGATATGAGTTAACTTATCATGGGAAGTCAACTTATCAAACTAAGCTTTCAGATGAGGATGGTGTGATCCAATTTCAAGAGATACTTGCTACCTTCTGTTCATCTAGCATAATTGAAGGCAGCTCCCTCAGATCACTTCAATACAGGGTTTCCAGGTTATGGACAAACAAGGGTCAATGGAGAGGTGAAGAGACTCATCAAAACTGAAGAGACGTAAAACTGAATTCCCTTGTTTTGTGTATTATTTAGGAATTGCAAACATTACTTTTCCCTCATGGACATTTATAGAGCTATTTTTTTGGCCTTACAGAATAGAGTGCATTCAAATAGAAACTTCCATATATTTTGCTCAGCAAGGTGATACAGCTAGCATGTTTTTCTCCACTGTAATTTCTTTGATTTTAAGACATATCTGCCCAAGTAGCTGTGAAGTGTGCAAGTCCTGAAAGCATCAAAAGTATAGGACATTTTCTCACTAATCTTTTAATAAGAATGGTGTTCCTTCCATCTGGCCTCATTTGACTTCTCTACTGTCATTATCCTCACATGGTTTGAGCTATACTGTTCCCTCCTCATACATGAAAAACTTCCTGGCTACTGTAAATCTTCGTCACCAAGGCTAATTCCTTTTTGAGTATGGAGCTTATTTGGATTAAAGCACTGAACAATTAAACCCAGTTACATTTATGCATTCTTTTGGCTTCTATATTCCAATCTAGGAGGCAGCTTTGGAAGGCTGTGACTATTTTGATAGCCTGTCATTACATTGTTTTGATCCCTCATACACTTCAGTGCTTAACCTGATTATTATTTATGTCAAAACCAGTAAATGAACAGCTTTGCGTTCATGCTTTTAGGACAGCTTTTGCAGTCTGACAGCTCAGTCAGTATTAATGATTTCCCTCTCCAGAACATGTACTCAGGTGCTTATTGAAGGGAAATTCTTAGTAAGTTAGCCAAGAAAATAAATGTAATGATAATGGCATAATTTCTTCTGGGGTAAGATTTCTGAATATGTAGGTTTAATACTTCAAGGTGTTAGACCCCTTGACTCCATAACTTAAGAGAGATTTAAGACTCAGCTCTCCAAAGAAGAGTCCAAAAACCTTGCAGAACTGGAACATCAGTGAGCATTGTTTGATTTGCTGCCTTGGACAATTTATTCCCTAACTTTTGTTTTCTTTACTGTCTTCTTGTCCGGATTACCCATGTTGCACTCTGATTTCCCTTTTTATTCTAGGTACAAGTTTGTGTATCTCAGAATACATCTCCAGTAAACACATCTACTGACATAGCCATGTCAACTAAGAGTTAAATTGCATAATCTCTGAGGCCCACTAGAACTGCACGTGCAAATGTTGTTATAACAGAGGTGAGCTAATTTCACAGATATGTGGGGCTTGTGTTGTGATGCAACCATAGCTTTCTTGTCACAGCTACACTCATGCTATGTGTGCTCTCCTGGTGTAGAGTATTGTTATAACTCCTCACCGACAAAATGCAGTGCAGTCATTGCTCTGATGGTTCTGCCCAAATCACATAGGCAGTCTCCACGGTCCGTCAGTAAGTACTCCTTCAGTCAAAACAAAAGGACCAGAGAGTCGTACAAACCTGGTCCTGTGAAAAACACCATAATTTTGGAGTGTGGAGACTCAGCAAAATTTTTCTTCATTTCCTAGCAGGAATGCTAAGTAGAACCTATAAAATTGTTGACACTAGAGTAAGAGACCACAGTGATTAACCAGCAGGGGCTGTGTCCAGCACGTTATTTAGTATCAGAAGACATGGGCATGTAAGTTTCTAGAAACACGATATTGTTCTGGTTTTGCAAAGGTCCCTGTTCAGTGCTAAGCTTCACACCTTGATGATGAGCATCTATTAAATAGAAATCTGTGGTAAATGGATAATAATGTGAATAAAATCTTTTTGCAAAGTGGGGGTATATAGCTCAGGTACTGAGGAATTTAGACCTTTCTGAGTCTTCAGGCAGTTCTCTTTGCCAGTGCAGTAGTGGGCTGGGAAAGCTCTTTTCTTATTTCAGTTTATTTTCCCTTAATGCTCGCTAGAGAGCCAAGTTCCTCCAAGCATGAGACACTGTTATGGAATGGATGGTAGAGGTTTTTAGCGGATGATCCTGTTATATGTAATGAATGGTAATCCCCCACCAAGGTGCCTCACTCTTCTGAGCCACCTGAGCACCTGCTGTGTGGGTGTTTCACAACCAAACCCTTCCTGACACAACATGTCCCAGTATAGATCCCTGTCATCCTCTGCTTGTCACTTTCCTCCAGTTAGAGTATGACCCATGAGTCACTGCCCTGTGAGTCTTATCATCCCAAAGGTACTACAAAATTTCTGTGCAAAGGGAACTAAATTTTTTGTGCAATTGCAGTGTTTCTGGGAGACCTTTTCCGGTTTATTTCCAAAGGTTTGGGTGAATAACTAAATGGTAACCATTGTGCCTTCCCCATGGCTGATGGAAGTGATGAGAATTACACAACTATATGCACCTATCATGAACCTGTTCTGCTTGAATAGGACTTGATTCTGAGTAATCACTGGTCACATTGAGTAATCTCTAGTGAAAGTCACCGCTTCATAAAGTCTTTAATTTTTCTGCTTATCTTAAGGTAGAGTGTAGAAAAATAGATTTCATCCTGCTTTGGAAATAGTGTGTGTAGCTGAAAGATGTTTCAGAAAAATGGTTGCATTGTTTAGTCGTTGGCATACATTATGCAGTTCAATTTTTGTTTGCCTTTAAGACTTCTGTTTTAGAATTCGTATACTTCAGAAGTCTTAATTCCAACCTTTCTTACAAAACTTTCTGTGAAAAAACAAGAGTACTTTTTATTTCAGCATGCATGTTATTTTTCACTTACTGCAGAAATGGCTCTGTTCTCCCTTTTAATGATTATTGGAGAGCCTGCTAACAAACAGATCCATCTGCTCCTTCTTGAGATGAATGGCTTGATAACAGCAATTTGATTTGAAACCAGGGCTTGTTTACCATATTTACCTTTTCAGTGTTTAGTCCCACTTTTTGATTTAAGTAAGTTATGTAACTAAGAGGCAGGCAATCAAGTGTTCTTTGCAGTCTTTCAAGAGCACACTATGATGTTCATCACATATTGTAGGAACAAAGCAAGAATTGTTATTAAACTGCAGTAATTTGAGACCTGGTGCTCAACTGACTTGCATTTTGCAGGTATCCATTATAACAAAACCAGACAAGTATTTTTGAAAATACATACATTGACTGCTGCTTTCTCCCTTTCTAAACCTTATTGAGAGTTTTTCATTTCCGTTTATGATTCATAATTCATTCGGCTTCTTTTGGGGGGTTGAAGGAAGCTCATAAACTGTTCAGAAAGCAGTGCTTAGTATTGTAGGGGATAACAATATGGTACTGGTGTGACTTTCTAATCCTTTCGCTATCTCTTGGCTATCTCTTTGTATGTACATGAATACTACATTCAGGAAGGAGAATAAGAGGAACATATTTGTGTTCAAGAAAGATGGGTTAAGACTCGGACAGATGAGAAAAAGACTGCTAGGCTAAAGTGGAGAGCACACCATAAGAAAGGAGGCTGAAGAGTTGCATTAATCTAAAATGAAGAGAGGAGATTAGAAATTATTTGTCCATCCACACACACACATAATATACACTCTTTGAACAACAGGGAGGCTGAAGGAAAAACTTAAGATAAATGACAGTGTTGGCATTTGAACAACTACGTTATTCCTAGATATTAATACACATAATTTCTGGAAGTTCGAGGTGTTCTGATCAGAGTGGTAGATCAAACTCACATTTGATAAGACAGAACTTCAAAACAGAGCCTACTATATTCATATGACATGGTTGTATGTGAAGTTGAGGGGCTGGACTATTTGCTCTTTTGCATCCTTATGCTTGGTAGTTAAAAAATCAAGAATGTGAGGGGTAGAAAAGGAACATTTGTTTTCCCAGGGAAAGCACAGTTCAGCTCCCTTGTATGTCCCGAGCATACACAGAATGCCTGAGAAAAAAAGAAGGCAAAAAGGCAATAGATTATTTTATTTTCAAAGATAGCATCATTGTATATACAGATGAGATGGCCAGGTTAAGTTTGCTTAGGCAACCTTGAATCATCTGGCAGATAACATTTTGCAGACTAGCCCCCTCCTTTTTAATGCAAAGTTGTGATGCAGTTTTACACTGTTATTTAAAAAAAAACAAAACCAAAACAACCAACAAAAAACTTCTTTTACAGAACAGTAGCTACTTGTCCCATGTGGTTTAGCTTCACCCCCCACCTGTGAGATAATGGAAGAAGAAAATCAGCATGTGAAGAGAAGAGATGGGGACCAGCATCTCAGCCTGGCAGTTGCTTGGGGAGCTTGGCATTGCTTGGATTTCCTTACTTCCCCCTGTGTCCTGCCTTCAGAGGAGGTAGTTCCAGGTGGCAAAACTGGGGAAGTAGTGAGGGCACCAAGCACCTCTTTAAAACAGATGTGTCGTAGGCTGTCAAGATTTTTTTCTGGTCTTGCAAGTGAGGGAAGGGGAAATGATCACAGACATACTTACCAGAAATATCACAGGAGAAAAGAAAAGGCATTTTTTAAAACCTAGGAGGTTTCTTGCTCCCAAACAATGAATGCAGATGGACTTTGAAAACAGAAGAATAGGAGGCGACATGTATTTTGGAAACTTGATACCAGTCCCATTTTTAACCACAAAAAAATTTAAGGAAATAAACTATGTACCACTGAATGACAATTTTTAGATCAATCTGCATGTAAGAATGATAATGGAATATGCCTTACAATGGATGACAAAGATTTTTCCAAACTGCAAAAGGAACCGTTTCCATTTCCTGAAAAGAGAATTCAGTATTCAAATCCCCTAGAGAGAGTAAAAACTTCAGTCTGTTTTGATCTGACCTAAATGGTTACATTTTTGACATTTTGCAAATTATTTAATTTTATGCTTTAAAACTGGCCCTGTATTGTTGTCCTATTGTCTTCCTCCTTTCCTGGCTCTTTCTCCCCTTTTGATTGCATCCCTTATACTACTCTGGGCAAGATACTGTTCTGGACAGTATTTACTGGGGGACACTATCCACTGTGGACCTTTTTTAATATGCATTACATTCTCGGTGACATGTCAGCTGGTAGGTATTGCTGGGGATCAAAGGTGTCTGATTCAAAAAAAAAAGTCTAGTAAGTGAGACAGTGCCCTTGACTGGGGGTTAATGGTGCTATCTAATCCTTGTCAGTGAAGGCAGTCATAAGGATTTGTAAGAGATGCAGTGGCTGGCCAAGAATGAAAGCCACAACAAAAATGGATGTGGAAATGCCCGAAAGAGAAATTGTGTTTCTGTCAAGGGAAAAGAAACAAGCTTTTTAGGGGCAAATTGAATAAATCTTCTTTAGAGTCCTGAGAGAGCTTCTAAGATGTTTTATTTACAAAAATACAACAGGTCTGCTCTTTTCAGTTTCCAAGTGTAAAGAAAGTCAATAATAGGAAGGACATTCTAATATCTGTAGGAATCTTGATGGGTATATGATCTATAATAATGGTGATGTATTTAGACGTTTTATTCCTTTAATCGTTGTAAAATATAAAGGGTTCAGCTTGGACCATGTGAATCCTGGGGCATAATATATCTCTTTGTTCTCCACGTGGAGTAATTGGACATGTCAACCACTGCTGCAAACTATGGCTGTGAGTCACCTAACAACATGGGCCAACTCCATCCCTGTGAGCTTTTCTATTGTGTCATAGCCCATACAATTACTTCACTTGATGATAAGGACTTAATTACCTGACTTTGAATTTTCAGCATAGTTTCTCTTTCACTTCAAATAGCTTTTCTGCTGTTCGGGAACGTATGTGAAGATTGACCATATATTACTAAACTCTGTCTTTCTCCTTTTCTCTTTCTTGTATGGCATCCCTTTAAATAGCTAAAACAGAAAAGCAATTTCACTGTGTCTAATGTGACCTCTTTGTCCTTTTGTTCCCTTCCTCACACAATCATTTTGGTACATTCCATCCTCCAACACAGAAACGTGGGGCATAAGTGTCTCCTTTAGCCTTGATGGGAGAACAAGTAATACCCATTAACATTAAAGGGATTTCAACATATGGCTTGAAGTTTCCTCTCCGATACTATAGAAGTTTAATCGAGGTCATCATTAGTTTTGAACCTTTCCTTCAGCTGCAACCTCGAGCTAGAACAACAGCCCTCTTTTGAAACTCTTAGTTTCTGCAATGTTCTATTTCAGCTGTCTTTTAATAAATTAATTTTCTCCCAGATGAAAAAGTATGAATTGGAGGGAATGGAACCATTTAATCAGTGGAAATAAATTTGTAGCGTACTGCGGAACTCGTGTGAGGACTGTCTGGTACCCCGGGTAGTCAGCAGATAGAGTGATGGATTTAGCTGCAGTGATTTGAAACTTTACTGTTACCAGTTGTCCGCTCTGCCCTTCTGCCAGGCATCGCTGCCGTCTTGGAAGCAGTGGGAGTGTGGGACATTTGCCTGCACTTCAGCCAGGCTACCGCTCAGCACTTCACGTTCACAGAATCGCAGAATGTTAGGGATTGGAAGGGACCTCAAAAGATCATCTAGTCCAATCCGCCTGCCAGGGCAGGAACACCTAGGTGAGGTTACACAGGAAGGCGTCCAGGTGGGTTTTGAATGTCTCCGGAGAAGCAGAATCCACAACCTCCCTGGGCAGCCTGTTCCAGTGTTCCGTCACCCTCACTGAGAAGAAGTTTCTTCTCAAATTTAAGTGGAACCTCTTGTGTTCCAGCTTGAACCCATTACCCCTTGTCTTACCATTGGATGTCACCGAGAAGAGCCTGGCTCCATCCTCGTGACACCCACCCTTTATAGATTTATAAACATTGATGAGGTCACCCCTCAGTCTCCTCTTCTCCAAGCTAAAGAGAGCTAGCTCCCTCAGCCTTTCCTCATAAGGGAGATGCTCCACTCCCTTAATCATCTTTGTGGCCCTTGCTGATGGTAGGTTTGCACTGTTGGGCCGGGATGTGGCCTGGGGATGCTAAGGTGCAGTCACATCTTCCTCTGCTACTGTCAGTTCAGAGTAGCGTAGTGGGAAGCGAGAACAGCTAAGGACTCTGCCAGAGTCCTCCAACACACAGTTGCTATAGCAAAGAAAAAGGAGTGTTCTTAATTCGAGTCGGCATATCTGAGTTAGCTAAATCAAGTAAGAACAGCAGAGTAGATAATAAAAGTGAAATTTCAAACTGGTTAGTAGAATTGCTAAAATTTACAGGGGTGTTTGGGGAAAAAAAAAAAAAGTTGACATGAAAGTCAAGTTGACCTAGTCTTCATTGCTCTTTCAGCAATTTCCAGTTTACTTGGGTTAATCAAACTAAGACTGAGAATGTTTTGGTTTGGTTTAGTGTACACATACATTTAAAAATTGAATTTTCTTGGTTTATGAGAAAGGAGATTTAAATCTGACTTTTTGTATTAAAAAATCTGGCTAATATTCTATAAGTATCTCTTGGGGTAGAAAATGTATAATAGGAAAAAGCTCATAGCAGAAAGCTGAAGGAAAACAATTCACACTAGGGGTATGATTTTAAAGGAAGAGTGTAACTAACTACTGGAACAAAAGGCTGTGAGAACTGATAGATTTTCAGTTTACATGTCTTCAGTTCCAAACTGGATGTTTTCCTGGGAGATATGTTTTAGCCCAACAGAAGCTATGTTTTAGTCAAGCGTGAGTTATAGACAAGCTTTTTCAGTAAAAATAAGCTAATTGGGTAAAATTTAAAGGCCTGTTACACGACAAAGTCACAGCAGATGAACTAATGGGTTGTTCTGACATCAGCATCTATATATGTGTGAAACTACTTAGAAAATGGAACAAAGCAATGAGAAATTATAGCATTTACACTTTTATGAATAAACACCTGTGTTTATGTTATCATAAGCCTTTTTGAAGCATGTGCAGCTGTCTACTTCTAATCTCATTCTCACCCATTAAATAAACCTGATTTACCCTCTGGTGAAACCAGGAGAAACCTTGTTATTGCCTGCTGATTTTAATAAGCTTCTCCCATCCAACTGATGTTGATGATGTAATATTGCATATCAGATAGGCAGGGGGCATTTGGTCTTAGTAATTTTCAAGTAACACTTCCAGGAAGGTAATTTCAGTGAAAAATTGAGAGTTTGCATGCCATGAAGTAGACAGAGCGATCAATACTTACACGTGCTGACTGGAGCTGTTTTTTGGTTTTTGGGCGCTTTCCTCTCCCTGTTCAATATTGCTGAATTTTCATAAGTCTTGGGCTCATGCAGGATTACACGTATCAGTGATACCACCACCCCAGACAGTGTTTCATTTTCAGCATCCCAGGGTTATTGGAGTTGAGGTTTTCCATTTGATTTTCACAAAAGGAATATTTCATCTGATTTCACGCACTGTACAGCATGGAGTGCTGCTGCTGCCTAGCAAGGCACTCAGTTCGCTCCTGGACGTGCTCTCTCATCTCCTACAGTGACATTATTGTCATGACAAAAACATCCCTCAGTGGGCAGGTCCTTCTAGTTTGAGTTCCAGACTGCCACTGGTTGATACATCTCAGCTGTATTAGCTCTGCCTTGGATCCCAGCTTGTGACAACACAGGGTATTCATGCCTTTGCTTGTGAATTGTGACTGTGAGCCTTACAGTGTACTGTACAGCATACAGGCTCAAACATGTAGTGTTATTTTTTATTTACAAATAGTAACCATGCTTGGACATTCAGTATTTCTAATGGAATAATTCCCTTCTTTCTCCTCGCTTCATTCTTAATTGGGTTGTGTGGTAATAAATCTGATGCTTGTAATGATTTCTAACCTGTTCATGTCACATTTTCTGGACTCGAGTACATGTAAGGTTTAAGAAACACATCTATCCTGATATTACAAGAATTTCTCCTAATGAATCTCTCATTCTCTTAGATTCTCTCTTGAAAAGTTAGTGTTTACAGTCTGTTGCTTTGTCAGTTTAATCTAAAGTTGATGAATTAAGGACATGAAAGACCACAATCACATCTTATTTATCATACGGATCTATCAAGACAAGCACAAGTAGTGGATATACAAAAATACCTATGAGCTCACAAAAGCCTGGGCCATGCACCAGGCTGAGATAGGGCAGGGTTGTAGGTAAACCTTGATGTGATCACAGATGTTGGGAAACACTTGCAGGTGAGCTCTGGTCAGTGCAAGCTGCAGAACTCGGCATGTGGTTTTGTGCCTGTGTCTGTTCAAGCTATGAATAGCATCTTGTCCAGCTGCAGCCTGCCTTTCTAACTCGGTCCAAAACTTGTTTTGGTTTACTTAGCTTTGTGCTAGTAAGAAAGAAGTTAAAAGTGTAAACATGATGGCGCATTTTTAAAACAAGTGAATTAGATAAGGAAGGAATTGTACTCGTATTGAACATTCTATTTCTGAATCAATAACTAAGTGGAGAGACATCAGGTAAATATTTCAACCTTCTTTGCCTCAGTTTACCTATAATGGAAAGTATCATAATTCTTTAGAACAACGGTTAGTCTTAAGGACATTTTTGAAAGCAATTTTATATGATAAGGTGAGTTCTTGTCCAGAGTGGATATGTTGCAGACAGAAATATAATACTAAGAGGGAGTTACCTAATCTAAAAGAGACTGATCTAACTGGGGCCAATTGATGATGGTAACTTTCAGTCTTTGTCATTAGTGAATCTTCCAAAAGCTCATACAGTCAATGAAAATTGTGATTTTACTGCTAGTTGCCAAATAGGAAGCGTATGAAAAAGCTGCATCATTTTGTATGACCACAAAACAAACTTCAAGAGCGATGCATTCTTTTTCCTCCTCAGATATTGTCAAGCAGCAACTGGGCTGTGTACTCACATGTTCATATTACCATGTATCATGGTCCACATCACCATATAACTTAGTAATGAACTTCCTTTTTAGACAAAACCAGGGATATGTTTCTTGAGCAAAGTTGTTTCTTTGGAACTGCTTCAACATCAGGCTTGTGTTGGTTGAGCAGGTTTTCCCCTATATCTATTTTGTAAAAGCTAATTAAGCCTTTTCACAAATGCCAGTAGTCCCCAACTCTGAGGAAATCAACCCTTTAAAAGAAAAAAAAAATGCATTTTTTAAAAGAAGCAAATGCCAGGATGTTATTTCATTTCAGTGACTGCTTTCCGATATCTTGCTGTTTCTGCACCAAGTTTTAAAACTACAGATTTTGGAGTGACTGGTTTTATAACAGAATGATATAAAACATATTTTATATCTTGCTAATTTTTCTTACTGGGATTGTTCGGACCTGATGAAATGCTAATAATCAGTTAACTGACTCAACTGCTTTGTCAGCTGATGTGCTCAGGCTTCACCAATGAGCTTTACTCGAGATGAGAACTGTAATACTGGAAAAAAATATTTTCAGGTTATTTCAACAATTGGCTACAATGAATAAAATGGTTTAAAATGTCTATTCTTGCTTCCTCACACGCTGCAATCACACAATAGGACTTAATGAATAGATGTGAAAAGATGCTGTACTTGTTGTATGAGTGAGTCTGGACAGGCTGCCAAAACATTTTGGCGGAAGTCTTAGTCTTTTGTATAGGTCAAAAGTCAGTTCTATTGAACATTGTAACACATTGCAAAAAGCTGCTGTCCTTTAAAATTTCTCTTGAGTGCTTCTGTTGCCTTAGACATTTTAATGGTCTGAATAAGTGAGTAATGGCATAATAATTAATTACCTCTTGTGTAAGGTATTTCAACCAGAGATTTCAAAGTCACGGTTATGTCAGAACCCAAGTACATTAAACCCCGGTGTGGATTCTTTCTTTGAGAAGTAAAGTAGCCTGAAATTTCCAAGGCTTAAACTAAGAAGGATTGAACTGCAGAGAATCAAGGCCACTTTATTTCTCTACGAGAGCACTGAGAGAAGGACGTAACGCGCTTTAGCTTGTGCTCCTTAACTGCACACCTACAGCGAACATATTCTAACACTCCTGAATTCTTGTGGGAAACAGAAGCGGAATAGTATCTCAAAGTAGAGAGCCTGCTTCTTTTTTATCTGTGAATAATTCTGTAACTATTTGTTGAACGTAAGCTATTTGTATTCACTTTTGGTAGATTTTATTTTTTCACACTCTAATAGGGAGGTTCTGTGAATTAAGAACCATTGATTTCAGTGCTCTAACAGCAGTAGGCTCACAGGGCTTGCACACAATAGATTAGCTTAGTCAGTTATTAATGCTTTTGTAGAATCAGAAGCATTGTGATATTAATAAGATAATATTGAAACATCATTGAATGAGAGAAACAGAATGTGATATGCGGTATATGAAATGAAAAGTTTCTGAGAAAGTCAACAGGTGTTTTCTTGTTCACTTCAGTGCTGTTTGCTTTTGTTCAACTTAGTACGTTAGATGGAGCTAAGATTTTATGCAATTCCTGTAAAATATCCTAATTAAAATAAATAACTGAAATATTAGGGAGAGACCTTCTAACCTTTAATGGCAAGTGCCAGCATCAAAGCAACACTTTAAACACTATCATGAGAGTACATATAATGCATCAAAAATAGGTGAGAATACATATGTCATCTCCATATCTTATTTCTACTCCTGTTTTTCCATCTGAGAGCCAAAATGAATCAAGTACAATAAACTAAACAGTGCCACATCCTTCACTCTTCTCAGAAGACTGAGCTTACAACCAAAACTTGTTATTGCCGTAGAAAAAGTTTATTCTCTCCACAACACAAGAATCTCTGAATGCCAAAGATGCCTTGTGTAAGGGAAGTGTATTTCTGAAGAAAAAACATATTGTTTCTGTGGATACAGGTTATCCAAGCTTCCCCCAGATACTCCTACAAGATATAGCTTATCTCAACTTTGTCCATGGAAATTTTCTCTGGCTACTGCCAGCCATCTCTTGGCAGGATTTATGATACTGTGATGACTTTAAAAGGCTGACATTGTATGTAGTGCTATGTTTCTCTCTGTCCTACTGACACAATTTTCATATTTGCAGGGAGGCTTTTAAACTTATAAATGGAATGGCTGACTTCCTAAAACAGATTAGTTATTTGATTTCTGACTGAAACAGCAGAATAACATTAAATCCTTAGTTTTTGGGAAAGCAAAGCTAAGTACACATTGAGCACACTTAAGTGGACACAGATGACTAAAATATGATAGTCCCATTTAAGGTTGCTGGTCTATACCTTATTTTCAAGAATAAGAAGTCCATCTCTTCTATTTTTTTTTTCCACACTAAAATGACTTAGTTTGAGAGGCTAGACATCTATAGATCCCATTAGCCTCAGTTATGGATGTTCTATTGTGATCACCGTTTTCCCTGACCTTGAAGGTCTCCTCTAGAAATGGAAGCCCTACATTTGAAGACAGTTACGGCATGCTTTTTCCCAGCTGGCAGTGTATAAAAAAAGCAGTCTCCAATATATATATAGTGCAGAGCTATGAGAATTTATGGCAAGTGGATTTGGAAGTGCTTGTAAAAGAAGTGCCGCAAGGGGTTTCAGATGGGATAGAGTGTTAAGCCTTTCATTACCTTGTGCGTCATCTGCAGTACTGAGGAGAAGAGGATGAAGGGATGGAAAACATTCATTTTTGTAGTCCTGAATGAAAACCTTTTACCTGAAGACTTTGTAGGCAACAGTATAAACAATTTAAAACTACTTAAAATACTTTTCCAAAGTTTACATTACTGAATATCTGTTTTTTAAGCACAGAAATCAGTATTATTTGTGAGATGTGTTCACATTTCCTCTATTTTGCTAGTTAAGAAAACACAAATATATATGTGTACTTGTCTTACACCAGCAACCTCCTGTAAATCCTGTATGTGTATTTCGCCTGCTTAATTCTATCTCTCTCTTTCTTCTAAGTGCCAGTAAGGACTCATCTTTCCTGACATATCCACCAATAGACAGAGAGTATAGAGTAGATAGGGAGACATTTATGGTAACATCCTTTTTTACTCTAAGTACATACAGAATTATACTATAAAACTTACTGCAAGCACAAACTTTATCCTGATGTAGCTCTTTGTTTGTAGTTGCTTCTAATTTATACTTGTGTGAAGCAGAGCAGAAAGCAAAGCCAATGGTTTAGCTAAAGGACATTCGGTTAAATGTGGATGTTATTTGGCCTCTGTCAGTCTCTGAATCATGAACAAAGCTATTTCACCACACAGTACAGAGATGTTTTCAGACTTCTGGAGAAACCCAGGACTGGTGGTGTTGTTTCTATCTTAGAACCTGAAAACACAGGAGTACATTATTTTTTAGGTTACAAATGAGGAAAAAGACACAAAGTGATGTTAGTTTTAGGTTTGTTTCTGCTTTAATTCTTCCTTTTAAAAATGTGATGCTGCAACTAAGTAACAAGCTTCTTGCTTGGGAAATTCTGATCAGTTACTGAAAAAGTACAGCAGAGACAGCAGCAGTGTTTTTTCCATAATATTATAATCTCAGCAAGGCTTTGGAAAATAATCTTTGATATATTACATTGAGTAAAAATTTCGATGTTTACAAAACAATTAGATATCTAAGTACTCTGCTATGGCAGATGCCGAGTGCTAGTACCACATTCTGGAAGAGCATCAAAGTCCTTCTGATCCTTATGCTCCAAGTTCTCTAAGTTTTATCTTTATGCTCCAAGTTCTATACACCTGAAGTCCACATACAACAGGTAGCATTATCAAGGAATAAAGTAAAGCCTAAAATCATATGAGTAAATTCAGGACAGAGGGCATCCTTGCAAGTTGTTTCTTGTTCAGTCTACTGCCGGTGAAGTCAGTGAGTACAAAGCTCATTACCTTTACAGTGAAAAATCAAACCTTTTTCTTCACGTTGGCTTTCTCAAAGCAGCATTGTCAAAGTGGAGTAACAAAAAGTAAATAAAAAGCTGTTAGGGAATGATGTGAGAAATGTACAGGCTTCTTTATGTCTTCATTTTAATCAAAGTGTGGTGGAACCTGGAATGCCACAGAGATGAACATGTTATGAAACACGCATATTAGGGGGTTATGGGTTTCCAGTAAATCAGACTTCATTCAGTACAAGAATTTGTAGCCTTCTTTCTGGGCTGGGTAACAAAAGTATCTGTTAGTGTTATCAATAATCATTTTGTTTTGCCGAGACCAAAGATAGAGGCCTGGTTAGGCTGAATCAGGAACTGAACCAAGTTTTTTTCTGACATGACCTGCACTTAATTTTCTTTTGCTTTGACTTAGCCTGTCCATCTCTGACAAAGCAGTCTACCCATTTGACATATCCTTACACCTGATGCATTGGAGGAGCAGGCAATGCTACAGAAAATGAGAGTTTCAGCATATTCCTTTAATGCATATCACATTAAAACTTGGGGAACTCTTGGGAAACTGCTGAAACTACATGCTTCTCCATGCTGGATCAGAAAGCACATGCAGTTTCCTGGTGTCTCTCACTCATTCAAAAGAGCAGCATCAATTTCCACAGACAAGAAACGAGGTACCTTTTGCTACTTTATTATTATTAGTTTGTTCATATGAATCAAATGCTTGAGAGTGAATTAGTGGCTATTATTTTATAAAAAATCTCAAGCATGTTATGTAATAGTAGGAAGACAAATAAAGTAAAATGGTAGTGATTTGTGTGAATGTATTTGGACAAAAGAAGTAATAACATGAACTATTACATTTTTTTAAAAGTATTTGAAAAGCTTAAACTATTTTCCCCTTCATCATGTCCCATTATTTTTCAGTTTTATGGAGCTCGTATTCTATGCCTCTAATCAGGACAACGTTCATAGATGTTGAAAAATGCTGAGAGCACTTTTATTTCAGATCAAATAGGAGGAAGAATATTAAATCATTCACAAAAGGCTTGTGAAATTTCCAGCTCAATTTTGTAACCTCAATGTTTTCATATGTTTGGATGAACAGTTGGAATTTTGGGTGCCTGAATGGACTGAAATAGAGTTCTGAAACTTTTTGAAGTTCATTTACACAGAACCAGTATTTGCCCCATATCATAAATAATGTTTCAGTCTTACAACAAATGCGGAAAACTATTGCTTTTCTTTCTAGCCTTAAAAAGATAGGTCCAACTCCAGAAAACTATTACAAGATTGAGAAAATCTAATGTTTCAGGTGGGAGTTATATGCGGAAGGAGAAGTGGTTTGCAGAGGCGCATTGCATAAAGAATAAATACATGCTTAAGCAAACAAATTAAGCTAACTTTAATGTTTATGTAGACCATCCACATAATAATGGAAACAAAGTGGTATTTTTAATGATGAAAGTTTGCCAATTTATTAATGCAGCATAACACTTCCATATCATCAGCTCTTCTTATCTATGAATAAATCACTTATACTTTACAGATAGAACACTTACACGCCATTCACTGGGGAATCAGCCCTTATTTACAAAAAAGCTTTTTAAAAAGCTATAAAAATGATGCTTAACATTTCTTTACTGTCCAGTCTGATTTCAGCAAGGTCTGTTGCTAATTCCTGGCACTTCAATCACATCAGAGTTCCTTGAGGAATCCTCATCTCATTTTTGTCAATGGCAAATGTTGCCCATGACTAGAAGAATAACGTTGTTGATCTGGCACTGTGTATTATAGTATCCTAATTTTTGAAATTTTCTGCCAGACACATATTTCTCATTTAAGCAGAGAGAGTGGAAAAATCATATTCTGCCAATATTTGCTTCATCCCCTCCACGACTTTCCTACCTTCTGGTTTTGTTGTCTTAACCCATACAGTATTTTTTGCCTATCTCTGATTCCCTTCAAGGTGCCCTACATGTTGTCTCAAAATGTTTTGGATATCAGGACCCTGTTACCTTCACGTTAGCTCTAGCATTTTTGATGGAGGTGCTGTGCAGCTTCAGAGAAGATGACTCCAGTGAATGGAAGCAGGTCCTTACATCACCGCAGTGCATATAATAATCATAGCTCAAAAAATGAAATTAGAAGCTGTCTGAGACTGAAGCTGCAGTTGTGCCTCACTCTTATTTACAAGCAGTACTTCCATTTCTTGTACTTTATGAAATAAGATTTTAGTAATCCACATGTTCTGTATGGAACAGTATTATATAATTTACAGTTTTAACTTGCCCTATATTGTGTATGTCATAAGCAGCTGTACTGCTTTCCTATAAATCAGTGAAACTGCAAATAGGATGGGAGAAAAATGGCTGGCTTGGCTAATTACAGAACACTGGAAGACCAGAATAGAGCCGTTTTTTAAATGGAAGGACATAACATTTAAACTCTGATTGTAACAAGGTAGCATGGCACACATTTACCCTTTCGTCAAGACAACCATTGTAAAAGGGATGAGAAATTACAAAAGCATTATCCATTCTCATTAAAATGTGCAAAATTCTAGATACTTTCTGTTAGTGCAGTATTCATGTATACTTACAAATCATTACATCAGCCATTTTACAACATTTGAATGCCAAGTTTAGCAAAGAAGTAACTTATTTTAACATGACAAGATGAACATTAAAGAACAACTTTAAGGACAAACGTTTTTTTATTTCACCCATTTAAAAATCTCTTTTCCCCAAGAGCAATGTAAGAATGATCTGTAGTGTTATAGGAGATCTGCTGTTACAGAACTGTATGGGGAGCTGTAATTCTGAACTATATAGCGCTCAGATTGTGATAAAACAAAGAAAAGCCACTTGGAATTGAACCGTTACTCTGGATCAGATTATCCCATGCTCAGGAGTTTCTTGTGGACAGAAGTGCAAATCTGAAAATGTGACACTGTCCTTGGCAAAACCTCCAGGGTAATTCCCAGGATAGAGCTTCTCATGCTTCCTGGCATGGTTCCTTCTGGTGCAGGAGAGGTGGTTTTTTTTCGTGTGTGTGTGTTTTGGTGGTGTGTTTTGTTTTGGTTTTGGGGGGGGTGGGTGGTGCGGTGTTTGTTTTGTTTTTGGTTCTTCGTTTTGTTTTGTTTTTTCCACGGCCTCGCAAACATTCTCTTTTTTGGTAGCCTTGGGATAGGACTTGCTCAGAGTGCTTTTTCTTCCAACCATAAACATCTGACTGCTCTGTATTTGTAAAAACAGAGAGATTTGGCTGCTCCATCTGGCTGACTGCCCCTTCTGTGCATGCAGCTGCCTAAGAGCAAGGGCTCAGGTGTGAATGGAGGTGTTTAAGTTGGGGTGTGCTTAAGAGGGCCTACAATGTGCGTATTAAAAAAATATTCCTGGAGGCCTACAGTCTAAACACATGACAAGGATGACTAAAAGTGGGAGAAATAAACAGTGGGAACACAGAGGGTGAATCTGTAGTGCCTTTTTCCTATTTTATAGGTTATTGGTAATCTGAGAGTCTGATTTCTGATAAATGTCTAGTCTATTAGCTCATAACTGCAACAGAACAAACAGCTTAGACTCTCTCCCTTTGTGGTTAAATTTCTTCTTCCCATCTGTTCAATTGGCTATTGCTTTTTCTATAACGGATCCTCTACAGTATTATAGTTCATAGTTATATGAAGCAAATGAAAGACATTATGAAAATGGCAAAGCAATGAACATTTCTCTTGGCTAAAAGAGTTTTAGCATTTCCTCCATGACATGAATAAAACTTGCTCTATTTTCATCTTCTTTGATGCATTGAAGTTATGGTATGGTAGTAGAAATTGAAATGTCTCCTCTTTATTTTTAAGCACTTGAAAATAAAGCATAGAAAGGTTTTTGAATCAATGTAATATGTGCTACACCCTGAGTTATGAATGATTTAAATATGGCAATAACTTTTACAATTTACAAAATGTTCTTATGACATTATTTAGATATTTATTTCTGACAGTATTATACCACCCACGAAGTATTCCCTTTGTATTGTCAGATAATGTTAAAGTACTTGGAGCTTATAAGTAGTGCCACAGAAATAATGTTTTTTCTGTGTGAAAAAAAGTTTCATTGTGGTACTTCTATCATTTTGTAATTGTGTAAATCATGTGTGTCATTAAGGTACATTTTATTGAAGACTAGAGTGTAGAGAATTGTGTTTCTGTGCGATTTTTTTTTATTGTGGCAAAGCTTAGCTTATGGTTATGACACTGTGTGCGGCATCGTGGACACAGGAAATGCCGGGTATTCGATCTGTACTACATATCCAGAGTTAAACTATCACTAAGATACTTCCTATAGGCTAAACAAAGTTAAATTATTTCATATTTGCCATAGGCTAGAATGCGGCAGCTGACTTGTGAGAGCTTTTTAAGCTTGTTAGATTGAGTGAGACTTTGGGAGATCCTAATGTGGTCATCCAAGATGAATGGCGGTGATTTGCTATGTCAACGATGCTAGACCCTGTGTGAGTTCCGAGGTCTCCAAGGCAAAAAGATGTAGAAGAAAAAGCAGAAAGTGGTACAAAGAAACTTGCTGTGCAATAAGGAGACAGAATAATAAATCTTGAGATTTATAGCTGGGGCAGTGATACCTGCACAGGAGCATTTGACCTTTCCATAGTCCTCCCTCCTTCTTCCTCTTCTAGGTGAGTGTGTTAGGGGATTCACTAAGTTCATGGTCATGCAAACTCCCTCCTGTGAGGTAAATTACGCTGCAGTCTGCAAAAATGTACCTGTTTGCATTTAATGCCTTGTGATTTCCCAGCACAAATATTGAGCAGTAGTTGTGATGTATTATAACTACTTAGCAGTTTTTCACCATATGCTATAACTAGCTGTCCAGGCAAAGGTGAAAAAAACATTTTATACAAATATATTTTAATATTATATGATGACATATCCATTCTTTAGATTATGTGGCAAAACAAATACATGTACCTACCACTGTACACAATGAAGGAGAATGTGTATCAAATGGTAATCCATTAGTATATTGAAAATATGAACTGAAATGGCAGAACATCAGCAGTCTGTTGAGACACAACAGTATATTCCAGCTAATGAGTTACACACTTTAATTTGCTTCATGGTAATATAGTATTAATTGGTAATTTATAATAAATGCGTACTATCAAATTTATATCAGCTAGTCACATAAATGTAATTATGTTTTCAAAGTATGCATTGTTAGGAGTTTAGGTTTTGTGGTTGTCTCAGTGTACTTGTTTGTATTGATTAAAACTCTTTGATGTACCTACAGTACCTGGTTTGAGCTGAACTCCCCTAATGACAAATTACCTGTTATTTATTTATGGTTTAATCATTAAGCTTAGAGAATGTGCACTAGGTAAAAGTCCTCGTACCGATTCGCTTAAGAATCTATACAGTGCATTCCCAGAAATGATGTTATATGAGAACACTTTCCCTTTTGCTTCCACTCCTACTGTAATGATCAAGGGTTTTCTTGAGAGCATTGAAGTAATATGTCTTAAAAGAAGAGCTGAATGTGGAAAGGGCTGAAGGACTGACCTACTGTGTCTTGCTCAACCACTTAGATACTCCATGTTTAGCAGGCAAGACGGGAAAAAATAAAAAAAAGAAAAAAAGATTTGGAGAGATGAAAGCTCTGCATGATGGCAAAGCTAAGAAATTTAAATTTAACTTTAGAAGTTTAAATTTCACATGGCAGGAGACAGAAGGAATTAAAGAACAAAGTGATATGGTCTCATTATAAAGAAAGATAAAGTTAGCAAGTTAGTTTTGAATTAATTGCAACAAAGCAATATTGCTAAGCTTAAAAATTCAAATACATAAGGCCTCTCTCCAGATGCCCACTGCAAGTTGTATATTGAAAATAATATCAGGTTTCAGAGATTTATCAGTTGCCTTCTGATATTTGGGCAACCGGATTTCAAGCTTGCAAACACATTTTCTTTATTGGAAATACTTCCAGCACCTTTTTATTGGTAAAGACTCAAGTCCTTGTATTTTCCCCTTCGAGCTTCTGGGTGCTAGCATTGCTCAGCACACTCTCTACTTTAATCAGTAGTTCCTCAATGACCTGGAATGCTTAGAGAAGCAGAAGGTTTTCTATGAACTTTATTTTCATAGTTGCTGATAAAGAAAACTTCAAACAAACGCACAAGATATAAGGAAGCACATTCAAGTAACATCTTTCAGTAAGTCTGGACTAATGGAAAAGTACTGAAGAATATTCACTTAGCTTTGCGTATGGAATTGGGGAAGACAATAGCATCAGAATTTTCTTCGAAAAAAAAAAGAAAAAGTTCTGTCTTTGCTAGAAACTTCATTCACATCTTTGTGTGTGCATGTTTGTATGCATTCACACAGGCACTATTAGTCACATTACATTTACTGTGGATTATGCTTTAATCAGGCGTATATTCATGTGTTTGAAATAACTGTGTCTCAATTTGATATCACCATCTTTAAGTTTTGTCTATATTCTCTTAATTTAAAGAACATGTACACAACTACTGTCTTCATTTAATGCTCTCTGCTCTTTTTTTTCTCAAACATAAAAAAGAAACAAGAACAGCAAAACTATTCCTGCAAATTCCAAATTTAGTGCACGTAGCCAAGGAGTGTCACAAATAAAGAATATGTCTTAACTTCTAAAATTAAACATTACAAGTGTTGCTGCTTCTATTTAGATTTACAGTTTTGAACATGCTGATATGCCCTTGGCAGTGCTGAGATCTATCTGACCTTTAAATTTTCCTTGGAAAAATTAAATCAGATTTTGGAAAATGGTTCCCAGTTATGTCCTTTTCCCATTTTCTTGCCAGTTTTCTTGAACTTTTCAGCTGTGCTTTGAACATATCTTTAAAGAATCATGGCAACCAAGACAAGAGGAAGGAGGATGGTCTTTAGGATGCTGCAGACAGCAGACAGATGGAATATGAAACCTTGGTGGGGATTAGAGATATTTTGGCAATCAAGAAGTTTGGTAGTTATATCAAGGTCAAGGAGAGACCTGTAGCAGTGTCCCAAGATAAGATATTCTGCTTTGGTGCACTAACACAGCATTTTTTTCCCCGCTTCTGCCATTTTTGCATCTTTATATACTCAGACTGTGGTACTGTGGAAGCTTGTGGTGCCTTTGAAGCAGAGTTATTTGTCATTTCCAGCCAAATCCCTGATACACATGAGAGAACCGTGTATCTATCATCCAAACAAGAGAACTAGGAACATTAAAGGGGGAACAGACTTAAGATTGTCTAGGAATTACAAGTCATGTTTGCTCAGTGTGTAGCAGTCTAACTTTTTTTTTTTTGGGGTGGTGGGGTGGGGTGGTGGCATTTCCCCTTTGTATGGAAATTATATCATAAATCCACAAAAAGATTTACAGAAATTGCTCACTGTCTTGTATACAGATACAGAATTTACAAGAAAGCATACAGGATCAAATGTTTTTTAAGACGCTCTTTGCTGATTGACAGGAGCATGTAAGAGGAGTATCATCATGCTGCGTGTACTCCGTACTCCTCCCCTGCTTGTGTACTGTTGGCCACTGACAGAGACAGAAGACTGGGTTGGATGGATCTTTCGTCTAAGAGAGTGTGGCTCTTCTTATGCTATTGAGCAATATATTCCCTACTTTTTCACAAAACCTGGCATTTTTTCCCAAATCATAATCTGTGATTTTTAAAGATTGTGAAGGGTCTTTTGTGAAAGGAAATACTATAAAAATACGGAGATACTATCTGAAATTATATGATCCTTATTCAAGTCTAGAATGTGTCCTTTTGGTCTATATAGAGGGGGATAACTCTACTGTGGTGGGCCCATTAGTGGTAAAGAAAAAAAAATATTTGAGAGAGATTTCACATGCCATAGTGGCAATACCTCTTTCTATGGTGATTTTGTTGGGATACACTGATGTAGTGAAAGGAAAAACAAAAGGGCACAGCTCTGTCTGCAAACCATGGAACACACTTCCATGAACTATGGCAAAAAGCTGCATGCTTTCCACAGCTTCTGTGTTTGATGAATATTTCTTTAAAGGATGGTTTTAAAACTGAATGATCAGAGCTTCATTAGGCCTGGTATACAAAGTCCAAGACCAAAAATACTGCAAACCCACACAGCTGCTGTACAGGCTCAAGTCCCTGAAGAGATCAAGTTCTATTTCTTGTAGTCCTGTGTCCATTGCAGAAGTGGGAGGGCAAACCTTTGATATGAGGTGAAAAACTTCTGTATGTCAAAGGTGACATGAAATACTCTGAGCTTCTCATCTGCCTTTGGTCTACCAAAATCCCACTGAATCAGTTTTGCCTGGGTAAAGGAAAGATAGTGGGCCGTGACCTCTTTGGTTATCATATAGCCTCATTCTCTCATTTAAAAACATGCAACTTTGAACCTGAAATGAGCATTTAGAATAAAGGACTCCGAAAACCAGAATAAATTACAGGAGCAAAGGACTGTGACTGGTAAAAAACTGAGTTTTTCCCACTAGAAGGAAAGGCATGCTATCAGCCTGCTCTTTATTAAGACTCGCGCGTTTTCCGCTGAAGGAAGATAAGATGTGTGGGAAGGGAGAGTAGAAGTTTAAATTAGAATTGATATCAGATCCAACGATTAAGTATTGACAATTTTTCAGGTTTTGGAATGGTTCCTATTTGCAGCTGCAAGGCACTACAGCAGCTTTAGTATTTACGAGCACTTAGTGAGTACTCTGACAGGTTTATTATTTGTTGGCTTTCTCCAGCATTGCACAGTAAAAATTGTTTTCAAAGAGTATTCAAAAGTGTAGCTGGCTGCCACTGTATCAAACCCAATCAATCCACCAATGTATTTCACATTCTTGATTGATAACTGGCTCAGCAGTTTGGCATTTCAGGGAAGGAGTGGAAGGGGAGCAGGTCTCAATGGTCATTAATCCTTTCTCCCTGAGCCTCCCTTGGGCAACTGCTTGTGCCATTACCCACATTTCTTACTGCTGATTTCCACAATCCCATGGCTGCTCAAACCACCACAAATATACCACTGTCCCTTTCACTTACTATAGATCCTTCATCACGCTGGTCTCAGCAGCCCTCCTGGGCTGATAGTGGTTGGGGGAATATCTTTTTTTTTTTCCTTAAAAAAAAAAAAAAAAGAAAAAAAAAAGAAAAAAATCGGCCCGTTAATTTTGTGCCTTACCTCGGCCTCCTTTCCTCCCTCTGAATTTATGTTGCTGTTTACTGAACAGGAACATGAGGGTATGAATGTACTTCCTTTAAAATCTGTTTCTGTGGGTTGAGGTGAGAGATGCCTTATGGTAAATAGAGATTCTGTCTGCCTGCTCTTCTGCTGCTGTTTGAAGTGGTTATTTGTGATGTTTTGCCCATTGTAGTCTGTGTTACCGTGAAGCCAAGTAAACTATGTTAGCTGCTGGGGAGAAAGGCTATTTAGATATTTATTTGTTTGTTAATTTATTTATTTAAATGCTGCAAAAGTGTGAGCAAGCTCACAGTGTGCTGACTGAAATGTCAGAAGTAATTAAGCCAAACTGTTTCTAATGGGAAAAAAAAAAGTCATCTGTCATTATGAGGAACAGATATCTATAATTAATTGGGAGCTGGAGCTTTCAGGAATGAAGGAAAGAGAGAGAAAAAAAGCCCCACATTTTTCACATTTTTCCTGTGTTGGTTTCATTGCACCGAGGATACTGAATACTCCAGATGGGTTTAAAAATACAGATTTGAGTTCCCCACTGAGGGTTCAGGATAAAGTCTATCTGTCATTTGCCAGCAATCTGGTGTTACATGTGGCTGTGCTGCCGGGAGCACTGCCTTGTGTGTATTTACTATTATATTAAAACACAAATGTCTCCTCCACCTGTCCTCTAAAGAGTAATGTATCCTGGACAAATCTGTTCCATATAATCTTTATTTAATTACCCATAGCTTTGGATGCAGGATTCATGTTAGGAAGGAGTGAAATATCCAAATGAAGGGAATTAATTGTGTGAGGAAAGGGAATTCAAGCGATGAAGGCAGCGTGAAGAATTTAAAGGAAAGGAAACAGAGACAAAGAACCTCACTGGGAAATTATGAAAGAGAGTCAAATATTATTAAACAGTTGAACACACATAGGAATCCTCTGGTGTTTTTATAAATTGCAAATCAAAACCTGCCCCTGAAAAGCTGTCCCCTGAAAGCCTTTACCCATGTCAAAGGCTCCACTGAGCCCACTAGAATGACCGTCCCTTAATCAAATCTGTGTTAACAGTTTACAGGTCTGGGGCCAAGTACCTCAGGAGGTCATTATTTCAGCCGACAAAAATATTGTGTTTTATGAGGAGAAATTAATAAAGAGGAAATAGATGAACAGTTAATGCATATGGACAAGAAAAGTTTTCAGGTGGAGGCTGAGTGCTGCATCAGCTTGGGCAAGAAATTGGAAAAAGAGGATCAGTCATATATGGGAGTATTGCTCTTAGTGAAAAAAACTCAGTTCTGTGGTAAGAGAGCTTGATTCCCCGTGTTAGCAAAACACCAGACTGCCTGGGGAAATGGGCAGGATGTAAGTGAGCTTACTCTGGAACTGGAATCCCATCCCAAAAATAGGTTTGCGTTGAGACAGTGCTGGTGTGAGAAGGGCCTGTGCTTTCTCGAGCAGTCTCTGCAAGCAGTATTGCTGCAGAAATTTAAGACAACTTGAAGGAAGCACGATAAGTTTATCAATTTGCAGAAAAACCCAATTGCTTTGTAAAGAGTGGAGAGTCTAAACCTCAGCTTCCTATGGGTTTATATCCCAAGATGGGATCTGTTGTGTGTATCCTTTTGTTTCTGAAAGGGATGAACTAATTTTGTAGGCTGTCTGCCAGTAGAGGAACTTCAGAATTTCTTTCTCTCTTCTATGCTACTGCATTTTATCAAATTTCCAGGTATTTGGATGTAATTGAGATCCTTGTCTCGATCTGAATTGGCAATAGGGTACTGAAATTGTTGGGGAACAAAGGATGAGGAAGATTACAAAAATGGATAAAATTAATGTTTAAATAATAATATGCAAACAGGATCTTCTGGGGAAGATTTCTGTCCTATTGACTGATTTCCCTTGGGCCTTTATCTGGTATCTGTCTCTTCCAGCAGGGCAGGATCAGACCTTATTTCTTTTTTCCCCTTAGAAAAAAAGTAGCACGAAAAAGGAACTTCATTTTTCATATCACCCTGCTGAATAGCCTTTCAGAATTCTGGCCAAGCTGCTCAAAGATTCCCATGCTAAAGATCCCTCATCCTCCAGAATATCCCTCCTACCTGAATTCTGGCTTGCTGTTAAATAGGCCGTGGGGGGATGACATTGATGCCCTTGGCTGTCACCTGGACTGCTGTAGGAAAAAAAAAACAACGGTTCAGCATAACACTTTGAACACATTGCAATATTCTAAATATGCTGGATTTAAATTAATCTGTGCCCTGCAATCATGAGTTATATGAAAATACAGTCTTCTCAGCGCATGCATGCATTATTTCCCAAACCCCATAGTTTAAGAATCAGGCTATTGCCTGGTCTGTGCAGTAACAAAGATAATGAGAGAATAAAACATTTGCCTTGTCTGGGAGAACCCAGTGCAAGGTCCCATAGTTACTGTGCATTTATTGGTAAAGCCCGAGCCTTTGGCAGCATGTTCTGAATATCGGGATGTGTCAGAATATTCACAGCTTATAAGTGCTAGTAATACTGACATGTTCATCAAACTCATCTTGTTATGGCTAGGACACTTTATTACATCTTTTTAACCCGAAGGAGTTTATATAATTGATGGATTTGGGTTACATTACAGATACAAAATAACCTTGAGAGAATTGGTGTTCTCTGCTGGAGTTGAATTTGTTAGAGCTGAAGTGCCATTCACCCGGGGCTTCAACAAAACTGATAGCTCTAGGTTCTATATGACCAATTTAAATTGTTTGACTAAAATTACATTTTCTGTCTTAAATATAGGACATGCTGATTATGTTTGAGGGAGAAAGGGTGGAGAACGTATAACTTAAATAAAACCTCCTAAATCAGCAGAGATTCTTCCTTTAGGGCTTTTTTCCCTTTTCATTTTTTTTCAAATGTTAAGTGGTGGTGTTTCTAACATGCAAGTAGGATGATTAGAAACTCAACATTTCCACAGTAAAGAGCTTTTTATTCTCTGTGATGACTGGAGTCTGTACTGTCATGCATTTGTTTGAGCTTTTAAGAGAGCTATATGTTAAAATAATGCCTGTAAATTGCGATGCAGGTGCAGTAGTTTTTATTTTAGGGTTAAATAATGCTTTTCAAAGGACAGCCAGGAAACTGAGAGATTGAGTGACTTCATTAAGCTCACACAGTAAATCAGTAGCAAAGCTGTGGCCAGGCTGTAGCCTGCTGGGTCTCTGACATATGGAGTTGGTGCTGTTTACTAAAACCCATTTCCTTCTTTGCATGTCTGAGTGGTTCTTCAGTCCTGAGTATGCCTTATTACACTTGGGTATGTGGTAGAAATGAAATACAGGGAGAAAATCAAGAAGAAAAATGGAAATTTGAAAGCAAAGTATAAAACCATGGACAGATGAAGTCGCACTTTCTGTTTTACTGTTTTAAGTGGAGTAAATAAATTATGGGGATATTCCTGGCACAAAAAGCAGGTTTCAAAACAATGTAAGAGTGTTGGGGTTTTTTTAAATTTTATATATTTTTTAAAATTTAAAATAAAGACATCATTTTAAGTTGAATAAGGGAATGGAGGTGGAGAGTGGGATGAGAGTCAGATTCAGGAGCTAATGAGGAGATGGGAAGGTGATTTTGAGTGTCCTCTGGTTCTGATGGAAAGTTTAAGCAGTCAAAGGATTCCAACAGAAAAGGGATTGCAACGTCAATGAAAATTGAGGCAGGCATAATCCTGTATGGAAGGGAGTTCCCTGCTCAGTGATGTTGAAGACTGGCAGGAGAAAGATGCTGTAAAATGACTCTTTGCTTCACTAAGTCATCCTCAAGCAAACATTCCCACATCTACTTGTTGCAAATCTCCACCCAGAAAAACAAAACAAAAAACCAAAAAACAGAAAAACCAACACAACTCTCCCCTCTGCCTCCCCGAATAGGACTTCTAGAGGATGGTACAGAAACTATCCACACTGAGTAGTATTTTCCTTAGCTGGGAACTCAGGTTCTAGATATCTAAGAGCCTTTTCTTGAAGCATTTTATCCTTTCCCCCAACCTTATAATCTAAGATATATTGAAGACATTTTGGAAATGGCCTGGAAAATGGGTGATGAACTGAATGTTCTGAGTTCCTGTAGTTATTCCATAAAATACAGATAAAATTTTGAGAAGCAGAGCCCTTCATAACACTGTAAAAGAGGACCAGATGGCCAGTGCAGCACTCTGAAAAAGTATCTCTTGCTTCTTTGTAGGGAATGTCTGAAGAATTCTCAGCCATTCTTATTTTCTTTTTTGGATGTTATTTCCCAAGCAGTTTTGTAGGTGACTTCATTATGTTGAGAATTTTAAAATAGTAATGATAATAAGAATATGCTTTCCACTGTGACATTAACTCAAACTTATCTACACAAACATTGGCAGATGTTATGGAAAAAATCCCAATATTACCTTTGAAATGGACTAGAGTGTGTTTTTTGGTGATAGCATTAACATTTATTGACATAGTAATTAGAGTAGCTAAAGAACAGCTAGCAGCAGAGCAACTAATATAAATCATAAAGGCCTTCTTAAGTGTCTCATAAGACTAAAGTGAAGTTTCCCTTCTTAGGAAGCTGCATACACAATGAAAAGAGACTGTCTGAATTATGAAGTTTCTGTTCTTTTCATATGCACTGCAACCTTTGTTTCAAAATGAAGAAACATATTCGAAGGTTAGTAAAATTGAAAGGTACAACTGTTCTTTGTATATGCTCTCCACTTTAAAGAAAACTTAAGGCGACAGTAGTCTTGAAATCTTTACTTTTTCAGGACTTTCTGAATATAAACTAGGAAGGCAGTTTGGGGAGTTCACCAAGAGAGGGAATTCGCTGGGAAATGTTGTCTCAGATTCAGTTATTTCCAAAACTTTCAAATGAGGAGGGGAAAGAGGAATCATGGGACCACAGCATACAGAATTTGATCATGCCCTGAGTGTCTTTGCCCTCATCCCAGTTAGGTGGCAGAATGGGCTCCTCCTCTGAAACGTAACCCCTCCTCCCTTTGATGGAAGCAGTGTGAATAAGAGACTGAAGGTGAGAGAGGTGGGCAGTTCTGTTGAGTGATCGTACCTATTGGGATAAACTCTGTATGTATCCGAAATGGAGAGGTAACAAGTGTCATACATCAACTATTTATTTTATCAGTTCCATATTCGTGTCTCCCTGTTGGTATGTGCATATACAATCTTTTTTTTTATTTTGGAATGTATACAGTTTAGTGTTCTGTTCTATGTAATTTTGCCTAGAATAATTGCTAGCTGAAAGCCTTGGATTCAAATAAATCATGTGTCTTCTTGCTCTGATCCTTGTTAATGTTATTGTAGCTTTTTCCCAATACTGGAAACACTTATATGCCTATGTTAATATTCTAAGTATAGTTATATTAAACACGAGGCATGTTATCATAAAGCTATACTTTGTGATGGAGTATAGCACTCACCTACATGAATGCAGCTGTATTTATATTTATATGTATATTTTTATATATAGTTATGTTAATATTCAAGTTAAATGATAATTTGTTTTCAAAACTCCCTGATTTACTGTAATTGTTATATTATCCTCTCTGTGAGGATTGCATGTCTAGTATCTAGTCATTCTCTCCTCATGTCTGTCATATTTCTTCTATCTTATGCATAAAGTATTAATAAATCTTTCGCATCTCAGGCAGTTGTGACTCTTATGGGCAGTCTGCTGCATTGGGTGGCCAGAAACAACAGAGGAGTGTGCTTTTCTAGCTTTTCCTCTTCCAGCTAGAAGGAGGCCATAAGGTGCTTTGCGTCCTGCGTTGCTGCCCTGGAACAGTGACCTGCACCGCTGCTCCTGCCACTGCTTGCTGCTCTCCGTGAACATTTGTGTGCCTAACCAGGCAGGGAACTGCTGTTTACACATCCTTGCTTTGGTATAATTACAAAGCATTTTCCTTCTTTGATGGTCTTTACTCCTCAGGAGGCAATCTGGTCTATTGTGTGACTTTCCTTCCAAAAGTCACACAGGTAATGTAAAGAGAAGCGTTTTTCATTCATAACAATTTAGTGAAACTGTGATTCAGCCCAGATTGTGTGAAATGGAACGTGTCTGATTGATATACAAATTGGAAAAGTGGTGGATTTTGTTTCAGTTTTTATCACCTTTTTCTCACTGTTAACTTTCACAGCTGTGGTAGGTTTATACTCATTTTCTTAGGATTTTTAAATCTGTGCTAATTAGGTCATGGGAAATTGCTTTCAGATTTTTATGAATAAGCCTAGGTTTGAATTTAAGCTAATAGAAATTGCTGTAGTTTCGTATATTTTCTTACCATTACCTCCCTTTGTTTAGAAAAAATCTGGGAATTCTCAGAAGTGAAAGGACACAGATTCTGCACATTGTAAATTTCTGGTGAGACTGTAATTCCCATACAAGTAAACAACTGAGTGCAGCATTCTTTTAGCTGCATTCAGGTAAAAATGTGCCAGACCAGTTTTTTAAGTGATAGAATTATAATTGTAATGTCCTGGCCAAATTAGATCTGAGAGCACGAAGTTTTGCCTGTGAGTGCTCTCCTGTGGCTTCAATTCAATATGCTATTTTCTGACACTCCAGAGTAAGACCAATGACTTTTGACCTTTTCATGTCAATTGAATTTTTTTGTACTGACTTATATGGTTCCTGAATCATGCTGCTTTTAAGAGTATTGTTGCCCAATATTCTTAAGTGATACTGCTGGGAAGTAGTGATTATTTCTTGCTTAGCTCCCTCTCATTTCTGTATGTAGGTGTACAAATATACAGAGAAGGATAGTATGATTTCAGTCTACTTTATGACAAGGTAATATATTTACTAAAGAGAAAGTGTTCCATACAGATGAGCTGAACCACAACATAGATTGGCAGATTTCATTTGCATTTGTTGACAGTACCTGGTATATAAAGATCCTGTGCTGCTTCATGGCTTGCAGGGTGGGGAAAATAGCACCTCATCTTGTATGACACAAATAAACACACTTTCACACTCTCTGCACAGTAATAAGTCTTTATCATGCCTTGCTGTTATAGATGGCATTTAGCTATCCAGAAAATATCTTCCTTAACCCAGGGCAACATCTCTAGAGTACTATAACTGAAGAAAAAAATCTTGTTGACTTAAGTGAGCTTTGAATTGAGCTAATAAATGCAAATCTTAAGCATACTCCTAAATATAATACTAGGAATATACTACAAATGGATGCTGTATCCAGAGCTACAGAAAAAGCACAGAAGTTTTCTTTCATGCATTTTGAAGGCTGTTTTTATTGATATTTCTTTGTCCTCTGCTATTTGCATTTGTAGATTAACTTTGAGAACGATGTAAATTATTTCGTTATCATCTTGTGACTTACCATCCATTTTGTGGGTAGCATTTTTATTTCCTGGCCTCAAAATGCAATTATTTCTGGTTCCATCCATTACAACTATAGCCATGTGATTCTAGGAGAGGTCAAACCCACATTTCGGCATTTTTCCTCCTTCAGCTCTTTTATTCAAGTTTCTGGTACTGATATGTTCATTGTTTTCAGATAATGTACAGTCCTGTCAACAGAACAATGCACAGTGAATATGTTGTCTAATGCATCATTGAACTTTTAGTTCTCTGGCTACATAATTAAATGCTAGGCTTTTAAAAAGTAACCTATATTCCAAAGTCAGTATTTTAGTGAAATCTTTAGGTGGTTACTAGTGCTCTGAAACACTGAGCGTTATACCAGAGAGCAACTTTGTTTAGCCATTAGGAAGGTAACAATAGTACCCTGACAACTTGTGGGATAACGCTGCCTGCTAGCAAGCCCATACGAGTGAGTGCAGAATTTGACAAAATATGGTGATTTTTCTGGTTATGTACTTCTGTGACTTTAAGAAGAATTTTGGCAAGTAAAGGACAAAAATAACATTTGCATGGTTTATGCATATAAGGTTAAAATTGCTATTGTGGCATGCCGTATGTGATGTTGCAGGTACTGTGAAAGTTATGATGTGACCATATAAGCAAAGACAGTGAAGAAAGTAGGATCTAAGCTACCGAAGTATTAATGTTTAGACATACGTAATATAGCCAACGCTGGATCCTGGTCTGCTCAGTGAAAAAGTCTGTGGGCCCAAGTTGCCAGTTGCTGTTTGCATTGCAGCTGTAATTGTTGCAGGCCAGTTTGAGTTGGAACTGGACTATCAGTTTCTTCCTGCCTTTTCTGAATCCTTCTCTGTTTCCTAATAAATGGAGCATAATGAATGAATTTCTGTTCATTCTGCAGATTTTAAAGGTCAAAATATTCTTAAGTGCGGCAAAACAAAGAAACAGTTTTTGCCAGTGTTAAAAAGTTATTTCTAGTCTCTTTGGAGAAACTACATTCTTCATTTGTAAATCACAAATACATATCTATACCGAAAAGCTGCACCGTGGTCTGTGATATGACTTTTATATACACATGGTGTTTTTATGCTAGCTGTATATTTGTCTCGCAGTTCCTTCTTCTTCACAAACAATGTGAGAAATCTGTATCAGAAGATATCAGAATGTAGAGAAAAGTAGGACATAAAACATGTTGATCATGTTGCACTTAAATGGCTGCCTTTCCTATATGGTCTGCAGTTTTTCCAGTTTATCCATAGTGTACATTTTGAAGAACACCTTAAGTCATTTGTGCTGGCATCTAGTTTGAGAAAGCCATTGGCTGAATGGAGTTGGAAAGGGACAAAAGCAGCTCGAGTAACAATAATCTGTGCAAATCTTTTCAGCATGTTTTAAGCCTTGGAGAAGCAGTAGTCTAAACAACAATGCTCTGTCATGAATCTTGAAATATCTGCTAAACTGTCTGGATAAAACAGACTGAGCAAGGAGTATGCTGTTAAGTGCTGGATGAAGATGCATGTATGCAGAAGAGATAAAGCCAGTATAACAATGATCTCTCTAAACAACTGATTTACAGTAGGACCTATCTTTTCCTTAGTTACTGAAAGACACCATTGCTGAGCAGTGTGCCTCAGCTGATGTGCTTTAAATCTAATAAACCCCTCCCTTACAACCTTTTGAGAGACAATTTGAGAAACGACTGGTAAATGAGAGATGACCTCTGGTGACTTAATGCAGAGAGAGATGAAAAAGATAATCTATACCAACTCTGCAGAACAAGCAGGAACATTCAGCAGCTGCAAAGTCAGGAGTGCAGGCAGCCTTGATGTTCTTACAGAGAAGCTTGCCACTGTTCTCCCTGCTAATGAACTTGGTAGTCTGCCTCTGGGGTAATATTGGACAGTTCAGCCTGACAGCTAGAGAAGTGCGGTAGAACATAATACATGAGCCTGAGTCACATAAAAAAAACCCCATGCAAGACATTTAAGGCATTGATCTCCAATTATTGCAGTCTATAAACAATGAATCTCTTCAACTAACGTATTTCAGACTTTGCGCTTCCTGTCAGCCCAATTTTTTACATTTAAATTCACACTGCAATATTAGTTAGGTGTCTTGCAGTCTATGTGTTATTGCTGAACTATGAAATGCAGATCACTGGGTTAGGACAATTGAAAGGGAAGACAGCAGAGGGTACACGTAGACTCCAGGTAGCAGTTTTAGCAGAGCAGAGGTAGTAGGACAGCCAAGAAATCTGGGATGGAGCTAGAACAGTCCTTGAAAATATAATAGTTATGGTCACAATGTTAATGTGTGAAGCTTGGCATTAATATGGAAATATTTTAAATACTATTTTCTAGTCTTCTTAACTGAATTAGAGATTCTTGTTTGGCAGCAGAGGTAACTGACCTGAATATGAATAAGTCCTCATGTGAGGACATGAATACCTCCTCCCAAGATGTGATTACAAGTGATCTCACTGCAGAACAAAAAGAGATGACCCTGTAACGACAAAGAGCTTTAGGCTATTCCACATTTGTTTCTAGTGCAGTAACAGGTGCATGAACTACAGCTTTTAGTTTAGGATGAACAAGGGTGGAGACCCAGTAAAAATCTGAAAGAAAGGAAATTCTGAGTATATATGAGAAGCTGTTCAAGGGGCCAGTTTTCTGATTTGTTGAAAGAGAAGAGAATCGATCACTTGCAGTATGTGGATTCTAATAGTTTTCTCAGAAATATATTCCTAAAACAATACTGTAATAGACATAAGAGATGCAGGTGTCTGGTTTTGGATGCATTTCAGGTTCCTGGCTAGTGTTGACCTAAAGGCAAAACTATCACTTGCATAATCTTTTATGAATATTTATAAAACCTTGGTCTTGCCAACACTACTTCCCCCTCTGGGTTAACACAAGCCAGTCATTCAGAAGTGTGGCAGGATGGGACTGAGCATAACCTGGCATGACTCCCGTACTTGGACTTTCAGAAAGTGTCTTTAGTTAATTCTGTGGTGGATTCATTGGCAGTGTCCTGTTTACAGAAAAGAAAGTAGTTGCGAAAGGAAAAAACGCCATGCATTAAGACGCATTTATATTCATACTGTAAGCATATGCAGAAACTTTCAGTAGTACAATGTGCTTTATGAGTGGTGTCTAAGTGTCTGAAGGAGTAATGAAACGATCTGTTATTCTAGTTTTAAAAAGACTAAAGTTCTGTTCGTGCGCCTGACATAGTGTAGGCGTAAATAAAGTAGGTTTTCAGCATTGTTCTCTCAAATTAAGGAGGTGGCATAGATAAATTCATCTCTGTGCTCTGTCAGGAAGCTCATGCTTACTCTTTCATGCATGCTGTGTTTGAGGACTCTGACACAGGCTGACAAAGGCCTAAGTCTTGGAACTATAAAAATGGTATCATTTGACTCTTTTCTATGAGAAAGTAGAGAAAATACTTTCAGAATTAAGCAGCCAGACCAACCATTTTTAAAGTGCACATACTTTAAGTTTTGCGTCTCGTATATGTCAGTCATTCTACTGAGCATCTGGTGGGACTTCTACTGGCCGGCTCCAGTTCTACACCAACACTAATCAAATGGGAAGCCAAGCCATGATATCCAAACATGCAGCGAACAACAAATCGTACCAGTTTCAGGCCAGCATTGTAGCTGAAGCTATTCTGGCTCATGATGTACATGTGCTCCCCTGAGCACCCGCTGCTCATTTGTCTGGACTAAGACATTTACAGGCAAGAACGGAACCTCTTCTGCTTGGGGAGCAGGACTGTGGTCACTCTCTCAGGGAGCAATTACAGGTGCCTGATTGTTGCAGTAGGTGGAGCTTGGGGATTGCAACACAGCGAAGAAAAAAGCCTTATTTTATATGGTGGACCAGTGCCGTCTTTTGAATGGGCTGTCCCAATAGACACCTTTCAGAGCTGTGGCAAAAGTAAACCTTTATGGCTTTGACATCTCTACGGAAACTGTGAGATCACTAAACAGAACATTCTAAATGTAGGATGCTATAGGCCTCCTTGCATAGCCGAAAAAGACAGGTCTTAGCAGAACAGAGAATAAGAAAGAAACAACGTTAGTAGAGCAAAATAGTGTTTATGCAATATCTTTGATTTGGAAGGGTAGTACTCCAGGAGAGGATTGAATATGTGTCAATAGTTCAGAAAGACTCGTTAGAGAGCTGGAAACATGAGATATGAACAAGCCTCTCTGTGCTGCCAAGGCCAATAACAACCTAGTCAACAAATGGGAAATTATTGAGGTTATTGAGATGAACTGATGCAAACATTCGGCTCATAAAATGGTGGATGAATTATTCATCATCAATTGGAAAAGCATTAGAGGGAAATTCACAGCACTGACTGTATCTTCTTAAATTTTCTTTCACTACACAGTGCAATGATGCTCAAATCTTGTCAGATGATACCTAGCAAATTATAAGTCTAACTGATAAATAAGGTTTCCAAATACTAATGCAGAAATATACTTAGCTTCTGTATGGAAATACTCCGTAGCAAACAAAGTGAAAGAAATATTTTGTCCTGGTAACGAAGACTGAATTTTAAGTAGTTTATCAAGGACGTGTGGAACAAGCTTAGCTGCCATTTTCACTTTAAGGCAGTTTCTATTTTAGATGAAAGAATGCTGTCATCTTAGATGTGATATTCTTTGTTAATTGTCCTAGAATAGTAGTCAATAATTATATTTATGTTAGCTTTCTATTTTCTCTACATTTAATGGTAATTGTTATAATTATACTTCTGTATGGAAATAATTCAGAGGTATTTTCCAGCAGCTCATGAGTCAGAATATAGTTTTAGTCTGCTTTGGGGTCTTCCTGGTCAAATTTTGTATGCACGTTAAATAGGTACTAAAACCAATTAACAATAAGTTACCACTTAACATAAAGCTGCTCATACTACTGATATACATCTCTCTATGTATGATCTATCAGGAGCTTTGAACCCTTACAAGCTATCTTTGGAAACATAGTTGGTCTAGTGGAGAATGGAAGTTTGAGATATCTAGAATACAACTTCTGTAAGGTACTGAATCACTCCAGGTTAAGACTGTGCCAGTGATTTTATAGAGCAAAAGAAAAATTTTAATGAATTCCTCTGATGAGGAACAAACAAATATTGGGTTTGGGTTTGCTTAATAATTTATGTGAAAGATGAAAAATAGGAACATAGATCTCTCACTCACAAGGGAAACCTTCAAGGAGCTCTAGCTGTGTGTTATTAAAAATGAGCTTCTCTGTGAAGCTACAGAGACTTATAGTGCTATTTAGTTAAAAACATCAAGAGAAGAATCTCTTCTGATTTTTAGGTAACTAATGTCAGCAGCATGAAAAAAGAAAATTAATTAAAACAAATAATGTTAATTGTATTTAATTAAAACATCAGGTAAATTTGATTAATGTACAGTTTTTAATGACAAAGATTATTAGGGTGCCATATACAAACCAACTTGTTCTCTTTGCAGTATTGGCAGACTGCTTGTCAATTATGTTGCATATTGTTAATAATTACATAATGAATATGCTGCAGAAGAGTAAATTAATACATGATGAAGTGCTCATAGTTAAAAGGATCATGCCAGACACCTCTTTCTGTTCAAGATTCTGAGGTAGAGATTGTCACAGGTGTTACACAAATATTAGATAACTGTAAAAATTTAATAATATATTGCTTTTAATGTCTTAAATGTTTTCAGATTTTCCAGTGTAACAGTTACCAATTTCACAGCAAATCAGTCTTTTTCAGTGCAATGGATCGAAGTGCCTGTCAGCAACCTGAATTCCTGTTATGGATCCCTTAACCTTTCCTATCTGTGTTTTTCTACTCATCTCCATTGCTGACTTTATGCTATCCCTTGTCCTTGAAAGAATTTCTCATTTGCATTTTTTTCAGTTCTTTTATTCCTTTATTTAAAAACCTGCTTGTCCATATTCTGTCATTTACACGAGATCAGTCACAACAGCACCACAGCCAAGTTTGGCACAGAGAGAGATTTTTAAGCTAGCATCATGCCTCTCAGCTGTAATGCTGTTTAAAATAAATTTGGTAACAGACAGCAGAAGGGTTTGTTGTCAGGGAGCTAGTTCTAGCTGGTAGGTTTTGAGGTTTTTTTGTACAGCAAGTTCGTTGGAGGACATAATAGTTTTCTAAAGCATGCTTGGAACTTGTATTCCTGTGGAGCTACAGGGGTAATTATACATTAGGCTTGATGATGTACTGAGGAGGGGTAACAGAAAGTGATGGCATTTGAAAACCAGGGGAAGTTGCGGTTGGCACCAGTCAGGTTTAGTTTGTTATTTCCAGGATGTGTCATAGGCTTCAGCATTTGAGATGCCGGAAAACCGGTGCCATCGCTATCCCACTGCTGTACTGAAGGGAAATTTTTAAGCATTTGTATGCGCTTGTGGGACAGTTTGCCGAGATGTTTGCATGAGGCTGATGTTCTTCACAGCTTGCAGGCTCAGGGCTAACACCACGGAATAGTAGGTGCCCTCCAAATCTGTGCTTGGACGAGCCGGTAGCGTTACCAGTCTTACCAGCTTCTTATGGAAGTGAACACTACTGCAGGATCATGTACTTGACTGAATCCAGGCCAAACAAGGCTTCTAATGAAGAACTGGTCCAGATCAAATTTAAATACTTATATAACAGATGCTAATGTTTGTTTTAAGAAAACCACCTGGGGAATTTGGCTCCAAACTGGTTTGACATTTCTTTGGTCCCAGGATGCATCCTAGGAACAATTCTGAGGCTCTTCTGGGTATATAACATTTGAGCTTTTTCTAAATTCATTGAACAATGATGCTTCCCTGTATTATTGCTGTAAGTCAGCCTTCGTAAGAATGTCAAATAAAAAGCTTCTGGCAGTGTTTCCTGCCGCCTGATTTCCACTGTCAACACCTTCCCACTTTTTGTGTTATGAGACAGATCCTGTTCTTGTCACAAGGTTGTTAGTGGATCGCCAGGATGCTGCAAGTGCTGGTGGCTCCCTGGGGGCCAGTGCCCATCCCGCCACCCCCAGCACAGGAGCAGGGCAGCTGGGGGGCAGAGGGGAGCAGCCAGGGCAGCCTCAGCCACTGTGGCAAGACAATACCATGGTGAAGAGTCCAGACCCAGGCTGGGCACAGGCCTGGCTGTGACACAGCAGGGACCCGAAGTGAAAAAAATCCATCCCCTGATTTGTATATACATGTTCAGAAGTATATTTTGCACTTACTGATTTGCATATAGCGTAATCCTAAGTTTGCAATCATGTGACACACATTTTTTGTATAGAGGATTATTATTTACATGCTGTATAGTTATTATTTAAATGTATTTTCACATTGGTTGTCATGTGGATTATAAACTATTGCAAATAGGAGAAATTTTATTTTTTATTCCTGTATGTATTTCCACTTTTTTTTTTTTTTAAGGTAATGAATATTTTCACAAGTCTTGAGTAAGAAGACAACATTTTTAACACTAAAAAAGTAGAACTTGCTGTTTGGGCATCTTTACTTGGCATAATGCGTAACCACAGTGCACACCTACTATGTCTCTTAGGGGGTACTCAGTTCACCCCCTGCAGCAGATCCATAGCAGCACCTCACAGGAGTTGTAGCTGTCAGGCCTGATTTTATTTGTTTCATCATTTAGAGATACCAGGGTGTTGTGCAGCCACAGAAAGGTCTGTGCATTATGGGAAAGTGAACTAAAGAGCTAATTCCAAGTGAGAGCTGGGAAAGAATCACAGGGGTACACTGTTTCCTTAGGAGAGCATGGGGTATATTCTTAAGTGAAACATTTAAACTTAAAGTTGGTTGATATTTCTGACTGATATTACAAATTTTCAAGTTTCAGTTTTCTTGATTTTATTTTTTCTAATTTAAAATATTGATGCCACCCTAGTTTTTATGGAAAAGTGTTTGCTGTTGTGTTTTAACTAGTCCTAACAAGATTAATGCTTTCTTTTAAACAGCTGATTTTCCCACGTACTAATATGACTATAAGAAATTATAATTTCAGAGAAAGATACTAAATATTGTGAATAAAATGTTGTGAAAGAGCAGAAATACTGCAGAAAGAGTAACCGTGATATACGGGCTATTTCCAGTGCTATTTTAACAAAACCCCCTGAGCGTGAAAGCCTCTGCACTTATCTGGAGAGCAACAGTGCATATCAGTCAGGATTCGCAGTTACAGGCATTTCTGAAGAAAGAGATCCAGTGTAGGTGAGAGCAAACAAACCTCCCTCTCTCGAAGTGTGACGGGGTAGCCTGCAGGAGTTGCTTAGTTTAACATTTAACTGAAATACCACTGCACCGGAATGGTACTGTGTACGTGGAGATCAAAATGAAACCATTCTCTAGTTGCAGTAGCTATATGGAGGCATCGGCTAGATGAAGTTCTTCATCTCATCATTTTCTGAAAAAGAAGTCTTTCCTGCATTATATACTGGAAAAACCCTGTAGAGAAATATTAATTCTGTCCTTTAATATTGTCAAGGCTTATGGTTTTTAACTCTGATTTGTTTTCTCGCTATTTCCCTTTAAGAACAACATCACCCTTCAGAGTGGGCTGACATCCATCACAACAACTCCTGTTGTCAATGTCATACCAGTTATAATTTCAAATGGCTGAAATCCTGGTTCTCTAATAGAATAGTTATCACATGAATGAGCAGATGCTGACATGGGGAGCATCTGACACTTTAGAAATGAATGCCATTCAAGCAAAACATCAGCAGGACTGGATATGTTTAGGTAGGTAAACATCTGCAGAGGTTTGCAAATCGTTAAGAAAAAAAGCTTGTTAGTTGTCAGAGATCCTTGGCATATGCATGATGACTCTGGGTCTAGACCTACTAGGACTTGTATGTTAACATCAAGGATATGCTCCCAAACACTTTTGGAAAGGCGAGCTCCTTGAAGTGTAGCGTAACACAAGAAATCTAGGCACAACTCCAGCATCAAAACACATGCTGTGGAAATCTCAGCTTAGACACCTCTAATTTCCAGAGGTAGTTTGAATAAGTTCAAGTCTCCGTGTTTATTCCATCGTGTTCTTTTTAAAACAGGGAGAAAGTGGAAGTACCCTCTATGCAGGACACCGCAATAAGCCTTCCTGACAAGTAGAAGTATTTGTTATGAAGCAAACATTATGTTATGGAAATAAACATTTGGAAAGTTTGTATGTAGGTTATGTTTCTCTCTCCTCAGACCAACACAATTATTTCTGAGCTGTTATAGATATCTGGAGACCCTGCACACCTCTTCCTGAGTGAGCTGCAACAGACCCCACATCATATATTCTTGTTCAGGGTAGGGAAAATAATGGCTACAGGCAGAAACCAGACCTAAGGCTTTCAGACCAGTGCTCTGGCTCTGAGGTAAATCAGAAAGCATTGGAGATTTCTGTTTCTAATAACTACCCAGTAAAAGTTGAAGACAAACCAAACTCGAACTGGAATAATTAACCTGGGAAATTCTCAGTGGGAAGATGGTACACTGACTAATCTGCGAGCAAGCTTTATAAATGAAAGGCTTAAAAACTGCCTGAGGTTGACTATAAAGAGTGAGGCATTGCTTTTTTTCCAAGGAAACCGATTTGGTGAGGGCTGCTTCGTGGGTTGAAGGGGTGCTTCTTTTAGGTTGCACATCACAAATTAGAGTTGCTGTTTGAGAAATAGAAGGTGTATTGATAGTGAACAGGTGGCTCCTGTTCCAAGGAGGTTTGTTTGGTACCATTTTATGATTGAGCTGATGCTGTGACACATTAAGTGGAGCTTGTCACTCTCCCATCTGGTATACACAACTGCTGGAGGCGGAACCCATTTAGGAAGATACGCATTTCTTGCAGCTGTTCGTGAATGTTTCATAAAAAACTAACAGAAACCACTGATTCATTTGGCTTTATTAAACCTTTCTTAGGGGAATCATGTCATTGTTCATGGAGAAAATTGTACACGTTGCATGGCATTTAAAGAACTTGTTATCAAATTACAGTGCTTTAAAGCCTTACTTACTGCTAATGGGAAAATTGTAAAGTACAGATCAGGACTTCTTTCGGCCTGATTATAATTTATCTAAATGACTGCACTAGATAGAGAGTCCTTCATGCTAAATAAAATGCTTTTTGCCTGTGGAAGCCAATGGTGTCTTGTTTTCATCCCCCGTGGATGCAGTTTATCCTTGGGTCTTATCTGGAAGAAGCAGTTGTTGCAGAATGCTGTGTTCACTTCATACATCATTTAAACTGGTTTTGTTATTGATGAATTGCTTTTGTAATTCACAGATGAAAGTGAACATTATAAACAAGGCATTCCTATATTAGCTTTTCAGTGCTTTGCCCAATGGGCAATTTAATGCGACATCAAATACAATATTAGCTGAATGACAAAAAGAACCTTTCCCATGCTTGTTGGCTTCTAATAGCTTGATTTCATTTTTAATAGGCTGTTAATCTTCAGTTAGTGTTTTGCTCTGTATCAAACGTTTCACTGCAGTAAGCAGGGTTGTTTGTCTACTTTAGGTCTGTGTTCTGTTCAGTTAACAGTCCCTTTGGAAGGCATTTGGTGCACTTAAGATGTCTGAGATTGACTTTGAGGTAGAAAATTTTGACTCCCCTTGACAAAATTTTTCTATCTGTCATGATATGACAGGCTAATAAAACTATTCATGTGCTACATTATAATGATATCTAATATGCAGACAATAAAAGACTACCAGCTATTGAATTCAAAGCAAGCAGCATACTGCATAGAAAAAGAGAGACACTGTTTAGTGTGAAGGAGCTCTTAAACTGTATTGCTCTCTAGCTTAGTGAAAAAATTAAATAAAGTGAGACGTCTGACCTGAAGGAGACACACTGATTTCGGGTACAGTTACTGTCCAAGAAGCCTGTTATGTCCACAGTGTTTAAAGAAAAGCTGTACAAACTGTTGAGAGGTTTGTGAAATTTATGCAGATTTTTTTTTTCCCTAAGTGAGATAGGGAACAATGTCACTGGGAGGCTTGTATTATTTAAAAGACAGAAAAAGTAATTTTTTTTTACTAGTCTGGATTTTTATTTATTTTGGATATTTACTTAGTATCTTTAGGCACTAGAATTAGTCTCCTCTGAGGACTGTTACTAGCCAGAGATATCTAAGAGTTTGAATAAGCTTCCATTCTGTGATGTCTCAGTATTTTCTTGATGGAGAATCAACTGTCGAGCCACATAAGGAAGAGGAAAGTTCTCCAGAACCTCCCATGCTGCTCAGTGAGAGTCATCAGAGTATCTGGGAATCTTGTCTGGTGAAAACTGGCTGGGTACAAGTGGGTAACTTTCCATTATTTCTTGATCAGGTGCTGCTCTTCATATTATACTTCCAAGGATTATTTCAAGATTTAGAAAGGGTCCTACAGAGAGAGACCTTCTGACTTACTGGGTTTAGTCCCATGCCACTGCATAATGACAAGCATAAACTGATCAGTTTCCCTTTGAAAAGTATGCAGTTGTGTGGGGGGGAAACAAACACAGCCACTGTCAGAAAACTGCTCTAGAACCTTTTCTGTCCCCACTCTCTCTGATGGCTAATTGCTAGCCCACAGTTATTAAATAATAGCTTACACCTGTTTGTGTCCTCAGGTGAAATAATTCTTCCTTCTCCTGGTGCTTACGCAGTTAGAGAAGACAGGTCAGGTGCCTGCTCAGGCTTTCATTGTGAAGAGTATGAAGAGGTCCTCAGCCTGGTGGTCAGCTGAACTGGGAAGATCACAGGGGCTCAGATTTGATTTGCAGTTCAAATCTGGGATCAGTGTCGTGTGAGTTCATTATACCGTGTTGGACCGAAGTTGAAAGCATGAACTAAGGATATAGATGTTTCTCCGGTATATATCTGTATGGGTAATATCTTCCATAACAATACAGTCCCAAGCAGTATTTGTCTCTCTAATACTGTTACAACAATGTTTGATGCTGGATGACTGTAGGAGACTTATAGCTCTGCTGGAATTGACTCTCTTACTATTCTTCTTAAAGTTATTTCAACCCAAATCAATTCAGCCTCATACATACTAACCCTACTATTTCTTTTCAGTGGAAACACTGCATTCAGTGTTTCCTGTATGACTTTTCCTTCCTAAACAATATACCTCCATCCCAGCCCCGTTGTGTTTTTCTTGTCTCTGCGTAGCTTTGTTGTGCATCAGTAACATTTCCATTTTGTTATTCTTGCATAATATAGAAAAACTTCATTTTTCTTTCAAAAGTATGACGTATTTCTGAGCCAGATTAGTACAATACTTGTTTCAGCTGTCTTGCCTAGTGTTAGCATATTTTTTATCCCATGTTGTTTACCTCTAACATTTCTTTATTCAGTGCTGAATCTCTGTTTATCCCTGGTTCTTCTTCCAGTGTATTTAAAACAGGACTTGAGATTACCTGAGTCACTTCCACCTTTTCTTTTCTTAGTACAAGAAACTCTTATCTCATTATATTCCTATCTTTCAGCATGTCTCAACGTGAAATAATTTTTTAAAATTTCTTCCTTTAGGTCTTATTAACTAGTGTTCTCTTCTAAAAGTATCCTATACAGAAGATGAGATTTCCTTGTCTTTCTGTTGTATGGTGGGACTACTGATAACAGAAACCTGCTTTGCTGGACACGAAGATTATTTTTACACATTCACTTTGCAAGGAGTCTACATAAAAGTAGCTATTAATTTTCTGATGAAGTCTTAAGGGAACTTAGAACCTTGTCTTCTTACACAGTCTAATGAAAATAATAAAGCTTGGAGAAAAATTGGAGCACATCATACGCCTCAATTTCTGTACAAGCAATCGATTTGAGCAGGCTGTCGTCAGTGTTAGAAATAGCAGTTATTTTTTCCTTCTTCTTAGTTCACAAACTGGTATAATTTGATAGGTCTGAAAGTTTTTTGATGAATGGACAAAGTGAAATGATGAAAATGTAGGTATTTAGTCTTTGCTTGGCATTGATTTAATTCCAGAAGCCACATGTCAAACTTCAAGGTGGGACTTCACTTCGGGCCATTTTACACTTCACTTTAAATCATGTATGGCATTTCAATGGGTCATAAAGAGTTATAGGGTTTTTTTTGTCAAAGCATCTTTCAAACAAATCTGAAAAAGATAGCAGGCTTTGAAATGGAAAAATTCAGAGCTGATTTACAGATGCTTGAAAAACCACTTATCATAGGCAAAATGAAATCTGCAGTACGGAGAAGTAGATATTCTCCAGAATATACTAATCCTTGATAATTCCTGCTTTATCATTTCAGGAAGCTTCCTCACAAAGTACAAATCAGGACTTAATAAATAATTAGTTTCTGTTTCACGGCTTGGCTAATTATGGTTCTTATGTGTGCTTTGACCAAATGTGTCATGAATGATTATGATCAGTCTGTGCAAGGGACCAGAGTTGAGTAAACAGGTTTCTATAATGTCTTCTGAAAAAGGAATTGAACCCAAGCATATTCACTTACAATCCTTCTCTCATTAGATAGTTTGTGGATAATTTACAAAATTATTGTTTTCTCTAGTAGTATGTGGTTGTCTGGTTTGATTTCTTTGGTTTCTACTAAATTTGGTCTTCATTCTGCTGTTTAATTATTGTCCTAATGAATATTCTCTCTTTACTCACTCATTTTCCGTGGTTTATTTTCCTGATTATTTTAATGGGCAATAAATGACAACTCAGATTTTAATTCAATTACTGACTTTGTATGCAAAATAAATAGATAAATAATCCCATCACATCTAGAAATACAGATTTATTTTGATTCCTATTTGATTGATCTGCAATTCCATTTCACTTATGGTTTGCTTAACTGATTTTGGTTTTGTCCCTATTTTCAGTATTTTACAATATGTCAGCATCCACAGTATGCTGAAAAATTTCATATGTGCAAACAAATTGTAGAAAAGAAACATTTCCTTTCATTTTCTTTTGAATAAAAAATGTTCTACCTAAATATTGTCTGAAATGCTATGTAGAAAGCTTATTTTTTCAATGGAAAACAGTGCCAAAATGTAACGTACAAAAGCATTTCATGTGTGTTGAGGCAAGCAACCTCTCTTTGCAATGCTGGCCTTACAGCTGCAGCTTTTCTTCTGAAAGTAGAAGACTTTCATAGTAATTATTTAAAATATTTTTTGTACAAAAATAGCGAGTAGGAACTTTTAATTAATAAAGACAATTATTACATTATCGCTTTACCTATATGGTGAACCTCCAGAAACAATTCCTCAAGACTGGATCCTTAAAAAAAAACCAAATTAATTTCCATTCTAAAAGGGTATATACTTCTCAAAGTTTTTCACCATAGTAGATGTTCACTAAGTATGAAAATATGGGGTAAAACAAACAGGGCAACAAGGACTTGGACAATCCTTTTCATGAGTCAGATGGCAGTTCATTTTGTGTCAGAAAGACGTCCTTTCCCAGAAAGCTGATAAAATGTATTTTGTGTTCAACAAACCTTACCTGTGCAAATTTGATCTAATTTTGGTGTGGAAAATTACAAGTAGTAAAAAATTTTTAAAAAGCAGACTAATTACCTCTGTTATAACATGGAATTTGTACAGCCAAGGTTTCATTTAGATACATATTTTCCTTGATTATTCAGTTGCATTCTTCATTATATCTCTGATAGATGGAAGTGTTGCTAAAGTGATCTGGAAAATAATGCAGTGGTCCAAAAGTAAATAATTCAAATGAGGAAATTAAGTTGATTCATTGTTTCATTTGCTCCCATATTTTGCTTGCTGCCTTGGACTATTCCCATCTTTGTCAATACCTTGCCAGGGCTGTTGCGTGTCTGCTTTCACAGTACCACTTGCTAGGCAAATGTGACTGACAATAAAAGTATAATTGTCTAATGTTTGATCCCAGCTAGTACATTTTTCAGCAGAATAGTCCTGTCTCACTCTGCTGAGGCTCATGGCCAAGGTGCAAATACCGCTGGATTTAAATGCCCAGGATCACCTGAGCTTCCAAGCGCTGTGCAGAAGGAAAGGCATCCTGCGTGCCTGAGGGAGGGGCTGCTCTCGCAGATCTGTACATCCAAAACCTACTGAACTGTTGTAAATTTGTCACTGAAAATGACATACCTAGTATTTCAGCATTGCTGAAAGCCTTGCTCAGGCTGTGTAGATACAAGGTATGTGTACCTTCGACTGAGGCAAGCGGACTGTAACACACTGGCTATATGTTTGTGTCAGACTGCAAACGCTGTGCTGGTGATTGAGGAAAGACACTGAGACTATATTTATGTCTCATTTACAGGAACCTGGGATTTGTTCAGATAGCCAGGCATTTAATGTGAATTAGGATTTTCAATGTCTTTGTACCTCTGCTGATTTCAGTAGAATTGTTTCTGGTTTACACAGATGAGAGTGCCATCAGCACCAGGTTTTAGACCTTTACGAATCTACTGTCCTAAAGGTAATTTTTCCCTTCCTAAATGTGGTCAGGCTTTCTTAAATAAAGTATATTATCCAAGGAGAAAAAAAAAAAGTCTTCAAAACTCTATTATTTAAAAATCCTGTGTTTACTTAACATTCTTACTTGACTAACAATTACATCAAATCCAAAGTTAGTTACCCAGGTTGCTAGTTCTTTCATTCTTAATAATACTAGAAGGAAATATTTTGTGCTCAAGAGTTCAGAAAAGATATGTGGATAGTTTCAGATCAGCTTTCTCCTAACCCTGGTGCCTGGCTCTCACTGCAGGCTTAAGTGTCAAGGTAGAAAGCACAATTTCATTTTGTGATTAAGCCTGTAGTATCAGAAAAAAAAATCAAATCAGGTTGCTTGCTGAGCAATCCTAAAGGAAAAGTTCTCTTAAGTTATAAGACAGTTTCAGTTAAAGCAGAGTTTCTTATCAGTGGCTCAGCTATGGGCAAAATGCCCAATCTTGCATTAAAGACATTTCAGAAAGAGAATCAAAGTAGTTCAGCTGTTTCCCTCAAGCTATGTGGATGAATACTGTGAGCTGGATTCTGATCTCTGTTACACCAGCATAGCACTCAGGAGAGCTTTTCTTGACTTGACTGCAATCAGATCCTAGTGTCCTGGGATAAATCCCTGGCTGCTCTATTTCAGGAGATCCCTTGTTCAAGTGGGCTGCCCCACTGTACTCTGATGACTTTCTCTTCGTCCTAATTTTGTTCGTAGATGCCTTTCCTGAAAATCTTATATCCTATCTTCTGATTATACTTTCTGTATGAAACCACCTGTTTGTTGAGTGTGCTTCAGGCTAACAGCACTAGATTTTACTTACTAATCAGCATGGTCTATATCTCATAAAAGCCTTGCACCTGCCCAAGGGTCGAGTAGTTGTTGTTGCGCTGTGATGCTTTTAGTGGAGGAAGAAATATTTTCTACTATTCTACGGTTTACCATTCCTTCTTTCAAGAAGTGGTTGTACCTCTGGGTCTGGAATTTACACAGCCTTTTTGGCTCTTGAATCCAAGAAATATGAACATTAGGCTATTCACCTAATATCCTGTATTTTCATGTGAAGAGTTGTTTTGGAGGTATGATCTTTGGTTCCTAAATCTCGGCATGTTTAATTTTTACGATAGATTTATAGCTGTAGAGGTCGTGATGTTATGACCTGCAAGTGGCTGTTAAAATGAAATCTTGCCTTCTTTTTTTCCAGTCTCCATCAGTTAGATCATTAAACCCTGGAGTTTTCAATCTGCAAGCCAAATTTGAAAGCTCCTTGATTACAGTCTGAAACAAACTGTTGTCATTGTGCTTGAATATAGAGTACTAATGGTCATTGAAATCATTTGAGCAATTAAAGTTCATAGAGGGCATTGTCAGTCATTATGGATTAGTGAAGGAACCGTGGGGTACATAGATCATTGGCCTGTGGCTTCTGCTAATGTCTTTTTTAGAGACTTTTATAGCTGTCATATTTCAAAGGAATGGTTTATGGCACTTTTTTGTGAGATCTGATATGTATCATTTAAGCAGTGCTTACTGTGATGTTCTGGGTTTCCTTTCAGTCACAACCAAGACTGTTCCTTTCTTCCCAGTTGCTATATCCCAGATGGCTTTTACCTTCTTGATTATGCACCTTAATGTCTTCTGCCATGTTCTCCCAATGTCATTAATCACATCAAGCAATAAGATTACATTCATGCTAATGAATTAATTTCTAATAACCTGCAGTCTGGCTACAGATGATTCAAACTATGAAGTGAAGTTTTTATGGTTCTGACTATTGGCTGTTCCTTCTGGCACCTGTCTCTTGCATGATCTACTGTGTTAGCCACCATCTGGGGAATATTGGCTCGTTTGACACTTTAACCCATGTTTGGCACTGAGATACAGCTACTCACTCTTCATAGCTGACTGCATGAGCATCTGTTCTGAAGCTCACCTCTTGCAGGGACCAGACTTGCTCGGCCTTTTCACAAAGCTTGACCTGAAGCTATGTTTGTCAGACACATTTAAGTACAGAAAGTAGCAAACCTGATGCTTCATGTTCATGATCTGGCAACACTTGGTGGAGTCCAATAGTTCAATTATCAGTGTCCAAAGCTCTTAGTCTGCAATATACTTCAGATTTCATCTTCTAATTGATTATCCCATGTCTATCATGCATTTTAAGTTAATTACCTTATTCATAAGTTAAGCATGTTCTCAAATTCTTGTCATTAGCAACACCATGTGGTCACTTCCTGCTGTTCAACTTTAGGCTGTGTTTGGACATTTCTGGGTCTACATATCTTCATTGTACAATACCACAGGTGTCATCCATAGATGTTTCTTAGTCCTTTTCCGGACTACAGACAGCTCATTAATCTTGTACCTAGCTGTTGACCAGTCACACTAGCAAGTTACCCATCACTTCAGCTGTACAGCTACAGACATTTGATTTTTTTTTAACTTTTCAGTCTTTTTTTTTTTTTTTTAATATTTTTTAAAGTCTTGGATGGCCTTAAACCACCATAGTAAATTATTTCTTTGTTCTAGTTCTATCCAGATGCAGTTATAATTTAGCAATTGGCTTACTTGTGCCATGCACGTGTTCCCTTCCAGTTTAATAAGTCAAAAAAAAAAAAAGCGTGCTGTGATATAACAAAAGAATATAAGATGGAAAGAAACATAATGCTCATAAAATCAAACAGAAATTCCCAAGATGGAAAGAGATTCTCCAGATCTTCCCAGAAGTGCCACGGGAATACATTTTTCAATGATTAAAGGTTTGAAATTAATAACAGAATGCAGTATGTGTACCACTTCATAAATGCAAATAGCTTTCCATTCTATGATGTCTCAAACTGCAGCTTCTCCTTCATGCATCTGGCTCAGCTTTGTGATTTTCTGTTTATTTTACAGTGCTTGATGAGCTGTCCCTTAGGCCAATGGCCTAAGGTGAGTACTTGCTTGAACACAGTTTAGGATCATTAATCACCATGCGGCAGATGGAGAAAGCACTAAGCATTCACACCCATCTTTGGTAACATTAGTTAAATACTCACTTTATGCACTTCAGAGGTTGCTAAAATGCATGCACTAGACTACAGTGCAGTGGGAAGAGAGATGCAAGAGTAACTGTGTATGAGGAGACTCCAATGTGCTGAAGAAGTATGTTCAGTGTTCACTGCAAAGCCCTTAATTCAGAACCTTAACTCAGAATGAGAAGGGTCACCAGGTGACATTCTGTCATAAGTGTGTGACAGTTCTACTGCAGCTTTGAGCTGCCCGTAAGTTGTAAAAGTGAATTCTGACATAATTATCTCATTTATTTCTCCTATAAAGTCTCATTAGATTAGAACTTTGAAGAATAAATTTTGTCCTTAGGAATTTGTTGTGGAAAAATGTCTCATTACATTTTTATTTGAAGATCCTATGCAATAATGAGACAATAGTTATACCTCATCAGCAGCTTTAACTATACTGTGTTTCGTGCTACAAATTCCTAGAACAGCAGAAATGACGCTGGAGTTTTGGGACTTTTGGACATTCTCTTTTGTGCAGGGAATCATGAAACTTTTTCAGGTTATTTTCATGGGACATGAGATTGGCTGATATGAATTGGACACCACGAAAATTTCATCTATATGAAGACTTCATGAAAACTGAGTAAAATCTTGCTGATGTGGGCCATTTTATTTTCTGAATAGGAAGTTCCGATGTATAAACACTAAAATACTCATCTGAAAGTGTTTCGTGATCTGCTCCTAAGAAATATTAAAAAGAAGAAAAAAAAATCCATGCAACAGAGCAATCTGCTTTGTTTTGAGTATTCTTTTCTAATTCTGGAACCTAATCAGTCAGTGCAATGATTGTCTCAACCTAAACAAAGTTATTGAATCCCCATGTACGGTTTATGCAAATGTGGTGTTTCTTAAAATATGCTAACAGTATATTAATTTGGAGAACATCAGTTTTATGCCAGGAACTAAACAGAAGGGGATTTCATGATAAAATATCTGACAGAAGGCTTTTTGCAGCTGAATTTGACATTATTATGTGGTTCCGTGGTTGCATAATCATGTTTCTAGTATATGAGAAACTTATATATTTCCCATATATATATATATCTAAGTCTTAACTGGGGAATTGATCGCAGCTTAAATTACATTTCCCACTGCGTTTCAGAAGGCCACAGGTTTAAGTACATTATTCTGCCATGGGCTTGATTTAAGCTACAGCAATACCTTTTTCAATTTTCATCATGCTCTTTGCCATGAAAAAAAGATTTATCAAGAGAACAGATTCATGTCATGTCAGTTTGTGTCCCTATTACAAATTGTGATAGGAATGAATGACCAGATCTAACAACCCAATATGTTATGTACAGTGTGCCAGCTTGGTATGCCATTTTAGCTTCTCTCATGGCTTTTTATTGGATAGAAATTCTTCTCTCACCTACCAATTAATTACAGCTTGAATGAGGATTAATGGAGTGGTTATCAAATCAGAAGGAAGCACATTGAAAAGGTTGTGCCATAGAACACAAAATTTTAATTCAGGGAAAATGAATGTATTATCTTTTAACAAAAGGAGTGTGAACAGGAAATGCCATGATCCATCCATTTCTCAAAATTAAGCTTGTTTAAAAATGATGCTGAATGACAATTCATAGAAGGGACGAGTGGATGATGAGAGACTACCCCCAAAACTCTTAGGTACTTCTATCTAATTACCTGTGAATGACTGGGATGAACAAATTGCTATGCTGTTAATATTCAGAATTAACATGGTATGATCAAGGAGGTAGCCAGAATGAGAAGGAGTAGCTGGTCAAAATGCAGAGTTGAATAGTAAGATGAGATAAACACTAGAATGGCCAAATGTGTAAGCAAAGGTGGACATTAGACTGGAGCAGAAGAAGGAGGGTGACTCTAGTCCAACTACTGGCAGGGGACAAAAATGGGGTTTCAGATCTGTTTTTCTGGAATATGTGTACATTTTGTGTTAGTATTTCATCTCTGCCCTGATAAGCACATAACCCTAGGCTGACTTCTTCTCTCCATTTAACAAATGCCTGAAATGTTAATGGTAGCAAAATGGTTCAGTTTTAAGTGAAATGATGAAACACATTGTCCTTCAGGCTGTGTCATGATGTAGTAGTTATGATACTCTTCTGGTTTATGCGTGGTGTAGCTTCATGAGTCTAGATGTAAAGAGACCCTTCAATGGAAGAATCCTATCATGTCGTATGGAAGATTTAGACTTCAACTCACGTGGACTGATTGCTCTAACTTACATTCAACTGCTTAAGGGACCTTAAACTCTGATGAGGATATTGATTTTGAAAGTAGTGGTCTAATAGTTTGGGCAATCAGACAAGATGCTGTTTCAGGCCTCCATGGTGGCTTTAAAGTTTTAGAGAAGTAAAAAGGGGAGGAACAAGCCAGCTGCTGGTGAGGTGGTGAATTAGGTGTTCTCAGTCTTACTGACTGATTTTGGTCACTTGTCTTCACCCCAAGAATTGCTTTTTGTATAACTATACCGTTGAGCTAAGTACCTTTAGGGAAAGCTGAAGAAGCAAATTATTATGGCAAAATAATTCTTATTCCAACATAGCATAAATGAAATGAAGTACTAGTATACATCTATTTGTGGGTCTTTACTGACATAAATACATAGGTAAGTGCAGTGGTTTTGTTTGTTTGTTTGTTTTCCATGTTCCCAATAATTATGCTGACAAAACTTTTACACATAGAACAAGTCCAAATTAGCAAAGAGCTAATCCTCATGGAGTTTGTGGTGTGGTGGTGTTTTGTTTGTTTGGTTTGGGTTTTTTTGTTTGTTTCCTTTGTTTTGTTTTGTTTTGTTTTTTTCCCCTGAAATTCTACTTTAGCCTCTTTTTGGCTTCATGGCGGTAAATGTAGGGAAAAATGAGTGAACAGTGTGTTGCTGTCAATGGGACTCTTGCATGGAATATTTCAGGAGTCCACTTGCAGAACTGAAGTAGGAACAAACAGCTTGTTGGAGTTTCAGTGGACTGGTTATTTGAAAGACGTATGTATATAAACATTTGTCTAAGCTGCTTCTCCTGCCTGCTTACTATTCTCCAAAGGGTTAGACTCCTGCAACATTTTTTTCTGCTTCTTTCCAGTCATAGTTGAAAATGATAGGATGTGCTGCCAGCCTCCCTGATTCTGTATTACCTGAGATCTTTAGACAGGGTTTTGGCAACTGAGGTTTGACAGAAGAGCTCTTCAGTCGCATACAGAATCACAGAGCATGCTACAGGTTGTCATTTCTGCCATCTCCTTACACATTGCTCCTGAAACTGATCCTTCCTGTCTGGCACAGTTCTTGCTCCCAAAGACTCACCCAAAAAACCATCTGCGATAAGGTACAAGTAAATGGATAACCAGGAGCTCACTTGCATCTCTAGCCACAAAACCATCTGCTTCTCAGGAAGCAGTCAACATCTTTTAGGATTTTTTAGGTGTGTATGTCCAACTACTGCCAAGTGAGATAGAGAAAGTTAGTGAAGCAGAGTTGTGATAGTTTTTGTGTTTCTTGGACTTTTTGTGAAAGCCTGATATTTGGGTTCAAATGAAGGGAAATGGCCACATTAACACTTAATGAGTAGTAATTACAGGAGTTAGCGTAATTATTAAAATCGAAATGGAAATATTGCATATGGCCATTAGTAATTAACACACATGAAGCGAAACAAAAGATGTGCAATTATTTGACCTGCAAATGTATTTTTGGATTATCCTTATTATCCAACATTTTTGAGACATGAAGCCATGTAAGTAAGCCAGAGTATCCTGATATGCTAAGCATAGGCAGATGTGTCACTGAAAGTGAGTTGTGGAATAACTCTCTGAAAAATGTACACGTAGCTAATTAGAAAATTATATTGCTTCCACCATTTTTAAACTGTGCTGCAGATGTAATACTAAATATTGCTGCAAAAATGCATATGTAATATTTGATAATTACGTAAAGTATAAAATATAGGAGTCTACTAAATTGACATTCCATTGGTTCAGTCAGTGAATAAACTCAGTGCCAGACTACTGAAGATATACACAACTTGTTACATGCTTTGCCAAGCTATGACACTCTTTAAAAAGAAACAGCTTCTGTGTAGATTTTATGGACTGACACGTAATATTTGAACTTAGTGAGTTGCCTTAACCTGTAAGAAATCACAAAGATGAGATAACCCCTACGCTGAATTTCTCCCTTCAGAGACCTGGAATAATGACTTCCCTGATTGCTTGGACAGAGGAAGAAATCTCACAGTACTGTGGGTAATCATAGAATCACAGAATGATTGAGGCTGGAAGGAACCTGAAAGATCATCTAGTTCCAGCCATGGGCAGGGACACCTTCCACTAGACCAGGTTGCTCAAAGCCCTGTCCAACCTGGCCTTGAACACTTCCAGGGATGGGGCATCCACAGCTTCTCTGGGCAGCCTATTCCAGTGCCTCACCACCCTGACAATAAAGGATTTCTTCCTTATGTCTAATCTAAATCTACCCTCTTTCAGTTTAAAGCCATTACCCCTTGTCCTATCACTACATGCCCTTGTAGAAAGTCCCTCTCCAGCTTTCTTTAGGTCCCCTTTAGGTACTGGAAGGCTGCTATAAGGTAGCACAAAAGGAACAATTTAAGGAATATCTCGGTCTATCTCATTTCCCATTAGTAGTCAAGTCCAGAATGTTCAAACAGAAGGTCCAATATACCTTTACAGTAAAGCTGAATAGTGGGGATTTTTTTACTGTTGACAAAAGAGCAAATATCATGACTGTTTCAAGATTAAAGAGAAAATCTCTCTAAAGATGTACTCAATTTGGAGGAAATGACTCTGGCTCATAGTGATACTTTGAAAGAGTAATGACCGTATAATATGATTTTCAGTGTGCAAAGTTCAAAAAAGATGAAGCTGAAGCAGCCTAAAGAATTTGCTAGAAATGGAATAGAAACCATTTTTGTTTTTGAAACAGTTCTTGCTGGTAGAATCTCTTTTGTTAGTCATAATAAGTTTTGATTAAATATTTGTTCTCTAGAATGTCTACAAAATTTGTAGACATTTTGTACAGATTTTATAGAAAGATTGGGCAAATCATATTGCACAGAGCATGTGCACATAGATGTATCTGTGAATTTTCCTTTCTGTATGTCCTTGAGGAGGGATAACTGTATCTGGATCCAGCAGGAAGGCAGAGTATGGCTTTCTGACTTTGTTGCCTGATCCATAAAGCCCTGGTGCCAGTGAGAGTACTCTGAAATGCCAGGGAGTATTGAGCCTAAGGAACTGATGCTGCAACGTATCGTACTTTTTCCCCTAATCCTGACATGTTTTTATTTCCACCAACTCATTCTTCTGTGGAAAGAGAGAGACTTTTGAAATAGGAACTGGGCAGGAAATTTTGCTGAGAGCTCTGTCCTGCTACATATGGAAGGAGAAGGAGTTGATTAAGGAAAAGAAAGTAACATCGTATCATGCACCATATTTATATGGTGTGATTTTTTAAAGGTTGAAAAATACTAACAAATTACAGCTGTTCTAAAAACCTTTCACTTTTCAAAAGTATGGGAGTATTCTTCATAATTTTCTAATCATGGTGATCTTAAAACATTGATATGTAATTATATCTATGTTCGGTCTCTGAAAACATAGCACCTAACTGCTCATTATTCCAGTAAATTGCCAGAAGATGCCAATTCCCTGTGCTAACTCTGGGCGCTATTCCCTCTTGAAACAAGTTTGCACATACTGCATTGTGCATAAAATATATTGTGAAACACAACTAAGCCTGGGTTAAGCTGTTGGCTCAAAATAGCATAAATAAATAAAAATGTCAAAGCCGTGGAAAATTTGATTTATGTTTTACACCTCAGGCAAATAGCACCTAGACATATAGTTTGCAAACTTTTGTCTTTCTCTGCGGGGAATATTATTTTAGTTGCTAAGGAACTATTAACTGAGAATGTATGGTACTGAAGAAGATTTAGCTATTTTTTAGTAGCTCATAAAAGCAATTATGATATTTTGATCATTGTGCTGCAATGGGATGCTTGAAAAGTAGTTTAATTTTATTTTTAAAAATTAATTCTATTTAAGCAATTAAATTTCTAGTTCCATTAAATCTCTACGTATTTCTGCAAGCAGAAGGTAGAAATCAGAAATAAGGATCACAACTTTTTATATTTACAGGAGCCTTGAAACTGCTGGAGGTTTACATTTACAGAAAAGTATAATGATAATGTAAAAAAAAAAAGTGTTTTTTTAGTGCTTTACTCAGTAAAAGCTTTACTCCAATAAAGAGGCAAAATGCATTTGCTGTGTTTCTCTGTGAAAGCAGCTATGTCTGGAGGCAGGACTGTGAGAGACCCCACTGGGGTCTCCCCTCACCTGGGGGGCTCTGCACTGGGCACTGTGGGGCCATGGCCAGCAGCCCCGCTCTGCTCACCCTGGCTGGGGGGTGCACAGGCCTGAGCCCCCGCTCACCTGCCACTCCTGTGCTTTGGGGGGAGAAACTGGGAAATGAATGTGGGGTGGTTGGCAGAAATATATGAACCTATGAATTATAGAATCCTAGAACAGTTTGGGTTGGAAGAGGCCTCTAAAGATCACCTAGTCCAACCCTCCTACGATGTGCAGACATCTTCAACCGTACTAGGCAAGTCAATATAAAATGACTTTTTCTATAATATGCAAACTGGAGCATGGATAAGATTGGATGGAAAAGAAATATTTTTCTTGCAATGGCTGTATAAATCCTGGGACTCGTCCTAGGATCATGGCTTGAAATATAATCCAGAAAATGTCATTAAACAAAAAGGTGGGGATATAGTTTTTGACTCTTCATGTCTACTCTCTGAGTAGTTTTCTGGAGGAAGGGGGAGCAATGTTAAGAGATGTGTGATTTCTGCTTGCCTGATATTTTTTCCTCAGCAGCTGCTGTTGGCCACTTGCTGTCACATCATTCCTGTGGTCTGCCCAGTATGCTGTTCCTTATGTCCTTACTGTGAGATGAGGCTGAAAAGCTAAAGGTTTAAATTTTTTTCCATAATTTTCTACCAAAAAGATCAACTGTAGTCAAATGGCTTGTGACATTAGTAAAAAGTGAGGACAGGGAAAATGTCATGCCCTTGAATGCAGAAGGGAAGAAGTACTTATCTAATTTATGTAACAAGTCTGTTCAGACAAACCCCAAGTGACAAACAAATAAACTGACAGTTAAATAGAAAATAATTGGTTTGAATTTCAGCGAGGAGGATTCAGGTTAGATATTGGAGTAAAACTCTCAACATTTAGAACAGTAAACCAATGGATTAGAGTCCCTGGTGACTGTAAAGGATCTCCATGCCTGGAGGAATTTTAGAAAAGGTTAGGTAAACAACTATCAGCACTGACATGGGTACAGTTGTTTGTGTATTAGGGCAAGGAGCTGTGCTGATCAATTAGCCTGTAGTCTGCAAAATATGAAAAGCTGATAAGTGAAATATTTGTAAAATAAAAGCAAAACCCATACAAACCCATCGTGCTGCACACAAGTAAACTTCAAAAAAATCAAAAATTTTACTTAATTTTTATGTAAATTAAAACATACAATATGCACGACGATCCATAGATTTATTTTTTCCTCCAAGATATTTCAGCTCAAAGCATAACTAGGTGAGATAAATAATCTCTGAAGTCCTTTGCAAGCGTATGGTTGTGTAACCTATGCCCCTGGTGTCTATATAGTTAATGGAGACATATGGTCAAACTCAGCAGGGCATGCAGCCTATCCCTCACCCTTCTGTAAGTGGCTGTCGTTCTCCTTTGACTATAAAAGGAAACAGAAGTAATGATATTCTGAGCTTTGACACCCAAATACGTCTAAGGTTTGCACACAGATGGCCTGTGAGGAATGGTATGGGTTGGTCTGCAGCGTTTTTGGAGAATAACTGTAGAGGTCTGTGATTTGGCTACACTAGACGGCTTGAACAGCAAAGAGAATAAAATCTATGGGCGTTACTATTTATGTAGTATTATAAGCATTTTATTATTAATTTAAAGCACATATAAATTGTGTAGACATTTGATGAAATGGAAGGAATCACTTCGTCAGGGTAATTAAGTAAGTACACCCACTGAAAAGCTATATTCCCAATAGAACAGTAATGTGCAGAGAGTTTGCCTGCCAAGTAAGAAGAAAAAGCTAACTAGCAAAATTGAGAACACACAGGTAGAGCTTGCTGCAGAAAATTAAAAATGTGAATTTTCAATAAAATATTAATGGGAAAAGAGTTTCTTTTACCAACCAGTTCCAGACTTGTGTATGTGAGAGACAAAACAAATATTCCTGTAGGGAATGTAAAAAAAAAGGCTCCTAGAAAATGTTAATATTTTCCTTTTTCTTGAAGCTATACTTCAACTTTATCTCAACCAATCTATATGTGGTGTTACCAGGTTCAATTCATAAATCGGTAGCGATTACAGACATGGCCTTTATAAAGGCCAGTTGAGAGTACGTGATTTTGCTAACTGAAAGTTTATACCCCTTTTTAGCTCAGTGCTGGAGTTATTAATATGCTGTTCCCACCATAGTTTAATTCACTGTCCCCTGTAAAGAAGAAAAAAAACCCTAGGTTTTGTGGAGATACAGATAGAACGGCGTGTAAAATTTCTAGGAGAGCTTTGCAGAGACTTTCAGAAAATTTTGCAGTTTGGCAGTGTGGCCCCTCAAAACTCCCGTTCCACCTTTCCTCTGAAGAACTCAGAAACTGTACCCAAGCTCCACACTTTTCTGCGCCAGATCCAGCTTGCTTCCCCCCCCCAGCCCCCGCCCAGGTTACTCAAAAAAGCAGATTATGGGAAAACTGATAGTTTGCCAGTTATTTTTTTATTATGGATTCAGATCCTTTAAGCTACATTTGGGACTATTGAGTTAAATTTTCTTTTTCAGCTCAAAGACTAAATCAGCAGGCATTCTGGAATATGAAGTAATATGCTCAATAACAAAAATAAGTGCTTTCATGATGATTTACATGTTTACAGCAATAACAATGGCTAATGTGCAGTAAAGTCAAATTTCAATAAAAATGAGTTAATTAAGTCCTATTTGAATGCTAAGAAAAAGAAATAAGCATCATGCATGGCTGATATAAATATTAATTGCCTTCAAGATGACACATAAAAGCATAATACTCTGTTATGATAATGAAGCAAGCCCTAAAATAACAGACTCCTGTTCACTACTGCGTATGGCATTGTCTATACAGTGTCAGTGTGTGGGAGAAAGCTGAAGATCTTGTAAATAAGGTCTTATAAACTGGGAAAAATACCTCCTTTTCTACTTCAGAATGCCAAAATGCATCACAGCACTGAAAATCTGTTTTGTAATCTGTGTGTGTGTGTGTGTGTGCGTGTGTGGAGTGAAAGAAAACAGTTTCTCAGCATCTGTATTGAACCATGAACTTCTGGTCAGGGTGTTGTTGTTGTTTTTTAAATAATGAGATTAAATGGACCTCAAGAAAAAAAGACACACACTTCTAAAGAAAACATAAATATTAAATAATTCTTTGTTCCTTTCTATCAGACAAATCTTTCTGTGACACAGCCTCCAGTGAGAGACACAGTGTGCATTTGTCCTCTTCTTGCAATTTCATTAATCTTTTATTCTGAAGGTGAAAATCAATATTTTTTGGATGCTTTTGGCAGCACTGTGCTACTGGAAGACAAGAACATTACAAAGTCAGCTTCAGAGTTTCACTGCTTATCTTTATCTGACAGAAGTTGATATTGGTCATTGGAAAATCATAACATTTCTTTGGACTTGGACTGGTGCAGTGGTGTGCTTGCGTGCCTAATAGCATGGGAGAATGGGCTAAATGTAAACCACATTCTGACTCTTTCTGTAAGCCTTTTTCTTATAATGTGCTACACACTTAGGTAAATACTCTTGATCTGCTTCTCAGCTGATTGAAATAGTTGAAATAGTTCTGTTGAAGGCAACTGAATTACTGTGGCTCTGCCAGCTCATACCTGCACGGGATTATGTTCCCGAAATATTTACCAAATGCCATACATCAAATGTAGGAGAGCAAATGACTTTCAGAGCATTTCTACTGACTTCAGGGGGTCTACTTGAAGAGGGAAGTATTACTCTGCATGAATGAGATAGTCAGCTCTTAAACCACTAGGATAAAAACAAAAATGCATGACTGCAAAGAAAAAGATCATATAAATTCTTAGCAATTGGGATTCTTTGACTGGTTGACTCGTGCTGAATACCACTGGTGGATTCCCATGTGCAAATGAAAATATCAAGTAGGTGATTAAACAGACTTTGTGATGCTGTTACTGCACAAAACAAACCATGCTCCCGCAACCGCTGTCCTTAGAGGGTGACTCTGATCCTATTGAAAGTATTAACTGTGCCTTTTATGTACTCATTTCTTCTGCAAACATGTCCAAATGGTGGTTGTGAGATGGATCCTCTGTATAGTATGATTTTAAGTACCTGTCTGCCCAGTGAATACAAATTATAGAATCTTAAACTGATCATAAAAGCAGACCTGTTGCTAAGGTTTATTTATATATTTACAGATAAAAATGTATTTCTGCTTATCAATCACTCTTATAAAACAATCACACTATTTATGAAATCTGATAGAAGGAAAAAATCTACTAGAGTATTTTAAAATAGAAATTTGATTCTACTAATCAACTCCTTTCAGATAGATCTTTCTTAGTGAGGCAATCTAATACATACACATTATCAGCCTTATTTTTTTAAAAATACTCCCTAGCTTCTGTTTTCAAGATCATTCTACTTATGAGTTTTGTTGCTGGGCTTGGAGTCCAGAAAGAAGTTGCTTGGGCTTTTTGACATCCTAGGGACGAGTGAAATATAGCTTTGCTGCTTTCGAGTTCTCTGCCAGAAACCACTTTTTTTTTTTCTAGGTATGTCATTAGACTGTGACTTTTGCAGATTTACAAAGGTGTATGTGTGACTTTCATCAGCAGAGCACACACACACATCGAAGAGACTGGTGTGATTAAATATATTAAGTACAGGCTAAGAGAAGTACATCTGGATGGCTCCCACATTAGACATCTGAATGACAAATACATGGTGACAGCAGTAGGAACAGAAAGTGGAATGTGGGTGAGAAAAATCTGGATGTAAAGAACTAAGTTTAAATTTGCCAGTCAGAGCATGTGTTGTCTGCAGTTTTTGTTTTCTTCTTAAATTCTAAATACAGACAGCCATGTGACAAAGAAACAGAAAGTCATATTTATCTAATACTGAAATTTGTTAAGATAAGGAAAGAAGTATTATCTCTAAAGCCCCCCCATTTTGACCCTTGGTTTGTTGTATAGCTTTTATTTAGCACCTTTTCCAACCAAGCCTGTTTTTTGGTGGCAGATGGAAAGCAGCAGCACACACATGCTTGCAAGTTTAGTAGGTTTGCCAAAAAGTTTGTTGAAAATAACTAAACTTTGAAGTTGAAGGCACTAGTGCTGGTGCGATTTTGCAGCTCAGGCTCAGAGCTAGCCTTCACTCTTCGTACATTTGAAGGATACTAATGAGACAGAGAAGGTTGCTGTGAAAAGTAAACAACAGCACAGATATACTGTCTACTTGACCTGTGGTCAAAGACTTGTCTGAAAATCAATGTGTGGTTTTCTTTCTTCTTTTCAATTTCTTTCTTCTCTGAGAGCAGCAGTTTCAGATGTGCAAACGTTTTAGTTTTGTGTATTCTTAAATTAATCAAAAAGGCCTTCTCTGATACTAATCAAAGATGCTTAAAAATGAAATAATAATAATAATAAAAAAAGAATTTTTCCTATGGTCTGTTCCAAATCTTAAATGAGAATATACTGCTCTGACTAAATAATAAGCAAGGGATTATCTTGGAATTCTTGGGCCTGAGGGATCCTGGAAAATGACAACCTCAGTTACTTCAGTTACAGCATATTAAAAATTCAGAAGGAAGTACAGGAGCAAGTTAAATGGGAATCGCTGTGCAAGTGATGGGTTGCAGTCTGTTGTACTTCCAGAAATCACTCTTTGTATGCTGGTAAGCTGCAGTGTGCTGCTATTGCTCATTGCATTGAAAGAGTTGCACATCAATTATCTGTCAAAAGTATTTTCAAAGCAAGAGTGCAGCTTCTTGATTTTTGGCTTTGCTACTCCGACAAGCCAGATAAAGGGAAGTAAATAAGAGGGGAGATGGCTGACCCGAAGTGCATTTTTTTTCTAAATGGAAGAAAACAATAATTTTCAAAATGAAAGAAATTTTAACTTTCCTTGCCTAAAGCATTTAATCTCCAGCATTTGTACAGAAAACCAAATGGTTAGAGCATTGTTTGAGCATCCCCTGACCCTCAGAGGAGACACAGAACGTGTGTTGTTTACCCTGGCACGGTGCCCCCGCCCCTGCAGCTGGGGTGACAGCAAAATCCTGCCTCTCCTTCTCTGCACTTGTTTGGGAATCTGACCACAGAGAAAAAATCTGAGCCAAGACATCCAATGCAGTTAACAGAAAATAATTATTTTTATTACTTAAGTCAGCTGAAATCACATTTTTGGGTATGTTGGCATTCACCAAAAATATTGTGTCTGGCTCTAACTGTAGTGCAGCTGTCACAACCATCAGAACTACTTCCCTGTAGAGGAACTAGTGCTGGGGAGTGGGCAAAGGACTGGGTTTATTCCAGCTTCTGCACTGGTGACCAGTTTCTCATAAGAGGCATAAAAAACTCATCTACTCAGCCTCTATCTAGGCTGGTCAAATCTCTCTTTCCCTCCAACACTGCACCTGCAGAAGGACTAATTATGATCTTAAGGCGTGTTACCGGGCCAGGAGAAAAATAAAGTAGAGTATTGACTTCAGAATCCTGAAGTTGAATTTTGTGTAGTATTTTCCTGTGTATGAAATTAATATGCCTCCTGGGGAACTGCAGCTGGGAATTTCTCCATAGAAAACTCTTTAAGACATACAGAGTTGAGATATGCTAATCTAATTCAGAATTTGAGACTGAAATAGAGATAGGTTGATAATTATAGCTGTATAAATAACACAGCTCTAATTGGGTGTGAATATCCTAACTGGCATATGACATGAAGAGCGCTGCCAATTTTTAATTTCCAATAGAATCAGCTACAGCTATGATTCCTACTGTGAAAATTTGTGTTACTAAATATTTCTTTTTAATGAACCCAGTAGTAATCCAATCAACATAAATTCATAAGCTTAATCCTGTTCATTGGGGTTTGTGAAGATCCAAGTTTGGCATCCTGCTATATTAAAGGAAACAATGGAAAGTTTAGAAACATTTGTCTGTTTACCATATCACAGTTAGTCTGGTGGCTTCTGCCATTTTAGACAGATGATGTGGCAAAAGCCCGAATTCTGCTACTAGACCAATCTGGCTGATTATGCTTGCTCAAACAGCCCCGGGGATGCTCAGTGCCTCTGACTGACCTGCTCAGCACAGCATAAAGTTACTGATAAATGACAGCACTTTGATGGTAGAGACTTGTTTTCAGACTTCTGGCAATATGTTTTGATAAGAGGCAGTTTTTAAAAGGTCTTTAATCAAAATTGTGTGCAAACAGTACCACATGGAAATTAGGTGCCTCTTTTCACATATATAGGAGTGCCACATCTAGTTAGACAAGTTTTGGAAATCCTAATAACTGTCTGTATCTTTAGTTGTGTATCTGATTTTGCCTATATGGCCCAAAAAATTGAGAAAAAAAGCATCAAACATGAACGCTGGGGAAAAATTTTTCCATCATAAGTCCGCTAAAATAAGTTCTGTTCTTAGAAGACTGCGTGGATTTGCATCACATTTCCCTCTTAGGAGAGTCTGTTGTGTAAATTGGCTGTCGCCTGGCTCAGAAATGACCAACCATCCTGATCCTCTGAGGCACACAGTAAAATGTTCTTCAGGCTGGGCAGCCCAAGGCATGTACAATATCTTCTGAGGAGTTGAGGGGAAAGGAGTTCTGGGAATGGTGCACAGGCAGGGAATGACGATGTCTCCTCAGAGACATCATCTCTATTTGAGGATGGTGGTGGGCTGGGTGTGAACTAGTTTCTACAGCACTCGGCCTCTGTAGTCGGAACTGTCTTGCTTCTTGCCATGTGTAAGAGCCTTGGACCAGTTACACATGGACCATTACATCTCCCTTGCTGGTTGCATGATGTACTTTTCTCCTGGGCGCTGCACCTGAACTGCCTTGTTCTGGCTCCATTTCTTTGAGGCTCAGTTTCCCCTTGGACTACATTATATGCTCCAGGAACCCCAAGAACTTGTTGCACCTTCCATTCCTCCTTGCTCTGTTGCTTTACCAGGCCTTTTCACTCATATTAGCATTATTTTCTCTTCTAACTGGAACGAGAATTTTTAGATAGTTTTCTGCCTTTTTTGGAGGTTAATCAGATTTACATGGTTCGACCCAAATAAAATATGAGGGCTCAAATTTAATTAATACTATTCAGAGAAAAGCAGGATGGTTAAGAGTAATGAACAACTTTCTTCCTGATTTGAGGCAGAAATCCTTTCTTCCTTAAAAGACCAAAGAATCTGTAGCTGTCCGAAGGCAATGAAGGAAATAGAAGACTGTCCTAATTCCCTAAAATACCAGTTAGGTGGCAATGGAGTTTAACTGTTCCCTCTGTGATGGAGTTTAAAGCCAGCGTGCAAATTATACTAACTCTTGGCTTGCTCTAAAACTTTGAATTTTTCATCTTGTTCCTAAATTTTTACAGCAGATTTTCAAATTAATGTAGAACTATGGCACATGAGACTGACTGTATTATTTCCCTGCCCCATTCCGTGCTCCTTGTAGCACAAATCATGGCTGTCGAGATAAACCTTGAGCCTCTCTTTCTTTCTGTCCTCTACTGATTTTCATAGTTCATAATTGTATCCAAATTCCTGAGTTTGGAAATCACTACACATTGTCCCCTTAGAACCAAATCAGGCAGGAGAGGAAGCACAAAAGAAGGGTGTAAAGTGTGAAGACTCTGAAGAAAATGAGAGTGAAAAGACATTAAGGGAAGTAAATTGCATATATATATATGGTATATATGTATGCATATACACATATTATTTGTAGGTCTGTATTAGAAAACAAGAGTCCAGACCACAGCAGGAGACTGGAACAGCAACACAAGTGACACACACATAAGAAAAAAGTGTCAGTGCCCCATAAAAAAGAAATATCTGCTGGAAACTAGAAGGGAAATCATGAAGGTTCAGAGGAAAGGAAATTGCACCAGATTTCCTGAAACATGGTATTTTGCCTGTTCTGCAGGAAGACAAGGAGTACTTTTTGACTTTAAAGTCTGCTTCTGAAGTGACTATATAACAATGCCATCGTAAAGGGCCCTCTTAATTCACTCTTAATGACTTCCTTATCAAATCTGTGCAGTTTACAAGCTAGAGGATGATTTTTTGTAGCTGCATGTGCTCACAACTGCTCTTGGGATCAGGGAATCAAGCTGCTTTTTGTGCCTTTTACATTACCACCAGTAATAAAGAATGTGCAACTTGACGCAGCAGAATTCATTCCACTCTGGGAGCTCTTTGCAGTGGTGAGGCAGAAATCTTGTTTTTATCAGTAAGTTGATAGGACTCTGAGGCTTGGAGGGTAGTGATATGCAAGAAGGCGATACTTAAAAACTTGCTTGTTTTACAATATTTACATTATCTTTATTTTCCTTATGTTTATAATTTCCTGTTGGCTTATTGAAGATGGTTACCTTCCTTGGAAAGGAAAAATTGATATAATCCTAACTGATAGTCCTGCAGCCTCTGCATGCAGAAGGTTTTATAATAAAGGTCTTTACTGTGTGTTGGCTATTTTGCACCAGCAGTTTCCCTACTATGTAAAATCTATTGCATTTTCATGCATGAACCTGTGTCCTGGATTCGGGACTTGTGTACTTGTGTTTCAGTTTCTGAAGGGGAACTCGAGAGACAGATTCTGTAAACACACACACACAAATGGATTTATTCAAATTTATGTGTACAGGTTGGCTTTGGGAGTAAAGTCACTTAATTGTGTATGGAAACTGCTTCTGACATAAGACCCCTGATGTTTCCTTGTCTGAGTGTACGTACTTTGCTAAGTAATTTAAAGCTATAAAGGAGACATATGGTTGTAAGTGCACATCACGTTATGGCTCCAGGGAGTAAGGAGAGACCCAGCCAATAGAGATCCCTCATGGATCTCAGTATCCACCTCTATTTTAAAAGATCTTCAGGGAGACTGAACCTCTCTGTCTTCTGACAGAATGGAAGGGCAAACAATTTCCACTGCAAGAGCATAGCAGAATTACCACAAAAAAATTTGTGACTGCAGCATTGCTGGACAATATTGCTATGTAAGAGAATGCTTTTTCTTTAGGTATCTTCACAGGATTTAGATGAGATCTCATATGAAATAGCTCACCAAAACAAGCAGCCCATAATTCCATGCATGATCTTTATGATTCACATGCTCTGGCCATGTGCCCAGCTCCTGGAACCACTGTAGTCTTTCAGCACTGGTAAGCTTTGCTCTCTCCTTGCATCCCCAATATGCGATGCCTGCAATAAAATGTCATCAGAATGTCTGCAGAGAGATCTGCCTTAAAAACTGATAAACATTTTGCAAACCAGGCTAATGACTTCAGCAATTGAGAATGAAATTGTTCCTAGCTTTCCTGTAAGTTGTCTGATAAACAGAAGTAGGTAAAATGCTTTTCAAATTACCCAGGGCATCCAAATGAATACATTAACTAACAACATCCTCCTATGCCACATGCACTTGTTGGAAGAGCTGTATCTGATTGTCTTGATAATATTTTCAGTTCATGATATAGAAATGGATATTAAGAAGTAAATATTTGTGTTGTTTGTATAGTTATTTCCTTCCCTATAAATTTCAGCTAGATAGAAATTCTGATATGGTATTGCTGGAGCTTAATTATCTTTTGCATATTGTGAACTTTTTGTGAAGTCTAAATCACAGAATCACAGAATGTAATTGAAGAAGTTAATGTACTTATTGGTTTTGTTCACTGACCTTACTTACAATGTGGTTTTGCTTTGCAATACACCAGGAAGGTAAAGGCAATGCTTTTTTGCACTGTTTTGTATGTATATGTAGTCATTGTGAAATGTGTCCAGTAGTAATTTCTAAAATTTACTGCTCAATACCTACTCTGAATGTCAAAATAACCAGTAAATGCTTCATTTTCTTATCTAAGTGAAGCTAACATCTAGTGAATATACACCAAAAAATAATTCAGAACTACAGATAAAATTTCTATTCCATCTTCCAGTATTAGAGCTTTTCTCTGTCACTGAAAGAAAAATCACTTCTTTGGAAAAAAAATGAACTAAACTGTGAGAGAGACCATCATTTCTATTTAAAGCGACTAACTCAGAAATGTCATTTGGTTTTTAAAGGCATAGTAGGAATCTTTTCTGAAGTCTCCTGGTGTAATTGTGGTACCGAGGGGATTTCTTCATTCAATTTCTGTAACGTTTTCTGCCAAAAATTGCTTCTCCTTTAATATATTAACTATTCTGCTGCCTGGTAAAGTTTGTATTTGCTTTTACATATTGGGAGGCGACTGCCTAAAACTATGCCTTGGTGTAATGGGTTCCCTACATTAGAGTCAAACACCAGAGGCAGTTTTTGTGTTTGAACCATAAATACCTTATTTTTCTGAATATTTGAGGAGCAGAGTTGGAAAAGATAGTATGATGCATACATAAAACCTGTCATTTTGAGGGGTGTAAAAGTGCTTTTAAATTGTGGTACAGGTTCAGAGTTTGCTTTACTCTATGCGGTTTTCTCAGAGAAGGGATGGGGAGGGAGAAAATAAATGTTTAACAATGCGCAGCATTGGTAGACAATGTTTCAGGAACTAATTAAGGTCTCCCCCAGTGCACACAATAAGGTGCTGTGATGGCTCAAATAAATTTCAACAAGACCATCTTTCAGCCAGCTTTTTCTGGCTGCTTGTGCCTTTTACCATTCCATTTTGATTTCACAGATGCCTCAAAGGAACTGAGGATTAAGAAAATAATGCTAATTTCTGAAATCAGGTATAAAAGACCTGCTCGATATTTTGGGCCTGTCTGAGCACTGTAAAGCTTTGGAATATCCTGAGGCTTATTATCACAGTTGCACATTTCTCAGGAAGGCAGAAGGAAGGTGGCTGCAAAATATCCTCTGTGCTGTGCACAGGTGCACTTTGATGATGCTGTAGAGGCTTCAGCCTGCACATCCCCACTGCACATCCCCTTCCATCCATACACAAAAGCCTACACGCTTTTCTGCCACAGATTCTTATATGTCTGTTGGAGCTGAGCTAAGCCATTCGCCCAAACTGTGACCTTGAGTATACAAGGCTTTGCAACTCCTCTTAGGCACTGCTGTTTACTTGTTCTGTTTATGATAACCGTGTAGAAAATTGCTCCATTGTACTGCTGAAGAGCGGATCGGTTTCAAATTACCCTGAAAGGCTGCCAACAGAACAGCTAACACCACGGGGCCACATTTTTAAATGGCCTTCAGTCTGGCTTTCAAGTTTGTGTTCCCAGGTTTGCACTCTCAATCAATTGTAGGAAAAAATAATTTCAGGCCCAATTAGATGTGATCCTCTATCTGCCAGGTTTAGAGAAAACTGAATAAATTTATGATTGAAAGTACAGTGGGAAAATGAGACAGCACCTGAAGGTCCCCTAGAGCAATCAGTTTGACTGTTCTTTTGTTTTACTCAGATCGTATGGTCATTTCTTTTTAAGTTGCAATAGTGTTGCATGGTGCCAGAGGCAGCACTCATCGCTGCCTCTTTAAGGATTGGAAGCATCAATATAGTATGTAGTAATAGAGCCAAACTGTCAGAAGTTGAACATGTTTCTCCCTTTATCTGAGTCCATGGTAAAATCTGGGATTGAAAACCAGGTGTCAGTGTCTGTAAGTAGACTGACATTTACTGGGTCAAGATTTCAACTGCAAGACAGTGTACGTAGGGGAATATATGGGGCATGACACACAAAATTTAATATCAATTATCATGACAACTGTTAGAATCTTGCTTTGTTCTCCAGGATGCTCCAGGAGTAGGACCAGAGAACAACAACATGCCAACAAGAGAGATGATTTGGTCCACAGTGAGACAAGATTAATTTTCTTTCTCTTTTCTGTGTATTTCAAGATCCTGCAACTTCTCCCACTAGAAGAAGAGGAAAAGACTGAGCACATAAGGAATTGAGACCAGCATGATTTTCAATACAGTCTGTCACCTAAAATATTTTCCTCTTCAGGGATCAATACAGTCCTAATTAAGGTCACCCTAGAACTGATGCCTTTGGCAAATTTCCTTTCACAGAGACAGCTTTCTTCATGAACTTTTTCATAAGTCTGTTTTGTCATGATTACTGGTAGTGAGTTTCTCACTTTCAACTATGAAAACAGCTATGAAAACTCATGCTTTCTGGTAGAATCAGTTTACCGGTAAAACTAGTATACTATAGGGGGTTTCAAAAAGATGGACCCAATTTGGAATCACTATATCTCTGCAACCACGAACCACCCGTGAATTAAACTCTTACAGTCCATACAGCAGGTGGAGGGAACATAGAGCATTTATACAATGCTACTGAGACTTGAAAACTCATTAAACCATTTGTAAATTTTTGTGTAATTGTAACACGTTGTGTCCATCTTTATGAAACACCCTCTATACAAGTGATCAAGCTGAACATCTCATACAGAAAAAAGTCTGTGCTGTACATACCTTTTCTCTTTCCTTACATTGACAGACCTTTTCTGATAGTAAGTAAATATCTAATGTGAGGAAGCAGCACTTGCTTAACATCAGGAAAAGACGTTGAAGTCTGAAATTCTGCTGCTTCCAAGAAAATCGTGTGAAAGTCATCCAGAAAAGCTTTCACTGCATTGTACAAGAGCTGTTAAATTCTCTTTGGAACAGTTTGGATTCAAGTCATGCTGTCTTGATGATTACTGTGAGAAGGACATGTCTATAAAATCTGGAAGGTAGAAGTCACATGCTTGGCATTGTATTTCTACCCCTCTTCTGGGGAACAGAGGAAATGTACTTTGCATAGAACACGTATCTGGACTCAGGATGGATGGCTGCCATTTTAAATTGCAAGATTTCAAAATGAGTTGACCATAGTAGAGGATGCTGCTGTACCCTATTCTTCTCATGAAAATAAAGCCAGAGGCTGCCCTCAGGGAACCTAACTGCTATTTTCTTAAAATACACCTGAATCTTTAATCATGTGTGACATCAGACCTGGTAATTTGTGAGAAATCTTCTTTGGTTTGTTTTTTGTCTTCTTCTGTAACTGACAGTTTATTAGGATTTATAACAAACCAGCAAGCAAACAAAAACATCTCCTTTGTTAGAGCAAACAAAAGTATCTGCTTTGTTTTTTTAATTGCAGGAAATGTATCACCAACTTACTTTAAAACAAGGAAAATGACATAAAGAGAGAAGTTCACCATTGACGACTGAGTCTTTATGCTGTTGGTCCATTTAATGCATCCTTAAAGTACACACTGAGACACGTTTCTGTCCCTTGGTGTTCTATGAGGAAGGTCTTTCAGACTCTCACAGTCATGATCTTAAAAAACAAATCAAATTATCTTCTTCCTTCATGGAGGTGTAATGTTTTTGCACAACACAATGATTTTCCATGTATTCCCAGTGCAAAGTCTTAATTGCAGCCTCAGGGAACACTAGCAAATAGCCCATAAACATGTGGCAAGGCTCTGCATCTTGAGTTTGGCAGGAGCATTTTTGGCAGAGACTGCCAGTGGCCTTACACTGGTCAATTCAGTCTCCAGCTGCTGTCTGACAGATGTGCTGGAGGGAACAGCATCAGGCTGTTAGTGCTATTGAATCTCCTGGGCTCCATGGTAGGCTTTCAGCCACCAGATGTGTGATGGAACTCACAATCCCTTTAAATCAGAAGAGCCTAATAAATAAGGATGAAGTTCCTTCAGTCTCTGATTAGTTTACTATATAGGGATAAGTAGAAAGCAAGCCATTTTTGTAGTGACATTTAAGGTATGAACGAGCAGTTCAAAGCAGGCTAATGTAAACACGAAGTACATAAAAAGTTTGAGCTGCTTGGAACTCTTGTGGGAAGGAAAAGAAATACCCTTCCCTTTGACTACAGCTATTTTAGGTTGATTTTGGTCAGTCCTGCACTGTAGCTGTAAAGGATTCCAGGTTCCCAGGTCCAAGATGCAATTACAACACAGTTTAAGAGCCACACGGCATGCAGGACTGAGCCACGTCCCCAAATCCGGGACACATTATGGGAGTACAGTTAACCTTCGTTCCGTAGACAAGTTTGAAACAATCCTGTAATTGCATCTGGGGACAGGCAGGTTGCACTGGAGTTCCCTGACCCAATTATAGTTGTAGCTCTGACAAAGCTTAGCTCTCAAAGAAGGCTAAAAAGCTAAAAGGGAGAGATTCAATGTTACATGCTGAGCATGGAAGTTTTTCTGAAGCAGATCCACAGTGCTCTAACCCAAAGTTCAATAGGCACTGCGCCAGTCCCTCTGCTCTATCCCATGTCAACTTTGCATTGTGGTATTATTAGTGGTATTCAGAATGTTTGATGTATTTTTCATCATTCAGTCAGTCTTGTGGTATAATGTAAATTGTACAGTCCCTTTCCTTAGTGGAGGGGCTGCTTGTTCCAACTTTGAGAACACTAGTTACAAAATACTTTACTTTTACCCATGGAGGCTGAACTTGCTTTTGTAATAAATAAGTTCTATTTTTCCTGTTTACTTATGTATCTATTACTCCTTGCATTTAAATGAGGAATTAGCTTGCTTGACTCAAAGCCAAATCTTTTTAAGCTATGCCTTGTTGAAAGAGAGTATCTAAGACTAAAAGGTGGAATTGATCTGTCAGTAAAAGTCTCAGTTACCCGTGTCATAAGAAAACAGTTGGCATCTGCTTCAGGGACATTTCTGTAAGTAGGCACATTTTGCAGTTGAGGGGAGCAGGTGTTGAATTTTCAACTTACTGGGTTCTAATGCTTAAAAGCCTTTTGCTTCCTTTTGTCTTCATCAGATGAGAAGTGTGACTAGCCCTAGAATGGCACCTCAGGTTTCCTCAGGTAGGATTTGGGCTCCACTGGTGCTAATCACAGTTTTGCCATTGTCTTCAGTGTAACAATTATACATCTGCTGCTGAATAGCCTGAATTTAATGCCCCATATTTTCATGCAAAGCTTCCTGGAGATTTTAAACTCACTAGAGTGAAAAGCTTTGGGTTGTAAAGACCAGCCTGTCAATTCATTAAAAATGCTAAGTTTTTTAATAATAGGTACTCATATAATTGTTTCATATGGTTGAAAGAAGCAAAAAGCGTGAGGACTGGAGAACACAAGGACAGGTACTGGCAAGGTAATCCTCAATGAAAAAGCTATTACCGTCACTAATGGTCTCATAGGAAAATGCTTAATTCCAGATACTTTCTTTGATCCTGCACATTGCTAGTGAAAAATGAGCCTAAATGGGACAAAGGAAAATGTGGTAAGAGCACATCGAGGCATGTTTGGAATGAAAACTTGTGATACTGCAGTCATGAATATGCCTGTAGCTGGTCTGACTTATGGATTGTATTCAAATTGATGCAGCTCGCTCATTTATCAGTTACGATGAAAAGATGGGCTTTAGGGGCCTGCCAAAAACTCTTGATACACGGCCACTCATTAGTTGTTTGGGCCAAGGCACTGTGATTGATACCTGGGCTAAGCAGGTTAAACACAGATAGCAGCTGTATAACAGATTACACTGTTGTGTAGAGACAGCTAAACCATCTTAAAATAAGTTAGCATGGGTACTGGCAACAGCCCTGGAATTATATGCAGAGCTCAGGGTGGGCTACCTTAAAGGAGTAGGAAAAAAATTACGTGTCAGTTGAGAAAATAGAAAGCAGTGGGAAAAAAAAAAATACTAGCACATAACTGAAATCTTACAGAAGGAGTCAAAAGGTAAGGAAAAAAAAAGGAAAAAACAAACAAACAAACAAACATTGAAAAGAAGAATTGTATACACAAGAAACAAAACCTGGGAACTAAAGAGCCCTGAAGCTTTCAGAAAGGAGCTATAGGACTATTGTTAAAATGGAGGAATGGGAATAGATAGCAGAAAGTGAGAAATATGGGAAGTCCACATAGAATAAAGGTAACAAAGAGAATTCCAGAACCTTGTGAAAAGCATTTTCTTGTGAATGTGCTTCGCTATAGGACCTCAATTTTGTAACTTATTTTCAGTGTCTGTTGCTGGAGGAGACAAAGCTTAAGAGCAGGAAAACAGGAAGGCATTCCATTGAAATCAAATCTAAATCCAGACATGAGCCTGGTTTTCAACTTACAGCCTAACTCTAAATCCCTTTAAAGTTTGCTTGTCACTTAATTGCACTACAAAATCTTGGCAGTCTCCTCACATCACAATTCTAGGCTGTCAAAGTAAGTAAAAGTAGATATAAACCCCTTCTAATGTCTGTCAACTTTTAGAAACCATTTTCTAGCTGCAATTATGTACCACGGAATAAGTTCATTGTGTTGAGTCATAAGGCCCAACCTAGCAAGTTAAGGTCCATCAAATTTATTTAGGCCTCGCTTTATTAGGTGGCCTTTCTGGGACAATAAACCCCACGTTTATTCATCATATCCGCAACTAGAGTCTTTGATCTCGAGTTTCACATAATTCAAGTTTATTTGAACTGACATACAAAGAAAAAGATAATTAAAACAACTAAAAATGCTCCTAGTTCAGTCTTAAATGGTGGAAAAGATCTGAATTACATGCATAGGCAGTGGCAAACTGATGTATTTCCTGTGGATGTCTAGGGTATATATAGCAATATGTAGCACTGCAATAGTCTCTTATCTTCCTGAGAAGCTGCTGTAACCAGTGGCCTCATGAAGAAATAATAAAGTCCCAGATATCTTCTATGACAGCACATGGAATACTGTGGCCTGTGTTACCTTGTGGATATGGTGCATCCATCTGTAACAATTACACAATAACTCAGAAGTTATTTTACCATTGCACTGAAACTTCGTAACATAGACAATGCCTAGATACTTTACCATTGACTAAATGAGGCAGAGGGTGTGGGAGCAGGGAATTAAATAAGGGAAAGTTTGCTACAGTTCTAATAAAAATGGCATTGACATTCAGGCTGGTGATGACTATGCCACACATCAATAAAAATGTGTTTTCAAACCAAAATATTTCATCAGTCATCACTGCAATTAGTGAACGACAGAGTGGGCTGATTAAGGTTTCACATACTTGCACTGTACCAACCGAACTCTGCTGATTTTAATGACATTGCCTATGCTTTGTAGGGCTGCTTATGGGACTTGCACTATGCCATTTACAAATACTTGACATTATTGAAGACACTTGTGCCACAAAACATTCAGTAATCTCAAAATCATCTATTAGTTTTATTGTGAATGGAGTTGCTGAGTAGAGGTGTAGGCCTGATCTTTATAGTAAGAGGAGACCTCAGTTCAGTTGGATTTTGTTTTTCAGGCTGAGTTATTTTTAAAGGTTAGTTGTTCGAACCTGGAGAGATTCAGTCTTGGGAATAAGAATATATATATATATATAAAATAAATCTAAATCTTAATATTTTCATAGAAATAATGGTTTTCTTCCTCATGTGCTTTTTGAAAGAAGTAGTTACAGGTACTTATATGGGTTGTGTGTTGCTATGGAAATATTAGGAAGCTGTAAGCAAAGAAGTACAATTCTGTTTATAAAGAAAACAGAAAATAGGTGAAAGGAAGAAAATATAATTATCCTCATGTTACAGCTGAGAAATTCCAGCACAACAAAGATAAAGAGCCCAACTGTTGTGGAAATCTATCAGTCCTCTTAGGTTCACCTGTCATTTAGGCATTGTTCTGCCTGCAGGGTATTCACAGAGCATATACAAATCATCACCCTCCCCTCACACTCTACCTTTTTCCTGCTTCTGCATACAGATGCACTCCTCCATCATAGCTGCCAAAACTCTTTTGTAGAAAGACCTCAGAGTCACCCCACCACTCCCACTTCTAAAGAAATATTGCAAGGCCTAGCAAATGATATGAGAACAGGCACTACCAGCAGGGAGATGTTGCTTTCTGGCCCACTGAACGTCACAGTGAATGTCACAGTGTGGATGTGGGCCATCCGTTCATAATATGTCACAGTAACTGTGCAGTCTGGGAAATGCCTTTCCTGATCGTTTTTGTTGTTTCAGAACTGATGGTGAAGGAAATGAGTGGGACATGTATCTGTGTTCAGCCTTGACAGCAAGTTCCGCACTCTCTGATTGTCAATGATGAGAGTAAGAAATGTGTCCAAGACACTAGGAAGAGGTTAGAACTGAATACAAGTTCAAATTTAAATACAAAACCAATCTTAGTGACATGAGTACAGCCTTCCCACTCTTTCTCATGCCCGTCAGGCATTCTTGATCTCCTTGCCCTCTGCAGCTGATCAGTGCCTGAGTCTGGATTCAAGGTGATGTCCAGGGTCAGCAGAAGCTGTCTCAGAGCCATCAGCTAAGTGATGCCTTGGGAGAGTGGAAGAAAGAGAGGAGAAGGTGGTCAGCCCCCTTACCTGTGCAAGAACTCAAGTACTTCAAGTACTAACCCAGATGGTTTGGTATCACAATTCCTTGTTTGAGGAAGGAACCTGAAAAATAAAATCCAACAAAAGCCTTCTCTGTACCAGAATCTAGAATGGTTCCAGGAGGAAGACAAGAAAATTATTCCTCAAGAACAACCACTTACGGAGTAGAGGGGGGCCCTGTTGCCCCATCCTTTACAGTTGCTTTGCCAGACAGCCTGTGTTGAGCCTGAGACAAAGGACAAGCTCTTCCTGAGGCCAGAGAAGCCATACTCTGATCCAGGACCTGCTGACTATGACTGTGGTCATAGCAGCTATAACTGTGGCATCACCTCCATGTGCCATAACTGTGTCTGTACATCCTCCTCTGAATCTGTCTCTCATCTCTTACTATGCTTGTGCATAGAAATCTACAGTACTGTAATATTCCCTGTTCCAGTCCTGCCCCCACTGAACTCAAAAATATCTATTGGTTCCTTTCTAACTCCCCGAACTACCCATAGCCTTGCTCTCAATCATCATCTAGAGCAGGGGTGTCAAACTCATTTTCACCGGGGGCCACATCAGCCTCATGGTTGGCTTCAAAGGGCCAAATGTAATTTTAGGACTGTAATTTTAGGACCCCTGATCTGGAGTGTCACCTACAGCTTCTGCCAGCGATCCCTGTCCTAACAGCCACTCCATGCTAATCTTGTCTGGAAAAATCCTGCACTTGTTATGTCATGTCTTTCACTGTTTACTAATCTGCAAACCAAGGCAAGCCCTAAAGGAATCATCACTTTCATCTGATGTTCAAGCCTCATTTCTGCTTCAGGAATGTCAGATCTAATCTGGTAGGACAGAGTAATTACGATTCAGGTATGACCAAAAATACAGACTTCAAGGATAGCAGCGGAGGGATGCAAATGTTTTGGAAGTAGAAGAAACACCTTGGCAGAGTTTGGATGCAAATCTGACGTGTCAAGGTTGTCAGAGTTTTGTGTGCTGAGCATGTGTGAAGGGTCACCTGAGAAGTGTAAGAAGCTTTAGTCTTCTAAATGTAGATGTCAACATAATATAAATGCCAAATGACTGACAGGAGTATATGAATATGTGGGGAAAGAGAAAAGACAAACAAAGCTTAGATGCCAGCACAACCTGGAGTGCATAACAAGGCTGAATCCCAGCTTGAATGACTAAGTTATTTCCCAAAGTCAGTTGAAAAATCTGTAATGCAGCCAAGAACTGAATCTGTCACCTGAATTCCAATTCTTCATCTTCTACAGCTGCAGTCTAAGCCTACTTCAAAGTCATCCTGTAGACTGTATGGCCTCTAAAGCAAGCTACTTTAGCTGATAACTTCTAACAAAAGCTAGTCCAAGGCTATTTACTCAAAACAGCTGATTATATGGTATATTTTACTAGTGTTCTCTTCGAAAGAAAAAAAAATTACTTCAACAATAGAACAAGCCTGTACAGTAAGGTGTAGCCTGTTCATGTCTCTGACTCAGATGAGAAAAACACCTTAGAACTGGCTTAGCTTTGTTGTCTTGGCTATCATTGAGTCTGAGCCTGTGCTGCAGTGGGGAGGCAGGATGAGGCTCACAGCTGTGCAGCTTCTCAGCCCAAATTGGTTGAAGTGCAGGAAGCAGGTGTGTGTGACTGGCTGCACCTGAATAAATAGGCAAGCGTCACTGAAAGAATGGCTGTAAGAGTTAAAAGGATAAATCCTGAAGGTGGGTTTGACTCCTAATTCAAATTGTAATCTAATTTCCTTTAGTGTGCAACGTTCAGATTCTTAGTTCCAAATACCCTATATTACTGAAATTGATTATGGGAGCTGCAGTTTACACCCCTTACTCTAAGAGTACATCAATGTAGAATCCAATAGGAAAATCTCAGGATGTTTCCAGTCTTTCTAAATTCTGGAGTCTGTTATGCCTTCTGGTTATTACAAGATAGGGAATGAAAGGATGAAAAAAAATAATACCTTGAAAATACTTTTAAAGTCTTTTGGAATGTAAAAAATCAATGTTTAATTACGTTTCATGAGCAATACATACAGCAGGCTGTTCATTACTTCAGCTACACACTGATATTTCTAGCTTCTGGCAATCAAAGAATTTAAGAAGAAATGCTATCTTGTGATACTTTTTTTCTGTTGAGATTGCTGATAGTATCCAGCAACTTGTTCAACATCACTGGTTTACTAACATCACTAGGAACTGTAATATGGATCACCTGTTGGAACAACTAATGCTGCGATCACTATAACACGTGAAAGAAAAGGCACAAATCTCAGAAGGGTATGCGCATATTTAAGCAACCTGATCTGGTTGAAGATGTCCCTGCTCATTGCAGGGGAGTTGGACTAGAAGATCTTCAAGGGTCTCTTCCAATCCAAACTATTCTGTGATTCTATGACATGTGCTTGCACACTGAGACAAGGCAGGCAGTCAGAATGCAACTCAGGTCGGCAGAAGGGGGGAGATGGCTCACCTCAGAGAAGTGTGATTTGATGTGGGAAGAAGCAGTTCTAACCATGATGTTTACTTTAGTTTTAAGCAAAATGAAGGGGATCCTGGCAATTAAGAATCTTTGATGTGGGTTTGGAGCTTGTGTAAAGTATCAGTAAATCTATAGGAATCACTAGAATTATATCAGTTTGGAAAGGCGTATGTAATAAATGCTTTGTTTGCAGAAATAGTATACATCACTGTGCACTGTGGTTAAACAAAGATGTGGCTTCTTTGGAAAGCCAAAGCCATATGTACTTAGTTTATTCTTTGATATAAAATGGTTAACTTCTATATATTATGATTTAAAATGTCCTGGTTTTGCCTTCCTTTGTTAGGTAATATGCTTTAAAAGAGAGTTGAGGGAAAACCTGAATAGAGTAGGAGTCTTTCTGCTAACTCCTGCTACCACGGTCTGCTAAGGAAGATCCAGGCACAGGAATATCAGGAGGAATTTTAGGGTGCTTAGCACACGAAAGCTTGAGGATCAGACCTGCTATGCTTATATTTGAAGGAAAAGAAGTCACAGGCGGGAGTATACTTCGGCTTTAGAACTGAAGATGGAGGATCAAAGTCAGAGACTGAAGTAAAATAAAGAATTATATAGTCATGACTGCTAAAAGGAAAAAAGATCATCTTCATCCACCCCCGCATCTTTGTTATCATTCATCTGTGACATAAAAGCACAGACTGCCAGTTAAAGAATTATCTCTGTAAAAACGAGGGAAGTAGAAATATGAGCATTTTCTTTTCTATAGGAAAGGAGAATTGAATCCAGTTCTAATATTAAAATAGATAACCAGGAAATACATATTTTACTTCATTATTTGCTGAGAATGGAGAAAAGACACCTTTTTGGCAGTAGCACAGTTAGGAGAACTTGAAAGGTTAAATAAACATAAATTCCTGAGAGGTAACAGTGTGCTATGGGACTATAGAGAGTACAGCAATGTGATGCTAGAATATTTTCAGCAGTGCTGTGATAGAGCATTTGTTGTGTTAACATATCCTTACACTACAAATCGATGTATCTTTTGCTGTATTTTACTAGGTATTTTAGTTAATATTTGTGTTGTATACGTCCACTGTGTATTCATATTGCATATTTTATTAAGGTATATAATTCTGCCACAAAAAAAGCAGATGCATTAAAGCTTGACCGATTGATGCTGCTTGTATATGTTAGACTGCCATTGGGAATCAGCCTGAATTTACAATTTGGCGATAAATGAATATTGATATGAAAATTATTCATGTAACACAAAGCTTGTTACTTTATATTCTAGTAGTATTTTCTTTACTTGTTGGCTCAGTTTGGGTTGTCTCTTAACCCATCTAACGGGGACAAAAGGAGTAAAAATATTTTTATTTCTGGAAGTTGCAAGATGCAATCGTTCTGAATGATTAAAAATAGAACGAGCACATGAAAAGCTATTCTTTGGAAGCTAGATTTTGTACTGTTTCTGCTTTATACCCTTTTAGCGTGATATATTCAACATTATATGCAAATTCTACCTGACTGTGGAAGGCAGAATGTTTCTTGAAAATAAGTGATTGATTCTCTTTTAGCATCTGTGACAGAGGGAATGGATTCTACTTCTTGGCTCATTCTATATGATTGTATGATATCAAAGCAGGGATACCCTGAGGTGAGGAAAGAGAAAGATCGTGTCTTTTCCCAAAAACAGGTATGGTTTTCGACTTTTAACCTCCTCCTCAGAGAAGCTAAGCAATGTCAACTTCCCTAAACCTATGTAGGCAGCACTGTTTGTTGTGGGGAGATGGTAATATACCTAAGGAGATTTTCTCTTCAGGGCAAGAGGAAGGAAAGCCCCACTAAAACATTTAAACCATAGGAAAGGTAGTAGTATTTCCTGAGTACATTTTAGGAGAATTAAGGAAAAGAAACACAATAATGATAATAACATTAATCTTAGAGGCCCCTTTGAGAAAGAAGATATAACAAGTTTCCCTCTTGGGTTACAGAACATTGTGTCTATGGTGCTGGTCTGACATAATAAATAGTTTCCTGACACCCCCACAAGGATTTCTCTGTTCCTTCTGTTTACCCATAACACCTAAGAAACTCTGCTGTTATTTACCCATAAATTTCTTTGATGGGCAGTGCCATGTATTAAGAGTGATAGATTAACATTTGATCTAAATCTCTGGAGCTCTTGATTATTTAAAAAGGAATGCAGAGCTTTTTCCTTCCTTGGACACTGGGTTTTGAAATGTGTTTAGGATGGGAAGTACATAGGTCTTTTCCTGTTGATATAATAGCAGCTGCCTCCTTTGGAACTCCTCTGCTCTCCTTCCCTGCTTGACCATGTCAGACCTTTCACCAGTGGAGTGCTGAATGAGCAAAATGACCGAATTGGATAATACTCCATGATGTATCAGATTTCAGTTAATTAGGAAAAAATAGACATAAGATTCAGATAACACACTAATACTCTTTAAAAGCATGCTGGCTCACGTACTAAAAGTCATAGCTAACATCAATGTGCCCTCAGAGTGAGCCATAACAGGCCTATGAATAGAGGTTGACTGACTATTCCTGAAGAGCATCCAGGTATTGGTTCAGGTGATCTGAAGGCTAGCATACAGTTCTAACAGTTCTTCTTCATCAAAAGCATAGTAACTGTAGGAATATCAATGAAGTGAATAAAATCTATTTCGTTTCTTCCTCCTGAATTAGAAGTTCCTTAAGAAGTTTCAGGAGAAGTATTGTAATATTTGAAAATGAAAAGTTGTGTAAGATGCTTTGAAGAAGAGTGAGGATCCCTAGAGCACTGCATCTGATTTTGGAGGTCTCTAGAGCGCTTCTAAGTTGCATATCTTGGCCAAGTCTCAGTTTCTTATCAGGGAGAGCCCCACCTAGGTGCCAGTCTCACACCTTCTGCTTGAAAATCAGACTTTGATGTGACACGTGCCTTTGATGACTTTATAGACAGAATATTTTCCCCTTGGATCCTCAATCTATATTACTGGACTGACAAAACATGGTATGTTCTCCAGCTGCATATTTAAGCAGTTAAAGAGATAGAGCTTTTTGGATAATTTTGTCCTGTTTTATCGTTCTGAACAGTTAAGGTTTTTCTCAAGGACCAAGAGAGGTAGTAAGAAAGCCTCACTAACCTTACCCAGATGTTTGCTTAAAAAAGAGAGAAAGAAGGATCTAATCATTGATGAAATCGTAGTCCATTTCTGGCACCTGAAATGAAAGGACTAGGGGACTGAATGCTGATGATGGTGGCCATAATAAGTCAGAAGGTGACAGATCTTGACTTTCCTTAGCCTCTGCCAAGGCTGATAGCAAGAAAAGACTCCGAAACCAAGTTTTAAAATGAAAACCTCATACTTTGATTCTTATAAACTATTTGAAAGTTATGTTAAAAGGTGCAAATATTAGATAATCTGAAGTATCATGCTCGTCTGATTAAAAAACCAAAACCAAACCAAAGCCTGGTTGTAAATTTTCCTGAAGTATGGTATGATATCAAATACACACTTGCCTAGTAAAATATTTTTATTGGAGAAAAACAATCATTGGTAACTTCATGAATTTTAATGGAACAATTACATATTGGTCAATAATGATACATTTAATTATTTCTCTTTCACCAACACTTCAGTGTTGTCAGTTGACTTTTAATGGAGATTCAGTGATGCAAAACAGCTCTTTTGTAGAGTCTGACATAAAGAGACTGAGCCTTCTAAAAGCCCAATTGACATCCTCAAGTTCAGCTAATGAAAAGGGATCCTGACTTATCTAGTATCATGCAAATATCAGAAGAGAGAATTTTCTTTACCTACAAAAACCCTAGCTGTTGTCTCTCCTTGGCAGATTCCAATCAGTATTGGCCTTCTTAATTATCCTCAGGTTTTCTTGCTGATAAACTGAGCCAGGAAAACATTTACAACTTCAACAATGCCCTTGATTGTCATGGTAGGAATAATAGACTTGAAAGTTGGATGCTATCAAGATAGAGATTTACAAACTTGATTTTTCACAATGAAGTAAAGCAGCTAACATGAACACTGATAAGTATAGGGGCAAGGATGTGGGTTGCATTGTAATGTTGTTTATCTCATTTATCCTGAAGGCTTAATATTACCAAGCCAGTTTCTTGGCTAAGGTACAGATGGTTTATGTCACATTACAGGGAGCATTAAGTTCCTGTATAGCTTATCCCTCTCATGCAAAGTGCACCCTATATGCCTATACACTCTAGTGGCCTCCAGCTCACTCCCCAATTTATGTTAACAGACAGTGAAACTCCATTTTGCAACTCAGTTTCTGTAGCTGATCTCAAACATAGCTTGCCTTGCATATAACGATGCACTTGAGAGTTGTCTGGAACTGGGTGAAGGGGTCGTTTTGTATCATGTTGTCTCCTTCCTCTTGACTTTTTGTGCTGGGTTAGCTGAACTCAAGGTAATTTTCCATGCAGTTAGAATCTTTTCTTCTTAGTAGCTAGCAACACCTTTTGTTTCGCATTTAGTGTAAGAATAATGAGATAGCACCCTGTGACAGAGTTAATGTTTTCTTCCAGTAGCCTTCCAGTGTTTGGGATTTGGTATGAAAAGAATGTAAGAACTCACTGATATCTTGTCGGTTGCCAAGGGGACAAAGGACTTTTCAACTGTTCAGCTGATGCAAGATAGCCTCTGGGAGGGAACATAATGGCACAGCACCTAGATTGACATCCAGGTTGATTGATGAACTATTCCATACCATGAATGTCATGCTCCATATATGAGCAGGAAGTTACTGGTGACAGCCCTTCTTCTTTGATGGCCACTGTCTGTGAGGGGTCCTGCTCCCATGGCTTCCCTACACCTGCTGTGATCTCTGTGTTTTGCTGGACTCGCTGTGCTCACAGTGACCACCCTCTGGCATTCATTGCTGGGAATGTTCATTCTAGTGGCTAAGTATTGCTCTGCATCACTCTTCTTTTATTATTGTTCTATTAAATCTGTTTCCATTTCAACACAAAAGTCTTTCCTCCTTTTGCCTTCCTTCCTCCTGGAGAAGAAAAGGAGAGAGAGAGAGTGGCTGTCTACTGTTTAGCTGCCAGCCTAGGGCTAAATGGTAACACTTTTGCTTTATGATTTAAAGTACAAAGGAGGCCAGGAATTCACAGGACTGTTTCCCATTGACAGGCAGCAGGTCCTGCTATGAAAACTTGAGATGTTTGTAGAAATCGTTAGCAGATTTGTAGAGATCTTCAGAAACCATTTCCAGAATATATGACAGGTTTCCAATATTGCATCTGAATGACTGACAGATACATGTCAGACTAGAAGTGTTTTGAACTGTATTTGAACTTTAAGATTATTTCCTCTCTCTTCCTTGGGATGTTAACAAAGGCTTTGATATGTTACAAAAAATGGCTTTGAGAACAGAAAATGGTTATATACTTAGGTCATTGCAACATTTTTACTGTCTAGGCTTCATTTAATCATAAAGGCTACATTAGAAAGTAGGGAACAGTTGGTGCTGGTGTGCACACAGACTATCACTCTGGACTAGTTTTCCTCTGGACCAGTAGACTGAGCATCTTCAGCAGTAGCTGTGCTTTAGGTATTTTCCTTGGGATCATCTTCTGCTTTGTCTTCATTATGGAGGAATCCAGTTTGAGAGGATTCTGTGATGCCATAAGTCTGGCAAATTGGAGATGATGGGAAGAGTTGCTTCAAAACTACTGATGCAAACTGCAAAGCTACAGCAAATGCACTTGGAGACTTCTAATACAGTCCTCCCACATGGAGTTGTATGACCTGCAAAAGAGTAAGCAAATCCTATTATTTCCTGTTATAATTTGTTCTCTTAAAACTTTGCAACACACATCTGTTGGTTCCCTACTAGTGGTAAAAAAAAAATATAAAAGACCTTGGAGTTAAGCAAATTTTTAAAAGTTTAGGTCTATATTGTGTAGTTATACTGACAGCAAACTGTAGGTTTGGATTCATAAATAAGCATTCATGAATAATCAATGAGCTTAATGGGATTTGAAAGGCTTCTTTGAAAGATGTATGAAATGGCAAGAATTGGTTAAGGTGAGCATTTTCTAGACCACATACCTGAATGCACTTCAAGGTAACTCTAAAGGTTGAAGCTGAGACACCCAAGAATTTTCTTGACCGCGAATGAAATATTCCTATGTTTTATCATCGTTTTGTATAAGAATAATGCATCTCTCTGCATATCTACCTTGTTTGGTCAACTGGAGAGCTGGGACATGGGTCTCTTTCATGATCTGCAACTGAAAGAAGATAGGGAGTTTTTTTGCTTCATTCTTTCCTGTGCTTCCATGCAAGAGACAGATGCAATCTCTGCAGTTATTCTCTTTAATAAGAGACCATGTCTTGTCATACATGAGGAAATTTCTTGAAAAGTCGTTGAGGATTAGGCCCATTATCAACACAAATGTATGTAAATACATGAATGAGCTCACATTACAAAAAAATTGACACAACATACCCAAAAATATACAGTTGTGTCCAAGAAAGCAGCATGCAAGACAGCATTTAAATGAAGCTAAAATGCCGTAGGAAAGGTAATCCCATCAACCAGAGACATCTTCTGTAAAATGCAGAGGGCTTTGATAGCATTCCCAGAATGCAGCAGATTTACAGTGTGTCTTATTAGTAATAATAACAATTTTGCACCTACAGTCAGGCTTTCTTAATGCACTTGCTACTTCAGATCAAGATTGACATGCATTGAAGATCATAAGAAAAGTAGATATGATCCCATTCACTTATTGAATAACTACAGAACAGTCTAATTCAATTCTAAGCCAAAGCATCTGTAGACATTGAAAGTCAGTGTTAAATATTGTTCTATTTGACAGAACAAAAAGTATGAAATCTTTTTTAAAAAGATGCAAGGACTTAGAGGTTTGAACCCAATGTTTTTGCAATGAAATAATTACTAGCTATGATTCTGCATGTATTTTACTTTGCAACCAAATGTGAGCGTGATGCATGGGCTATTAAATGAGCGTATACACAATATAATGAGAAAGTTTTATGCAAATTAAACTTCTTCTCTGTTTTCTTCTTAAAAGGAAAAAAATAGAAGAAAAATATTTTCTTACCTTCGGGATAAATGATATTCCACAACTTGAAATGCCATTATTGTAATTGTTATTATGCATAATGTTTCATTAACACTGCTGTTGCTACAGCACGTACATCTAAAGAAAATACTTGTACTCAGTGTTGTCGAGGCAGGATCAAGATTACATTTATTCATATATGGTGAGTAAATTATGTGCTCTTCTAACTTAGCTCAAGTCACTAATCACAACTCTCAGTTTCTCTCCACTTTAGGAGTGTTTCATTTCATAGTGAAAAAAATAAAAACAAAAGCCCTCTAATTATGTCCTGGCTGATGCTAGCAGGTGGATGGGAATATTGGTGACTTATTTTAAAAAATGTCTTCACCTAAACTGCTAGGCATGTGGGAAGCTGGTGTCAAAAGAACCAGGAATACCCTTGAGAGGTCCTAAGCACCTGTCAGTAGCGACTACATTGGTACATAAATAAGCAAATTTCAGTGGCACCAGTCAAGTCAGACCAATGTACATCAGCTGAGCATCCAGGAAAAAAAACACTGTGTTGCTTGTACTGTGATTATCTGATGTAAAATCTTTGTTGCATTCTACCTCTTGTGCCAATGGTAACAAGAATCATAGAATCCTTTCAACTGGAAAAGACCTTTAAGATCATCAAGATCATCAAGTCCAGCCCTTAAGCTAGCATTGCCAAGTCCATCTCTAAACCATGTCCCTACGTGTCTTTCAAACACCTCCAGGGATGGTAACTTCACCACTTCCCTGGGCAGCCTGTTACAATGCCTGACAACCATTTAAGTGAAGAAATTTTCCCTAAAATCCAGTCTCAACCTCGCCTGGCGCAACTTCAGCCTGTTGAAATCTTTTGCAACTGAGAGGTTTTAGAAGGTTTATAGGTAAACCATACTAAATCATGCAGAATGTTTTCCCACCATAGTGAATTTGCATATTCTGAGAGGATACTGAAGCTCAGAAACAATATTCTGGAATCTGAGAGACTGGAATAAACAGGAAGAATGTGTAGCAATGAGATTTTCTGTAAAAGCAGAGATTTTTACCCAACCCGATAGCTGTAAACAAATATTAAACATGTTTTTCTAGAATGATTTTAACATCTCCAGTTATAGGAACACAGTACTACAGAGCATAGCACTGCTCTGAATTTACATTGTCTTTTGCTATCTTGGCAGAATACTGTAACATCTGTGAATTGGGACATACAGCTAGCAGTTATTGTATTTTGTATACTTATTACAGTTTTGGCCTAACAAATAGACAGTGATATCATACATCCTACTATTCTGCAGAGAGTTAAAGTGGTTTTGCTCAGAAACCACAGAATCTTACAATAGTAAGTCTCCACTTTGCTCTGAAGGAAGAATTGTCTTTTTACTGGGTTATGGTTAGTGATTCAAACCAACTTAGAGTGGTGCTGCAAGAGAAGAGATCGAATTCCTCTATGTAATTTATTTCAAAATCATACTTATTAGATTCATATGTCCTTATGTTTCTGTTGGTTTAGGAAAGAAACTGATATGGTGCAAACCTTTACTGGATCAGGCTCTGTGTGTGTGAATAAAATGGTGTACTTGGATTTATTCTTTTCTGGTGTTTCTAATGCTAACTCCCATCCTGCTATTGTAGCTAGCTTTGATCGTTGGAGACACATTACTCATTTATTTCAGAAATTCCTTAAAGCTGTGAAACTAATCCCTGCTAGAGGACAGTGGGCTGTAACTGTTGTGGTCCTTGAGGAAGCATCACTGCCTGTGTTTCAGTTTTCTTATTATAGTTTATTATTAAAGTAGTAGTCACCCATTTACAAACTGGCTACAAATTCTGTGGCTTGGCCTGCCTTCCAGAGTGGTTTCTGACTTTGCCTTGTCACTGAATACCAGGGGAAAGTATTATGCCTCTAAAATCCTATCCTATTTTATTTTGACTCTACTGAAGTAAAGGATTTGTGAACTATCTGAATGTCGCTGATGGGAATGGCCCCTTTCTAGTTTGTTATTCATTTGCACATAATCCAAATAATTTAATCTTGAGCCTGTAGTTGCGTGTTTCCTGCGTAATGTGGTTAACAAGGTTATAATTTATTAATATTTTTTAAAAATAAAATCAAACTCCCTTAGGATAAATGCACTTTCCATTTTATATGACGGAAAAGAAAACCCACATCTATTCTTTAAGGCCAAGCTACCCCTTCGAGGCCCAGGGAAGAAGTAATTCTACCATGACAGGAGTCCCACTATGGGGCATGCTGGAACAGCCCTGGAACAGACATGCTAAGTAGAAGCATAAACCTTAGTGATTCCCAGTCTTTCCAACTTTTACCGCTGCTTTGCAGGATAGAGGAACTTGTTTGATTATAGTGACTAGCAAGGTTAATTAACAGGTCAGCTGGGAGTAGGAAGATATGTTACAACTTGGAGGTATAGCTGAGTCTGCTGAGGTCTAGATTTTCAAGTGCAAGTGTCACAGGGGAAAGGAGACATCTACAGCTCTTGTTCTGTTTGGGTGGTTTGGTGCTTTTTTTGGGGGGGGGTGGAGGGAGGAGCGGACATGGGAGAGGGGATGGCGGATGTGGGAGCTGATACGCTGTTGTTCATCATTCTCTCTGTTATCCTGGAAAGAGTTCCTGAATTCACCATAGGCAAATGTGGTGTTTAGTCATGTCCTCAATTCCGGATCTTGAAGATTTTTGTCTATCAGATAGGCAGCTCGTGCCAAGTACCTGTCAGCAAATTACTTCATAAAGTACATGTAAGGCATAATTAAAATCTTGTCAAGTTATTTTCTCTTTGTGTTACCCACAAAAGTAATTAAGCATCTAAAAATGAGGACTAGAAAGTACTGCTACCATGTAGGAGGCACATGCTGTGCTTTTAGATACTAAGTTCTTTACAGCAGGAAAAGGAATCCTGACCACACTAGCAGTGACTTTCTTACTCTCCAATTTGCTACTTAGTCTTTTACAGAAGGTAGAAAAGCCTCATGGAGAACAATAATGAGGAAACCATTTGCTAGTTAGATGACACTGCTAAGTGATTAGCTCAAGCCACCTCTTGCCTTTTTTTTTTTTAATGAGGTGGGTAGTTAACTAAGTGCGAATACTCACAGCTGCATGAAGGATTTTTTTTTCTAGTTATACATCCAATATGCAACTATTTCTGAGGACCTACAACATCTGATTTTCTGTGTGACTCCTACAGGGAAAATGGATATACTTAAAACAGGTCTAGGAATCACAGAATGTCTCTGAAATTTTCTTCAAGGTATATTTCTCTGAAAACGGAGCAGGAATTAGTCCTTTTATGTAAGAGACGGCAGACTCTTCCTTGCTACAGCACTCAGTCATGGCTGTAGCTATTTGCCTCCCCATCCCCAAGGAGCTCCCAATCACCTGGCTGCTGTCAGCTTGTAGCTACTTTGAAGCTGTGCTAATTTGTGTTAGGTTTCAATATTTACTATGTCTGAGTGAGAAAGAGAAAGCACTTGACTATATCCCAGTAAATGCAAGTAGTCACATGAAATACATAACTTTATGCTCCAATTCCTATTCCAGAGGCTGCTTATACCTTTTATATTCTATAGTTCCTAGATAAAGATAGAGCACATAATTAGTCTTTGATATGGGGTCAGAACCCATGTTTTTGTCCAAATTTCTAAAGCTTTAGGGTAAAATATCTATTTTCTGGTCTACCTTAATGAAATTTGAAGTCTTTTCTGCACAAAAGTTCTACTCTAACAGGAAGAAGAAAAAAAAAGTGGTCTCCTGTGTCTTTCTTGGTTCTTAAATGTCTCCGGTTCACAGGAGGTAGTTGACAGATCCTGGGAAAGGAAAGGTAGGACTGAATCTCACTAGAGATTCGATTCCAGAGAACACTGGATCTGCAGGTTTTTACTTTTTGGATAAGTTCTGTAAACAGCACTTCCCCTCTGCACCACAATATTTGGATGTCTGTTCTAGTGTCATACACTCCTTTCATATGCTCTTTAATTTGAGGACTCTGATTCGGTCTAACTTTATTAAATTTCTCACAAATTTCAGTGTTGACTTTTCATTGTGTATGTCAGAACTTAAGAAAGACTTAAAGAATTAAATTAGGTGATGGATTACAAAAAGATTTGTTTATAAGGAAGTAACATTGAGTATTTTTTGAGAAAGAGTTTGTCTGTGCGTTATTTGTATATCCTTGATTTTGATCTTCCTTGAGTATTGTATTATGCATTTTGTGCTTTTGAGTGTAAAGTGCTGGGAACAGCTGTATATGTGTGTATGAATACACGTTCAAATGAAAATCATACTCTGTAGAAACCAAATGGTAAAAATTTGTGAAACATCCTGTCTGATTCAGATGACAACGGCTGTTTGACAGTGCACAACAGAAGTTCACGAGTGTTAAAAGCAGGAGATGAAAGTACAGGTTGTTCAGATACACACGTGAAGGTAAAGTATACCAAGAAAGATATTTGTGTTTGAGAGAATGCTTTTTGGTTTTGCTATATGTAATTCACATTGCTGCATTCATTTTTAGATCTCAAAATATATATTTGAATCTTCAGGCAGTATGGTAGGTAGTGTAAACCATTCGTTACAATTTTCTAAATAAATAGTTTGGAAATAACTAGTAACAAAAGTAAGTTCAAAGTGTTTATTTTTGTAAAGTGTAGGGTTAAAATATTATTCTTTACTGTGGGGATATTTTGCCCCCATGATATTTTCACTGGTTAGACAACATCTCCCACTGATATTTGCTATTGTTATGGTAATAATACTTATCTGAGTGTTGCCAAAGCTGTGGCTGTGTAAGCATTTCCTAGGAAATGACATGAGGGAGGCTTTGGTCTGTAAAACTCATAAGACTCATAAATCAGAAGCACCGTGTTCTTTTCATACTATTGTTGAAGCAACAGTTACACAGTGAAATTCAAGAACTACTCCAAGGGGAAGAGTTGCCCTTTTAATCTCTCACATATGTTAATTCATGCTCGGAAAAAACCTCAAACTGACATTTTTAGATTGCAAGCAAGCAAGCAAGTAGCTACCTAACAATCTATTGTTATTCAGTGACCACACAATCCAAATACAATTTGTTTTGGGGGCAAATACCCATTCCTGCAAAATCATGAAGGGTACAGACAGCCCTTGGGCTCTCATTAGACTGTTTCTGTGGTCACAGGAACGAACTGCACTGATTCGTCATTCAGTAGCAGCAAATATTGATCACAGCCACCATCCAGATTTCCGTCTGAAGTGTACTCTTTCTGTATGAACTGGATGATTATTGCATCTCTCAGGCAAATAACCAGATGTAGTCGACTGCGTAGTGCCTAAAACCTGGCCTGCTGGCACACCAAACAAGAGAAAGTTAAAAAGAAGCCTTATTTTTGAAGCTGTTAAGATGAGACTAAGTATGAAGTGATCATGCTTCTGTGATGGTTGTCATTAAACATCACCATAACTGGAGACATTTAGACAAGTATCCTGACTATTTGTTGGAAATACCAAGTGTTTCAAAAGGCATGGAAGCTTGTCCATGTTTTGTAAGTGAAAAATGGTAAATATATATGGGTGATTACTTTAACTCATTGGTTTTGGATCAAACTCAGAAAAAAATTTGAAACTAATATAGTTTGTCAGTAGTATTCTTAAGCCAATAACTAAACTAAAATACCCTTAGGGGATTTTGATCTGTAGAGAGTAAGGTAAATCATAAGATTTTTTTTTTTTTTTAGTGTAGGAGCATATGTATATGCTTGAATAAATGATGCGTGAAGCAATAAATGTATGTATATAAAAATAATAGCAATAAAATCTATAGATTTTTATAATGAATATTCCATAAACCTAGATTATGGTAGGAAATAATAATATTTTAAAACAAACCACAATTCAATTCCCTGATACTTTCATGATACACTTCTATCAATTTCTGAATGAAAAACATTTTCAGAATGAGACTATATATGAGACCATAGTCAAAATGAAATCTAAATACAACTTTTTCACATACTTTCTGATAAAAAACCCCACATAGTATTGGATGAGCTTCTCTTTAGTTCTGGAAAATAAAAAGGGATGCTTCTTGATTATATTAACTACTTATTAGTTGCCAAAATAGAGGCATCATGCTATGTATTTCAGACCCAGTATGGAGGTGCAATATAAGCACTTAACATTAGTCCCACTAGAAAAGATACAGTACCTATACTGGTTTTCACCCTGAAAACTGTGGTATTGTCTTGCAATATTTATTCTACAAAGATGTCCAAATTCTAAAAGTTGTTTTTGAGCCATCTGACCACTTTTCGAAAGCTGTGAACTAATCCTTGAAAAAGATCCATGCTATAGTTCACTTAGCTACCTAACCTTTGTGCTAAGGAGAGCTTCAAAATACCTGTTCAGTTCCTCAACATGGTATGAAGAACCACAAGCAGAGTACACCAGCCTGAGTGTTGTATCTTTACTACTACCGCTACACAAAATACTGCCGGGTATAAAGACAGTGTCTCTCCATGTCTCCTGTTTTATTTTGGATAGCAACAAACTTCTAAGTGGATAAAGAGAGAAAGAGAAAAGAAGGATTGGGAAAGAAGATTACAAAGCAGCTTAGTTGTCAGAACATCTAACTACAGGCTTAGGTCTAATTACAAATCAAGTCGAACAGGTCTTATTACCTATAAGTGAGTGCTGTTGTAATTAGAATCTTATTTAGATATTAAAAAGATGCTTCTAGCTCTAATTTTTTTCATGAAAAAATGATGTTCTGGTTTAGGAAAGTAATCCTAGGAGAGAGCTCAGGGTCGAAAATCATGAACAGAATTAATTACTTTATTACATCTGGGTGATGGAGTAATTTCTTCGGAATCTGTTCTTCCCAGTGGTGGTTTGCAACTCTGCTTGCTGAATGCTTTGGATAGTGCTGCTGGGTGCCTAATTTTCTAGGTGTTTAAAAATTGAACATGGCAGTACCGGTGTCTCTTTATAGATTTATCCCTGTATGCTCCTAAGAAGTGGTGCTATTCCACGCTAACTAAAATCCAGTTATAAATATAGTTGAAAGAAATGTCTGACTTCTGCCTGTATTTCCATTTTTTCCTTCAAAAGTACATTAGTTTTATGAATGCTGGTTAGAATTTGTCTATGTATTTTTAAGATTGACTTCAAGTGTTTCACTAAAGCTACAGTTAATTGAATGTTTCAAGATCATACATTAGGCAAGCAATCTACATATGTTAATGACTCACTTTGCAATTTGAATGACTTTTCGGTTTCTGAACAATTGCTGTCTCTCACCCGTATCTATAAATGTTTTTTAACTGACCTGACTTAGAAATTTTCATTTATATGCTTTTTCGTTGTGGGGAATGCGGGGGAAACAAATTATATTGATGCTTTTTCCTGGAAATGTACTATCTGCAGAGATTAGGGGACTATAATTTATTTGCACTTTCAGCCATTTCTTTTCTTGTCTGCTAGATACTTTCATGACTGATAAAAAGACTTGCCAACTAATCTAATTCAATATAAACACATGGAGAAATTCAAGGATATCTTTCTCTGACTTCCTCTGACCAACTGGGAAACTTGAGGGTAGGAGGAATGCCTGAAAAAAAAGATAAAGCACTTGATCCATAAATACAAAAAAGCCCCCAAACTACCCAGAACATACTTTTGAGTTGCTTGTGATGAGAAAAGAATCTTGGCCGTAGAATCACAAATGTTCAGATTTTCTGTTTACTTGTTTATTCTCCCTTCAGAGTGTAAAAGTGTTTTCTGGGTGTTTTCCCCTTCCTACAGCTGAGAGACTGGCTGGCTGTGTCACAAGTCACATGCCTATGTAAGCTTTCCTTGTCTGGAGATCTTTTGGTTTATTTCTCTGTACTAATTTGCTGCATGGACTTTGCTTGTGAAGAAGAGGATGTCTTCAAACAAAAGTTTCTCCAGCTGCAGCATATTTTGTTTGGCACAGCTGAAGACTGTATTGCAGCATTATCGTGGTATCTAACCGTTACATTATCATTTCACTCTGAACAGAGCCCAGTTTGGAGAAGTTACAACTATATTTCATTACCACTTATGCTGCTTTATATTTTTGGAATAAAGAGGGCTTTCAGGGCAAAGTGCAGTAGGCCTTTTGGGCAAACAATTATCAGGAAATCTTAAATGGTGTAATCCTTGTGGTGGTCTTACATACAGGACAAAGCACACATTGAGCAGTGGTGGCTGATTTCTTGATCTTGCTTTAAGCTGAATTATGTCAGGGAAAAAGAATGAAAGAAAAAAGCTAAGGGCTATCTTACTTCGATTATTTTTTTCCTTTAATAAAGGTAAACTGTGGAAATAATCTTCTGAGAAGATGGTAGTCAGGTATTGTCCACAGTACTGTAAGTTATTTTTAGTGAAAGAAAAGACAGTGGAAGAAGTAATTTCTGAATACATCTTGTTTGATCTGCTAAGGCCTGGCCAAATAAGGAAGACTTCTGTTCATTATGGGCGACTGTACAAGAACACGTAAAAATTTTGAACTGGACTGCTTGAACTGGAATATCTGCATGGCTACTAATGCTATTTTGTCTGGTTAATGAGTTAGTGATTCATGGTCCTCTAAAGCTGAACTTGCACGCATATTTTTATGATATGAAGGTTAAGGGTTTCCTTTCTTATTCACAGTACAGTGTCTATTTTTTTTATTGCCTCCCAATGTTTTTCTTTCTTCACCTAAACTTATTCTAAAATCTATACCACTTCTATTGCATGATAAGAAGCTGGGCTTATTATTGACTTGCTATTGTCCTTCACTGTAAAGACGGAGGAAAACAACAGAAGAAGATCAACAGTATAGATAGAAATCCTAAAATCTATACTATGATCATTCATTTTCTTGGAAGGAGGCACAGAAGCTATTAGGCCATCTTGCTAAAATGATGAGAAAACCAAAGGTTGAAGATGAAAGAAAAATTGTACAAGATATTAAAAAGATACAACCTTCTGAATCAGAAAGAAACAAGAAGTAACTGAAGTAGAAAATAAAACTTCTAAAAATGAAAGGAAAAATTTATTATCACCATAGGGAGATAATTAAATGTGAAATTAATTCTAGGGAAGATTCCAGTAACACACACAACCTCATGAGAAGAATAAGTAATACTGTAGAACATAACGAATCCCTTAAACAAGTGACGAGTAAATGAGGAAAAACTGTAAAGCTGATAAGTCTAGGAATAGATGAGAGACAGCCAGGAAACCTAAAGAAACCTGCATATCTGACATAATCATTCATATTTAAAACGCACAGGAACTAGAGGTGGTGGGAACAGTCAGGGGATAAACCGCTTAGTACAGCAAGGATTCCTGAGCACTTAGGGAAGATTCAAAGTGTCAGAATAGATTATTCTTTTTGTCAGGAAAATTATGAATTAAAAAAAAAAATGGATTAAATGAGAACTTTTTTTAAAAAAATATATAACTCTGTGAACATGGGTTCCAGCTTCTGGATTTCTAACAATGTTCTCTTGATTTTGAGTCAATATGGGTGCTGATACCTGGAAAACGGAACAATTGATTTTATTCAGCTATGGTGCTGATGCTTAACTTAGCATCATCAACATTTTGTGATGTCTAAGGCTTTCTATTTAGGAGTAATTACAAAGCTATCAATAGCTTCAACTACTGAGCTCTTCATGCATCAGATAATACCAGACCAATTTGTCATAACCTGTAACTTATCCTGTGTAAGTCAATTATTTTAATAACATACACAGGTTTCCCTCCTCCCTGTCCCTCTCCCCTTTAGCCCACTGTAGTTAAAACGAGTCTATGCTAAAAGAATAGATGGAAAATATCAGAAACTTCAGAGTGTGGGACTCGGGTATTTTGTTCACGAGCATCCTGCCATTACACTAACTACAGGATGTTTCCTACTGAGAGAAAGCTGGAGCTCTGTCTGACAAAATACTCCTTGCTGAAGCTCTGCTCACTCGTATTACAACCAAAGGGAATGGAAGTAGAAATTTTCTAGCACTCTACAAAGCAAGGTCTTACTGTCCAATAACTTTTTAGTATTTAATGGCTTTTCTGTATCTGATATTTAGCTCTTCATATGGTGACTGAATGTTTGGTCCAGTGGATTGAAATAAATGGTGTAGGAATTCCATGGACCAACACAATATTTGGCAACTTATGTTTAATTAAGCAGGTATAGATCCATAAAACAAATAGTACGTGACATGCTTTTAATTTTTCTTAATACAAACCTTTAAAAAAATCCTTCTCTCTTACAGTTCTGATATAACCTGCCAGCACTTTTAGGTCACAAATCTTCACTTGTCCATCTTATGTGACTTACAGAAGAGTATCTCTGCTGATTATAAGCCATGTCAATGTGATGAACAAATTATTAATTATCTGAAATTAGTCTGAATTAAACGTATTCTAAAATTTGCATCAAGGTGGCAGAGGGGGAACTTCAGAGAGGGAAGAATAGACCTCTATGAGTAAAATTCAGACCTAATAAAGCCATTCCACATGGCTAATGAACTCATGGTCTGCCGTGTTTTTTGCTATACTTCTGTACCACCCAATACTAAGAAAGCAGATCCTAGAGCAAAACAAATAATTTTAGGATATATTAAAAGTATTTAGGAATATTGTGATGTTTTAAAGCTATAGAGTGCATTTCAACTATATTGATTTTTTTTTTTCAAACTGTTGTCACAGTGTCACAACTGATTCATGTCTAATGACATTTCCATTTCAAAACCATATATATATAGATATATAAATTATCTATACTTTTCTGCCTGGAAATAATTCACAATTACTTCCACACATGTCCTGCATATAGAAGAACAACTAGTAGATTTTCCATTTTCATGACATTGCTTAATTTAACCTCTGTCTGCACAGCACTCTGTTCCATAGTCTCTAAAAATTGTTCACAAAAAAATGGCAATGTTTAGTTAATGCCACAATTTGTTTAATTGTCTGTTAAAGAAAATTGGAGTTTAAAGATTCAAGTAATCTGTTTTCTGAATCTTGAAATACAAACACTTTAGAATATATTATAGGATATCAGGTCTTGTTATGCCCTTCTGAGAAGTCTTCTGAAAGCAGGATAGTCATCAGTTAAGAGTGATAGAACTTGATTAAGACTGTTGTGCTGTAATGATTAATTAAAATTTTACCACACCTCTGTCTCTCTCTTTCTCACCTCTAAGGAGTGTAAATGTAGTAATTACTAGACTCTCTGGCAGATTTATGGGGCTACTTTTGTCTGATTTGGAATAAAATCTGTTTATGGAAGAACTGTAAAAAAACCGAATAACAGTGTGTTTATTTATGGCAATAGTTAAATCCCAAAACCTACAGAGCAGTTAAATATAAATAATAAAGAATGTATGACCAGGGCCAGTCAGAGAAGCACCCAGACAAGCACTGACCAAAAAAAATAGTATGGTATAGATAAAACACTTTAGCAGTATTTGAAAATTCCACAGAGAAATATTTGAAGCCTTCACATATTTCAGCCTGTATAGTTTCATAGCTTTTCCACCCAGACAGAGATTGGATGGAGCATCTGTTGTCTTCATTGGAAACTGTAGGCATGAATACTAGAACAAACATTTTCCCTTTTCGTATCAAGAAGGGAGTGTATTGATCTTTTTGAAATAAAATACTTCTATTGAGAAGCAGCATATTACTCTACTAAGTTCTGTATAATTTATTATCTGCAAATATCTCATATGTTAAAGGTTCTTTCTGGAACATTCATCCTAATTCACATTCCCTTCTCCTAGACTATCCTTAAAGCAAATCACAATAATTCCACTGCCATGACCCAAATTTTTAAAATTATCAAGTTAAGCAAAGCTTTCTTAGGTAATTATTACCAAATAAGCTAAAAAATTTGTCTTTTTTTTGAAAGGAATGTTTGAAATATATTTCTGTACTCACACTTTTCTTAGTTTTAACAGGGGCTTCCCAAAATGAGGGCTATTAGAGGTGTGGTAATTGGCTGATTACTAGTTAGACTAAGATTTCTGGCTCTTTCACTAATTTAAGAATATAAAGCTGATTCTATTTACTCGAAGGATTTTTTTCCAGCACAACATTCTGTGGCCAGAGGTGGCCATAAAAAGAAGAGGAGAAAAAACATTTACACTTTCCTCTATCTGCTCCCTCCTCTTCCCACATAGTCTCTGCCTCCTGAAGTTTTCACCTGATTGCATTTCTCAAATACCTTGTCTACTGCTTCCCATTATTTGCTTGGTCTTCCCTAGAATCCATGCAATCTGTTGTACTCTCTCTACTATGTCACAAGACCATCCACAACAGTAGATGTCATTCTATAACAGTAGGTGTTATGTGACCCTCAAACTGGAAAGACAAATAAGTGTATTCTGTTGATTCTTACTATCCTGAAGTGTCCTCAGTTTTATTCTGAACTTTAAAATAAGTATGTCTATTAATACTCTCGTGTTGCTGAGAGTTAGGAGGTAAAGTAAGTTACATTTAGATGCTCTTTCCCTCTCTGTGGTTGGCTGGAAACTCTTATTTCTGCAACTATCTTAATTATTTTTTAATACAAAGTGAAGGATAATTGATTTTGGTTTTCAACAGCTTTTCAGAGCATAATATTAAACCGCTTTGTTTCCAAATGCTCCTCTCCAACCCATGAATCTTAGATGATTAGATAACCTTCTGAAAGTGGAAATCTCTCTTGCAAGATGAAGGAATATTACTTTTTTGGCTGCTTCTTACCCCAGTACTTTCATAGCTATGTACTGCATTATCCCACAAATGTCATGTTAATATATTTTCCAATGTCTGTTGAAAATGCTCAGCCAGAAGCAGAGTGACTATGATGGATGGAGGCAAACGAGTCCTGAGGTCTTGGAGCCATTTAAAAAGTGCAGATGGAGACCCAAAGGCAAGTACAGGTGTTTTCTCTTTGTATTTAAGGCAGCTGACATGACATGAAGTTCAGATGAGACAACAATTTTGCAACAGTCTTGTAGTGGTATAATGCCTGTTAGGTAAAAATAGGAAATTCTTTTTCCTTCTTGCAAAAACATTTGGCTCATTAAAGGAGATACAACATGCTAGAATTAAGACTGGTCTTATATTTGTATCAGAAAAACAAACTGAAGGTCACTTACTCTTTCTCTGAACTGACTGTATAGGATTGTTTGTTATATTTCTGTCTGAAAGAGAAAATGGATATATCTGAGCAATGTTAAAAAAACCAAACCAACAAACAAAAAGAACAAAAAAACTCCAAACCCAACAAAAAAAGATAGACTCCTTTCCTATTTAAAATACTGTGCTTCAGAGTGCTCAGTGTCTTTGTGAGGAATGAAGATCTATTATGTATCACTCCAGGGACACAAGCCATTTTCTAGGTTTGCACTATTCAATCTTGAAAACAGTTTTACAGAATTCAGCAAAAAGAAATATTTCATAATCAAATAATTCAATTTTCAAAGAACTTTTAAATGCCCTAGGCACAGATGGTATATATCTGGAAGATTGCCAATCACATTACCAAACAGATATACAGTATGTTATGCTCTTATGATCTATTGAAATTTTGCTTGGCACAATAAGATCTCTACAAAAATGTTTACCAAAAGAAATGGCTTTTGATTTCATAAAGATTTCAGAGCCTACCTGTCATTTTTTTAAAATGCCAATAACTGCTTTTACATTAACATGTTCTGCATAAAGTTTTGTGCCTACATTTACATGTGGATGCAGACAATATCAAGTGGCTAGTCCATTACCTACTGTCATCTACAAAGAGATAAAAAAAGTTTCAGTGACACGGCAGTCTAGCATAGTATCAAAGGATTAGAAGCGACCCGAATTGTTATTTAATCCATCCTCTTGTCCTAGGGCAAGGTCTACTGTGCCTATGTCATTCCTGTCAAATGCTTGCAAAGATTTAACTTAACATTCATGAAATCTGGTTCTTGTATTCATTCGCTTTTGAGCACCAGGGAAAGTCTTGTAATTACTACTCCATTTTCTAGTTCCTCAGCTGTGAAAATGATTACCTTTGAAGCATATTAGAGATCTACAGCTTTATAAAGAGTTCGTATGTCTGTTTAGTTAGAGGATGTTATTAGCATCTTATTTTACAGATGAAGAGGTTTGTGAGTTAAACAGTCTGACCTTTGATGCATTGAAAGCATCTATCCTGGAATAAATTGTTGACCAATAATTACGTGATAAAACATCTGGGGGAGATGGGTTTCAGTCTGCATAGCTAACCTCATTAACATTGGTAAACAGTGCACAGAACCATTGTTGGGCCCCATACCTCCTGGAGATTGGGCCATGGCCAGAAGCTCCCAGGTGCCCTGCAGAGAGGCCATGGCCTGGTCCTGGCCCTCAGGGGCTGCTTTCAGCTGAGGATCTTGCCCTGGCCCTGCTGGCATGACAACTCCTGCCTAGTCACAACTGGTCTGGGGTTGTCCCTGGCTGGGGCTGACCACCCCTCAGATACCAGGAGCCCCAGCGGTGCTGCAGCCATGCCTGTGCTTGCCCATGCACCACTGATCTGGACCCCTGGCCCACAGGCAGACATCCCAGCCTGGCCTCAGACCATTCTTGTCCCCACAGCTTCACCTGGCCATCCTGGGGCTGTATCTGACCCTGGTTCACCTCACCAGGACCAGTCCCCACCCTGACTTTTGTGCCTGGCTTGAGCCCAGGCCTGCCTCATCACCATGGATGTTCCATGGGGATGCTGAGCTCAGGAGCAAGACTCGAAAGAAACTGGAAGTGCCTAAATATAGAGGGGGCTGTGGGCACATCGCTGACTACACAACCTGAAGACCAGAGGTTTCTAGATCTTTCATTCAAAGATGGGTCTCCTGACCATTCTGCCCATCTGAATCTAACTCTATATCTATACTAGTAAATGAGTCAGTGCAAAGGAGCAGCTTGGGGCACCATGTGGGATTGACTCTCAGTTCAAGACAGTCCTCACAGTGCCTGCAGCTCCCACCATCAAGCACTCTCCCCAGTGATACCACAGGCTGGGTAGCCTTCCCCGTTGGCAGTTTGTATGCAGTGATTTTGATTGGGAGAGTAAAAGTATTTTAGTTGTATGCCTCGGGCTGTTCCCTGTCAGGTGGTGTCAGTGCCCAGGAATGGCCCCACGCACATCTTGCTTACAAGATGAGGTATAGCCTGAAGGGTCTTGTCCTGACACGGACCTGCTAGACTGGGACTTCAGTCACAGCAGTGTCTTGTACCAACCATGCCACATCCAGACAACATTCTTGCAGAAATTGTTGCACTTAAGAGCTTTTTTTCAGGACTGAGTTTCTTGGTTTCCTTCTTCCTTTTGTATTAAAGGAAAACAAAGTAGACTAACAAATTTTTAGTTAAATTTTCATAACAAAATGTACCAAACTGCATGGGAGATTAAAATCCGTAAGGAATTTATTTGCAGAATCTAGGAGGGAGCGCAGGAGTGAGTTATACTGCAGATTGAATTTCTGGCATACAGAAGCTACTGCGATGGGAGGTGTAGAAATATCTATAAATAACGAACATATTCATTAAAAAATTAAAAGCTTGACTTAAACTCCTGCTTCTAAACCTTAACATAATTAAAACTTGCATTAAAAGAACTTATAACTGTGCATGTCATTCTAAATTAGGACTTCAGGTTGAAAGTAAATGGAATCTAGAAGATGAAAAAAAAGATGACTAGCCACCTTTTAACATGCCATGAAGTCATGTCTTCATGTAACACTAACTGCCGAATAAGTTTCTGGTATTAGCAGCATTTTTAACCTATAACATTTTATAAAGCTTACTATTTAGTTTAGATTTAGTTCGCTTCAGAAATATGCCATTTTCCCCTGCCACCAAATTCCTGTGGTGAACTTTGTTGTTCAAAGAACGCAAAAGTACTTAGGATGAATAAATATTATATGCATAGTTCTACATACTGAACGTTACATTTTCCAGCATACTTGGTCAACACAACTAAATAATCAGCACTCTTTGATTTAAATATTATAATCTCTTTTTGATTTAAATACTACTTTTTCTACTATACAGAGGTAATAATTGGGAAGGTAGAATAACAGTTTGGTTCAAAGCTTACAGTATGCTGGCAGGAAAAGTTAGAATGTAAGACTTTCTGCTGCAGGCATAACCTGTTTTGCCCTGCTGAAGAACAGTTAGTGTTCTAATATTGCTGCTGTCTTAGTAAAATATGAAGAACTTGGGTTTTGTTTTTCACTTCTTTCCTAACAGTGTGTCATTCAAATGTAGAAAAATTGGAGGGCATACTTCAAAAGCAGGCCATCATGATCTTAAATGAAGAACTTTCTAATATTGCAGGGTTTGTTTCAGTTATCTGGAATAATTGATTTAAAACAGTTCTGCAGAGCTTTAGGAAATTGCTATTTCATAGGATCATAGAATCACAGAATGGTTTTGGTTGGAAGGGACCTGAAAGATCATCTAGTTCCAACCCCCCCTGCCATGGGCAGGGACACCTTCTACTAGACCACGTTGCTCAAAGCCCCATCCAACCTGGTCTTGAACACTTCCAGGGATGGGGCATCCACAACTCCTCTGGGCAGCCTGTTCTGGTGCCTCACCACCCTCATGGTGAAATAATTTCTTCCTTATATCTAATCTAAGTCTTCCCTCTTTCAGTTTAAAGCCATTACCCCTTGTACTATTGCTACATGCCCTTGTAAAAAGTCTCTATCTGGCTTTCTTGTAGGTCCCCTTTAGGTACTGGAAGGCTGCTATGAGGTCTCCCTGAATCCTTCTCCAGCTCTCTCAGCCTGTCTTCATTGGAGAGGTGATGCAGCCCTCTGATCATCTTCATGGCCTCCTCTGGACTCTCTCCAATAGGTCTATGTCCCTCTTATGTTGGAGGCCCCAGAGCTGGACACAGTATTCCAGGTGGGGTCTCACAAGAGCGGAGCAGAGGGACAGAATCACCTCCCTCAAACTGCTGGTCATGCTTATTTTGATGCAGCCCAGAATACGGGGTCAACTTGATCGAATTACAAAGTACAAAACAGTTTAGCTAATTTTAAACATGCTTTGTGAGATGGATATGAAGATATTTGATAATATTTGGATTTTGAATTCACTAAATGGTGAAAGTACACAGTATCTCTCTTAATTATACAATTGAATCTACTCGTATGCTGACTGGGTTTTAGATAGCCAAAGTATATTTTACGTATTTTTGCAACTGCATCTAACAGGAACCAACAGAATGTGAAAATCATTTAAGGAATTAAAGCATTTCTCTAGGATTCTGAAGAGCTATTACAAGATGACCATCTGTGTAAAAAGGTAGAGATAAAGATTTAACAGATCAGCAGAGTTAAGTTAGTTAAACATTTTAACCTGTTGAGAGTGTATAGAATATAATCTAATTTTAAAAAAATATTTTTTCTATGACTTCATTATTTATTTTTTCGATCTCATCACTTTTTTGTGCAAAGAGAAGATTCAAAATAAAGAAGGAAATGTGTAAAACATGGTTTCTACAGCAGAGTCTCGCCACTTTTTTAAAACAGACTGCTATGCTACACTACAGATCTTTGAGCCTGTTTTTCTTCATTCTTTTGTGCTCAGACTGTTTCCAGGTAGAATGAATGTTGGCAATAAATAATTTGAGAGAAATTCCTGGCAACTCATAAAACAATATTTGTCCTATTATGTGAAACAGAAGGTCAAAGTTTGAAGTAAGGTTTTAAAGGAGAGGTCAGCGACTTCCTACTCTCCTCTTTTAAAATCCCCAAAGCTGCTGAGTTTGCCTGCAATATAGCAGTAGAGCACTAATAGTTAATAAGTACTTCTGCAAATGAACTCTCCCTATGAGAGTCTCAGGGCTTTAGCTAGTTTAACCTAATCTCATACCTGTCAGGTAAGTAAGTACTCCTAACCCTCTTTAACATATAGCAAAACTTAGTCTCCAGGAGACTAGCAAGAAGGTTATGTAGGAAGTGTACAGCAGCAGAAGAAATAAAAGGCTTGATTTCTTTATTCTCATGAGCCATAGTTCCTGGACGTTCTTTCTAGCCAATGCCACCAATTACTCGTGCTGTCGTTCACAGGCTGCAGTCGTCACTTGTTTCTGCACACATATGGCAGCCACCCTGTTTGAACGAAATCCTTCATGGTACAGTGACCACAAGTCTCTTGGTGAGGTGGATGAATTCTCCGCTGTTACAATGGTGCTAGATTAGCCTCTATTACCAAAAAAAAAAAAAAAAAAAAAAGTATTTAGGTGTAACCTTTTAATGCCTTTCCGTCACAGACACTCGTGTTTGCGTGTGTATGTGTGGGTGCATTTCTACGTGTATGGAGGAGGAAGGGCATGCAAGCTGGTTTGGGTTTAATGAGATTAGACTAGAAGATAACCCAGTGCCCTCTGCTCCCTTCCCCTCTCCAGAAGGAAAAGAAACCAAGCCACTGCCAACACTTAAACTGGCTTGATTAATGAGCTCTGTTCTGTCAGCCTTCCTGTATTCTCCTCTGAAGTTTTAGGTTTGGTTTAATGTAGTTTAGTTTGGGGTGAGAAGTTGGGCTGGTTTTAATTTTATCTGGATCATTAAACCAGAATCTAATTGGCACTCATAAGTGAGGGGGAAGACTTCTTCCCCTTTGAACTGACTCAGATAACAATGTAACAAATTTAAGTAGATGCACGGAAAAGGAGCTGACAGCAGTGTATTCTGCTTTGTTCAGCTGTGTATGAGGTTTGTATTTGGAAACCTGATACAGCTAAATGCAGCATCTAGAATTCATCTTTTGTAGTGACTTGTTGAGGAAATGCTTGTGATCAGTAAGTATAAGCAGATAAAGAGGTGTGAATATTTCTGTGAATCTTGATGTTGACTCTTTCTTGTGACTTAAGAATTGTTTTAACTAGAAGGTCAGAGGCTTAAAATTTGATATGCTTTCTTAGTTTCCTTCACACTGAGTTGTGCTCCACTCTAATCCCTGTCTGTAGGTGGCACTGATCCTTCACTGTAACAGTGGCAGGGAAATTATGAATGCAGTGAATTGAAAAAAAAATATGATTTTTTTTAACAAAATAAAATATGCATGTGCGTTTGTGAAGCTGGTAGTTACATGAAGCATATATACAGAGCTCACAACACTGTAAAAGTGAAGGAGGCTTCTTCCTGTCTTTAATCTATAGAGTGTATCACTAGGTAATGTTATTCTGTATGTTTTGGCATGTTTTCCTTTCAGTTTTCTTTTTTCAACAGCATTAGAACTTGAAGCAAACAAGAGCTGAAAGTCCTGGCCAGCACCTCATGCATGCTTGATTTACATGGAGTCAAAAAGGGATTTTACTTGTTTTCTTTTTGAATAATTCCTGGAGTGGTGTAATTCCGCTCGAAATTGTGCAGGATTCCAGATAGCATACAGTGAGCTGTCTGAATATCTGGTCTAACCTTATGTTTGCATTCATATATTTCTGGATTAAAGGGCCAAACCTTTGATTAGTAATATTCATTCTAACAAAAACAGATAGGGTTAGAATCAGAAAAGAATTTAGGTACTGTAACACTGGAAATGTTACAGCCTTGGGTTGGGCACTTTTGTGTTCAATAAGATCTTCTTATCACCTTGTCTGGATACAATTAGTTGCCTAAGAAAAAAAAGAACATGCAGAAATTTGAAAGCTGAATAATGTAAAATAGACAGGAAGAAACAGTGAAGAGAATAACAAGGCCTATGGCCATTTACTGAAAGATAGTTAAGAACTTAGATCCATTAGAGAAACTGAGCTGTGAAGTCTGCTCCCCTGTAGTATTGTCTTTAGGTCACATCTTCATGCCATCACACCCTAAGGCAGCAAGAATTAGAGTCTACTCTGGTTTCTAGTCAGAAGTAAGCCTAGAGACATGTCCTAACTAGTAGGCAGAGTACTCTGGAGCAAACATGCCCATTGTTTTCCAAGTTGTTCCAATTGTATAAGTTAATAAATATTTATTGGAGTATGGGTTTGCACTGAACTCTCCCACAGAAGTTTCTTAACCACTTCCATAAGCCTCTGTGTCAGTCTGTCACCTTTCCTTTCTCCCTCTGGCACATAAATATTTATTTATTCATACACTGCAGGACATCTTTAAATATTTCATCTTAAAGAATGATCAACGGCCTGGTTGCTACATCCTTCAGCTTAGGTGGAGGTGTGCTAGGTTGAAGTACAACATGTAGAATTTGGAGGCAAGCAATTTGAAACTACCTTCATCACTGGGCTGCTGAATGTATTTGGAACCACCTACCTCATTGACATCCTATCAAAAGGGATAGTTATAGGACATCTGTGCAATATCCTTGTTGCAAACAAGATTCAGCAGAGGGACAGGGACAATGCTTTCCAAGGAAGAGCAGCTGAAGAGAAAACATCCACACCAGGTTTGTGAGCAGCGCAGGTTACTTTGGGAAGACGGTGACCAACTCATTGCCCTTTGGGGGAATCACCTGCTCCAGCATGAGCTTCTGACAGTAGATTTGGTCTTCCAGGAAGAAGTGTCCTTTGTGCTTGAGGTTGGTGCCACAGTCACTGCACACGTAGCACTCGTGGTGATGCTAGTCAACTAGCAGACGAGGTGTAAAGGGGAACAGCTAGCCCGAGTATAAGAAGTTTTGCCTCGAACACCTTGGCAATATTAGCTCTTAGACAACAATATTAAATATTCTCAGTTGGAAAATCAGAGCCTTCTAGATTTTGCCGCTAGGAACTTTAGAATTTTTACATGTTCATTGCTTGGATCTAGAGAGCTGCTCTGAACAGTTCCGGAAGATTTTGGGTGCCTCGGTTCTAGTTCTGGGTGCTTGCATGATAAACTGTGTTGGTCTGAAATCACTTCCAGGCAATCTCTTTCCAGTCAAGAGGCAAACTTTTCTTCCAGGGCAGGGAGGGGCAGGGTTCATCACACTGAATCCAAAAGGGTACCTCAGCCCTGCCTGGTGTCCCTAAAGAAGAAGATTTCCCTCCATTTAGCTATAGTAAAATTTATTCCAGCATGCACACATGCTTCCTTAAATGAGAATTTGGCACTGAGGAAGCTAACATTTGGGTTGAATACAATTTTATAGGCAGTTTCTTCTGCCAAGATTATTACTTTTTTTTTTTTTTTTTTCTTTTTCCAGGGCAAAGCAACTGCAAATCGTAACAAGTGGGAGGGGAAAACTGGGACTTGGATCGGGTTATTTCTTTCCCCAGTTTCTTGATCCAGAAATGGAGGAGATTTTAATCCTCTGGGACCTTTATGTTGCATTCAGACCAAGTTTCCAGAAGAAAAAATGTAGTTCTCAGGTGAAAACTAATTAGTAGGTGCTGTGCCCAGAAGAGTTACCTTTGGGAGCAAAGACACAGGGTTGCCACAAAGTACAGCTCTGTCACAAGCAGAAAGGAGGGATCTGAAGCCCACAGGTCAGTTCTCACAGTTTTCCTTAGATGGTCTTTACAACTTCAACAGAAGAGATTGTTTCCCCATGCTGATCAGATATTTGCTCCAGTTTGTCCCTCTACCTTTCCTAACATTTTGTGTGCTTCAGCCGTTTTGTTTGTTTGTTTGTTCATTTGTTTTAATTTTCCCTATCCTTTCCCCAACACTAACTTCCCTCACTCTCTCATTACTTTGTTTAGCTTTTTGGCAGAATCTGCCAATAACACTTCACATCTTGTACACAAGGTGCTCTTCAAGTATGGATGAAAAGATGATGCTATATAAGATTCACTAGGGAGAGGAAACAGGTAGATACAGTTAGATGGACCCCAGGTGCCAATACTGGTTAGCATGATAATGATGATCTCATTGTCAGAGCTGTGTAGGTCCCACAGATAAAACAGAATTCGAAAGGAGTGTTTGAAGGACAATGAGAAAGGTTTTCTTCTATCTTGCTTGGAAAGTTTTCTGAGGTTTCTGACTTTATTTATTTTTAATTTGCACAGTTTACATCAGAGCATGCCTCACCTTCTGTGACTGCCAGCAGGGTTAAAGGACACAGTCACTGGAATAAGGAGAGAGGACTAGCCCGTATATAAGAAAGTGTGGTTTCAGCTTGTGTTTGACTATAAACACATGTCCAGAGAGGACATGGCTGGATTACCAAAGGGGGCTTTTGAGAAAAACGTTTTAATGAAGGAATCTATCCTGCTGTCTTGGAATGGCAAATGCAGGGTCTCACAGAAGATATTCTGCCTGCAAAAGCCAGGCATGGAGAAGTCTTAAAGAACAGATCAAAAGTAACAAACTTTTCATCAGCCTAAGCATCCTCTCATTGCCTCAGTTCTCTGCCTCCAGGAGCTGATAGTGCCATAGAGGTCATTCTCACATCCCCTGCTGCAGTCTCTTGCTGAAAGGTTCTTTGTAACCCTTTGCGGTTTGCATCCAATATGAAAAACACTCTCAAAGGATTTTTTTTTTTTTCCAAAGGATTGCCTTTTACCAGTTGGTTATGGCTCTGTATTAACAGCTGTACAATTTGCGACTAATTTATTTTTCCCTGCAGCAATGGCAGCAAAGTCCTTTCACTGTTGAGAAGTGAGCAGCTGAATTGTGCCTTATGTTTGCACATCAGGCAAAGTCATATGGAGAAACACTGAAGCATATTTTTATTCACAGTCTAAGAATGACTGTGGAAGCATAGCCTTTCAGAGACAGCCCTTTTATAAATGATACACATATATAATGAATGAAGACTGCTTATCTACATAAACCACGTATTTGCACAGATAAACCCTGAATGCAAATACCCTTGTCTTGTTCCTTGCCTTCATTTTTTTCAGTCTGAAAGTGTTATTTGTTAATATCACTGTTAGGTTTAGTAAATGTTTAAAATGTTAAATTTAAAACAAATGGTAAAAACTTGCCATGATTTTTCAAATTAGTATTAATTTCTTCTTGTGTAAATTTTTCTGCATTTTGTGTTACCACCCTACCAAGTTAGACATCAAATTAAGTAACCAAAAATTTCAGTAATTTTAACAGATAGTGATACACATTATGTATTTGGTGAATTAGAGGGCTGAAAATGTTACCACAATGCGCTGGCTTGCTGAAAAAGTATGAATAAAGTGTTATCCATAACTTGGGCCTTCATTTTCAGGTATGCCTCAAACCTACACAGCAGCATCACACCTAGCTGCTATGTAATTACCTAACTGCTCTCAATTTCACCATATCCTCTCTCTTCCATTAATTTTGATGACAGTGAATTAAAGTTAGTAATTTTTTTTTGTCTGCATGCTTCTCAGCCAGAGATTTTATTGAAAAGAGGTGGTCAATGTTTTTGGTGACATGGTCCCCTGCAGTTTTGCAGCTTACAAACCAAAAAACCTGAAATTTCCTTTACTTGTAGCTTGCATGAGACTAGTAGCGAACCATAGGCATTTCTACACTTTATTCTATTAAACATACCATGGAGAATCAACTTATTAACGACCTTGATAGTAAATGCCCAGTTAAGTTTGATTGCATACCATATGCATGATACATAAGTTGACTATGGGAAAGAAAAACACCAAACACTTTGCCTATTGAACTCTTGTTCTCTCAATTTAAAATGTTCTGTGAGCTAGAGGAGAAGAGTCAGCAAATACAGCAGAACTAGTTAGTTAGCACCCATCTGGTACTATTTTGAGTAAATTGATTGAATAATTATGCTCAAGTACATCTATCCTCTGGCACTTCCCTTGTTTATTTAGGGTTTTTCAGGTCAGAGGATGGAAGGGAAGAAGAATCTGGTGAGTTGATTTACGATTTCTCATTATAGGCGAACAAAACCAGTGGTACTTGTTTTTGTCCCTGTGAGTCACTGATACAACTTGTCTGTTCTGAGCAATGTGATGGGATAAAGTTTTCCCTTCAAAACTGCTGAAGTTTGAAGATATATCAGGATGGTGGTGGTACCAACCACCAGGTCAGCTGCTACCAGAACCTTTAGTTGGAAACCTACATATAGTTCTGACAAATGTAAAATACTAGACCACAGTGTTGTGTTTGGTTTCTTATTTTTAAGGCTAGTGCTAGTAAGGCTAGTGCTAGCCTTGAAAGCTTTATCCCCAGAAAAGGAAGTTCTATCCTTTAGCGCTTAAATAGGACTTGGAGAAGAAGAAAACCAGCAGGAACTTTTGCTGTAACATAGGGAAGATATGAATTATGCTTTTGTTTATGTTGAAGCTATTAATGGTGCAAAACCAGCAGGTGTTTGACATTAGGGAAATCTGTGGTCAGTATGTGACACAGCACCATGTAAAGAACAGATAACCCATTATGTGGAAAGAATGGTGATATGTACATTAGAAAAGTGTGTATACAGATCTGTGTTTTCCTCCTAGGCTCCCTTCCAGGTAGAGGTGGGTCTATGAATGCTCAAATAGAACTCTCAAAAACTCAGCTCAAAACTTGCTGGAGTGCCAACCAAAGAGAGCTCATAGAAATAGGAGGGATTTCTTTGAGATAATGATGTTTATCTCTATGCAAGAGTCTGGTATTAGATTTAAGCAAGACTTGAATGATACTTGTTAGCCAGTGATAGAATACATAAAGCTGAGGAAACCATGCTGAATTTAGCAAAGTATTCTTTTGAAAATAAGTGAATCCTTGTATAGCATGCAATATAAATCTTAAAAAAAACCCCAGACAAACAAAAGCCAAAACCAACCAACCAAACCCCACACCTATGTTGCTATCATTCATTGGTTGCAATTTTTTGCCTAGAAGTTGCTAGTTTTATGAGTTGTGAGTTGTGAGTTTATTCTGTAATAAGCTATGAAAAAGGTTCTGACTTGTCTCAAGTGTCAACTGGACACATATATGCACATTCCTCTCTGATGTCTTTTTAGCTTCTCTGTAAATTCAAGAGCCTGTACAGTCACTTCTATTCTTTAGTGCAGGTGTGAGTATGTCTGCAAAGACTGAACTGAAGGAGTGAATAGATTTTGGAATATATTTGTGATACTTTGGACACGTTATCTCCTTGAAAGTGTCATTTCCTCCTCAGACCACCTGGTGAGATAAACCCACATTGTGGCTTCAGTACATCTGCAGGTGTCCTCTTTGCTAATCAATGGTTAGCCAATGAATTTGGCTTTTGCCTGTTGGTCTCTCCATGGTAATGGGCTGAAGTTTGCCTCTCCCTTACAGGATGATGCAAACCATTTCCAGAAAAATCTGTATTTCTGCATGAATGCTCTTGTTCAGTATTGAACAAAAGAAAGAAATCATGGCTGTGGTATCATATATAACGTGTAGATGTATCAGTTGAAAGAGTGGTGTTATTTTAGTGCGATAAAAATAATGAATCCTTAATTTTCATATAAAAAAACCTTGTGTACCTGTGTGAACAAATACATACTTGTCTTCAAAATGGGGACCCATTCGTAGCAGGTTTTTATTGCAAAAATAATTGTGTATTTCTTGATTTTAATATAGCTGCTAGCTGCTTACATTGTGAACTTCTGTTTTTCAAAAATTTGGTTCCCAAGTGTTTTTCCTTGGATCATGCTGAATTTTAATGCTTAATTAGAAGAATTTCCTTTGAGAACAAGAGAAATGTGCTATTAGCTATTTCTTCTGATGCTGAACTCTCTCATCTGGAACCTAAAACTTGAAATTCATTAATAGTTTGATATTTAATTGCACATTGGCCAGTCGTTTTTTATCAGCCTTTGCTTTACTATGGTCATTAGAACAGGTTGACTTATTAATATTGTTGACAGTTTTTACTGGCTTTCCTCACAAATAATTCCTGATTTCTGTAGTTGAGGGAACAGGTTGTATCCAGTCTCAGGAAAAGTTCTAAGAGCACTTCTTTTGAAAGACTGGCTAATGAAACCTAGAGCTCTAGCACAAATGACTTGATTCACTTTTGTGGAAGTTAGGTACTGAAAAGAGAGAAACATAAATCTTGCAACCCCAAATCCATACTCATTGAATTTTAGAAGCTTAAATGAGGCATATAAAATAGGAATCCCTTAGCTTGGTAGACTCGTGCTGTAGATAATGAAGAAATATGTGTCCGCAGGGAGTAAATCAGATCACTCAAAAATTAATCTACCCATACAGTGGAGCCTGTCTGTCTGCGCTTACTAGAACAGGAATACTGAGTGACTTGGTTTCTGACTCGGACACTTGTACATATCATAAAGTTATGAAGCTGAACCTGGATCAAAGTGTAAATAGTGTAAGTGGTCAGTGGGAAATTCTGAAGAATGTCTTTAAGTCCTGCCTTCTCTGATGCACAGTGGATAATTCAAATAAGTGCCCCTGCCCACTTCCAGCTCACAGCCATAAAATTGCTTAGAGTTAGTTATCAGAGTCATCCCTGTTTTGCAAAATGCTGTTGAACCTGGAAGATTGCCTTCTGTCTGGCAGATTACTGCTAAAGATGTTTTCTGAGGTTAAAGAAAGAGCTCATTCTCTGTATTCTCTATGAAAATATTTGAACCATGTTAAAGAGAGATGGTGTGAGCAGAATGGATAGAAATTTGCTGTGTCCTCATGAAGCAAACGCTTTGTTAAGGAAGTAATTGGAGCCCAGTTCTTCAGCTCTGAGGAAAGTTCCTATCTACCAGCTGATTCAAATGGCAACACTATGTTTTCATCTTGCCCTTTCTGTTCTCTTTTCGGATGAATTTTTCAAGACATCTGATTTGGTAGGTATGGTTTTATCTTGAAGCCCTTCTGTGTTTTACTAGCAGCTAGATTTTGATACTGAAGGATCTTCTGCTATTTTTGGAAGAGGGAGGCCTGAGCATTAATTTATCTTTTTTTTCTAACAAAATATACACAAAATGTCTATAAGGTAACATGAAGAGGCCTGACAAGTTAGGACAAAGCTCTGTAGAAGCTAAGTGTCTCAGAAAAGCAGCAAACATGAGAAAGGGAGAAGTTTTTTTTATATTTCTCCCCCCTCCTCCTTAATGTTATAGCCGCATGATTTTGCTTTGCAAATCACACTTCTTGGTTGGAGAACTGATGGATTTTCTTTGCAGAAATTTTGGATAGTAAGTAGACTTGAATGACACGTGTTCAGCTGTGCATGTCTCTGCTACCTGTGAGACATAAGGGACATAAAGTGGAGTCTGAAATGTTACAGACCACTGAATCCCTGCATTCCTCCTAGTGTGAGGGCTCTGGAGTGTATAGGGCGGTTGGCCTCCCTTGGTCTCTGTCAAGTCCTGATCCAGAGGACTTTCTGTGAACTTTGTTGGCTCTTGGAGAGTCTGATGTGACAGGTGCAGGGACTTTGAATCTGGTTTTTTTTTTTTTTTCAGATGTACTTGAAACTCAAAATGAGAATAGGTATCCCTGCTTTCCAGCTTCATTTATTTCCATGGAATCCTGAGTATTTGACACTTACAAATAATACGATGCTGATGAAATCAAAAGCAGTCTTACACTAGGTTTAAGAACCAAGAAAAGGTACATAAAGTGGGAAGGTTTAGGGAAGCATTCCTGACCAGATTAGATTGAAGCGTTGGCTGTGTGTTTCTAACTAATCAACACTATGGAATTCTGCTCTCCCAGCATTTTAGCATTTTAAGAAAGGGTGTCTATTGTAGACAATAAATCTAGGATTTCCCTTTAGCTAAGGGGGAAAGTTAAATTTGTTTTGTGTGTATTCACTCCTATGCTAAATTAGGATTGCAAGTTCTGTGGCATGTCCTTTGCAGGTGTCAGTTTCTTTCAATGGGCCAGGAGGGAGTTTAGGCTACAGCTTTAGTTTAGATGCACACCTTTTATATGATGATGCATACCTGAAAAAAAAGTGGAACATAAAATATTTGGTCAACCATTCCACTATGAAATATATTTCTATATGTATGTATATGTGTACCTACATACATACACACACACGTACACATATATATATTTATGTGACATCTTTACCATTGAGGAGCATCCATATTGCCCTCAAAACTGATAGAATATTTAAAATTGAAAGGTTCAGTCATTTACTTTTTTAATTCAACTTACGTGTACAAAACTATTATCTCAGCATTAGAGTGAGCCCTGCTTGTCAGTAGTGTAAGTAATTAAAGGGTTCAGTGGTTAAATATTGCTACAAGTAGTTAAAAAAACAAATTGTTATTTTTAAAGGCAGACTGGGAGACAAACACAGGTGAATATTAAATATGTGGATACATGTATAGATCTGTAACTGGAAATATAGCTGGTGACAGTTCACTCTTTTCCATTACTTTTCTTAATTTAAAAAAAAGGCAATCAGTGAAAATACGGTTGAGGGTGGGAAATAAGAAGGAATGAAGCATCAATGGTACTTTCTATTTTGAAATTCAGCAATGATCCTTACAGCAAAGGAAAATCAATGCAAACATCACACTTGAAGACCAACACAGACTCAGCCCAGTTCACAGGAAGCCTACTACTTTAGTAATTCTAAAATGGATAAGTATTTTCAATGACTTTTTTTTTGGCTGAAACACACATCACAATTGCCTGCTGTCATAATCTTCCCATCTTTTTGAACAGACTAATAAGGCTTAGAAGAATTAAAAAACCAAATTGCATAATAATTGAAACCCGATTTTACCACTATTAATGTATTATACCGTGACACAGAATTCAAAACCAGTTATGCACCTGCATCTGTGTAAAGTTAGGGGATTTGAAAAACTTATTGGGTTTCTGTGTAAATATTCAAAGCCAAATCAAACATGGAATGTATACCGAATGCATTTTACAAAACACTTTACAACTTGTCTGTAGCCTAATGTTTTAGGCTTGTCTATCTCATAAATACTAAGATTCAATAACTATACTTTAAAATATTTTACATATCATTGAGTTATAGTACATTAGAAAATACATTACTATCCCACTGTTTCCTGTAATGGCTAAATGTAATGTTTAGTATAGAATGAATGGACATTATTTTAAGTGTTGCTAGAATGTGATTCTTTTCTACTGCTGTTCACCTCAGACTACGTTTGTAATTCCATAACCATTGCTACATCTCAAGGATTCAAACAAATGCTAAGAGGGGCTACCAAGTTCAAATGCAGATTCTCTGATACAAAATGTAGAGCTCTACACTGCGATAGTTTCAATTGTTGCATCACCTCACTTTCAGTACTTGCTCGTCACATCCAAAAGCGTAAGTGGTGGGGTTTTGTTTTGGTTTTTTAATTGACAGCTCTCTGTGTCCTATTGTTTCCTTTAATTTGGTTATCATTTGGGAGTCAGTTCTGGGAATCCTTACGAAGAACTATTTTTTTTTTTTCCTGGAAGTAAGTTCCATTTCCGTGTGAAGGGAAAAAGCGGTGGCGTAGGAAAAATGCAAATTCTGGAAAACTGATTTCTGACACGGCAAACGTAAAGAAATCAGAACGTACACTTAGAAAGATTTTTTTTCGGTGGTGTTTATTTTTAAATATTCATCTTTCCCAATTCAGTTCTTAAAACATATAACTTTCACTTCAAACAAATCTGGTTACTGTAGCAGGTTCACTCTGCCTCCCACCCCCTTCTTTGAAAGCTCTAGAAACTTCTAGACTAATGGAACACTATGGTCATACACATGCCCCTTGGTTGACAGACAGAGCCCTTGACCAATGAAACACCTTGGTTGAGAGAAGTTTATAGGCCACTACCATAAATGACCACGGCTCAGATTTGACTTGGGGTATAAATGGAACCCAATGGAGACCCACTTTGAGCTGGTCTTCCTTGGACCAGTGAGTATTGCAGCTGACTCTCCTTAGATCCAGGGCACTGTCTAAAGAGATTTCATCAAGGATTGAGACACCTTGCCTTACTGATGAGTGATTATATTTTCTGGGTTCCCTTGAGAGTACTAACTTTTTGTGAGTGGGAAGATGTGCATTTTGAGTCAACGTTTTGGAGTTTTGGGATCCCCTGAGTCTGAATTGGCTGTGTAGTAATGGAACTCCTAACCAGTATCTGAATCTGTGGTTTATAATGTTGTAAAAGTACTGAATGATTTTGGATAAACCCTGTTTCTAGTTGCTTCTCTGCTAAACATGTCTGGTTAGAATAAAGTCTATTTGGACTTTATCACCTGCATAAATTGATTTTTGGGGTGCTTCCATGCTAATGTTCTTTAGAGAAGTACTATAATACCTGTACATCACTGGTGTCCACTTATACTAAAGTGACTTCTGCATAAGAAAAAAGAAAGCAATCACACAGTTGTAATCACAATGTGCATGTGTAGAAGGTCACACTTCACTAAGCACTATATGTATTTGTTAATTGCCAATTTATCTTGACTATCTTCGTATTTTTTTTCTGCGTACAGTGACTTGACTTCTTATATATCTTGGAAGGCAGAATATAGAGAGACAATAGATTGTAACTAATGGATACTGAGTATATTCAGCACCTCTCTAAGAAACTAGGAAAGACTCGCCTGGAAAACTAAAAAAGACTAGCCTGTGACAGATCTTTTCTAGGAGAAAGAGGATAGTTCCAGATATGGAATGATACTGTACTTCGGTAAGATCAGGTAATATTTATCCATCCATTTAACCTACCACATACTATTGAGTAACTATAAAAACTGTAGCAGAAAATAATTTCATTTTTAAGTAGTGACTTCAGATTAATTTTTTTGTACGTGGTTTATGTTTCCTCAGCTATCTTCTCAGTTGCCACCAACCTAGAGTAATGCAAAGGCTAGATAAGCATCATTTAGTTTGGAGCATTGGCAAGAATGCTCTCTGTAGGCTTGCTGTTTGAGTCAGGATAGCTGCCAGTTTAAATTTGTAGAACTGTAAAGCAACTTTCCCTAGAGAAGTAACAACATCGCATTAATCATCTTTACTGGCTCTGTTTGCCTTTGATTCAAATTCGACGTCCCTCCAAGTAGCTTAAAAAATCTTTCAAAGTTAACTGTAGTTGTTCACTTACTCCCATATTGGTGTGTGCATTCTCTACTTTCTCCATAATTATAGATTTTGATTTTTGTTTCATAGCATCTCTCAGATCCTTGAGCCAAAAACTTCAACTGAGACTTCTTTTCTTTTTTTCTTTTTTCAATTTTTCTTAAAGAAGCACAATCACCTTTTTTTTTTTTTTGCCATTTGATTGGAGTCTGAGTGATAGTACCAGAGCAATTGCAGTTGTTTCAGCAGAATAAAGCAAAAAGTTTATAGTACTTTCATATAAAAAAATCTGTCTGTTCTAGATATGTCTAACTTTTATACCTCTTTGTGAGAAATTCAGAAGTAGCAGAGGAAAGCAGAGGTGTTGGTGGTCCTTTTCTTGCAATACTGTTGATCTTGTGCCAAACAAGGCCTGGGAATTTGACCCTGCTTGAGCATGGGGGTTGGAGAAGATGACCCAGAGGTTCCTTCCATCCTCAACCATTCTGTGATCCTGTGAATGGATTTTGTTGTATCTCAAAGAAATGTTTTTTTCTAGGAGAGCTATTAGCAACAAGATGCTAACAGAGATGCCAATGACCTCTACTCTTTAGGCATTCTCTAGCCGTCATTACAAAAGATAATATTTCTGCTTGTTTTGAAACTGTGAATATTCCCTTGTGACCATATTCTGCTTGCCTGCCTTTCCTCTCCCACAAATGGGTAGGTTTAATGTACTAATTATTCCCTTTTCTACGGAAGAGGACAACTAGATTATATAAACAGGTTCAGCCACCACATGCTTTAGTTTTCATGACTACACTAAGTACAGCTTGAATTTTTTTTAGGCTTAATCTCTGCTTTACTACATAAAATACCATACTTCTGTAAACATAAAAATCTGCCTGCATCAGATAGTACGTGTTAAAACCGTCTTACTGGGTAGAGTAAAACCAATCAAATTTATATGAAATATTATTAAAAACAATGTCCATATTAGTGGAAGATTGAAGGAGGGTTTTCTTAGCCTTGATGGAACTAAGCAGTAAAAATTAGTGTTGATTTGGTTTAGTGGAAATCTAAATCATTTTGCTTAGTCAAAATTCCACAGCTCAAATTTTCCATACTAGCTATTAAATCAGAAGACAGGCTGTAGTTTGAATTTGAACTGGAGTGCATTCAAGGGGCAACTTGATAATCTTAGGATGTACAGGCCCTCAGCGCAATGGAATAGCCTGTCCCTGTTCCATATATACCCACCTGAGACTTCCAATATGGGTACCAGTTAATTGCAAGGACGGATTCCTGCTAGGAAAAGACCTACTTACTTGTAGTTACTATTCAATAGCTGTTGGTATAACAATGGTTTCTGCATATTATTAATCTAGTCTGGATTCAAAAGTAACCTTGAGGGGGTAATCTTCCTCTCTCCTCCAAGGTTATATATTGAAGGAAGAACATAAGTACTATGAGCACAAACTTACTGAGTCAGTCACTTACAGTCACCAGGAGTTACATTTCAGTGTTAAAACAACTGGGAAATTTTCCGTATGAAAAAAAATAAGTAAAGAGTTTTTTTTTTTTTTTTTTTTTAGTTTTTAGATCTAGCAGTAACTCTGCATGTGTAAGTGCTCCTGACTGTTAACTGTAAATGCAAATCTGTGGAAACTGCAGCTCAAGCTGTGTTTGCAGCTGTAGGATGCTGGAATGCTCGTGCAATAACCTAGAAAATGTCCCAGATGAACCTTCCTTCATGGATTCTGAAAGAATGACACTATGTTTTCATATTGAGGAGACAAAAAATGATCTTAAAACTGTGGTCCAAATCAGAGTAGAAAAAAATACAACAATCTCAGTGTGCTAAAGTAGTTCAAAGTTTTCCACCATAGCAACTTATTTTTTTTTGTTTATACTTCCTTTTAAAGGACGTCGATCCAAACAAAAAAAAATGTTCAAGTGTCAGCATAAATTGTAATTTGTAACTGTACTACTTTGCAAGGTAAGATACTGCAGAGATGATCCTTGTCTAGAAGATTAGTACAGTGCCTGCAGTCTTTGTAAACAGTGGTGCTGGCTTAGCAGATTGTACCGGGTCTGGCTAGGATAGAGTTAAACATCTTCATAGCAGCCAGTGTGCTGCTGTGTTCTGGGTTTGTGGCTAAA